>NC_063056.1:31285800-31647467 GCF_018812025.1 Megalobrama amblycephala
GACCCATTACCAACCCCTGTACCTTATTATTCAGAGCTGATATTTCCATAAACCACCCACTTAAAACTCTCCTTGACTCTCCTCTCAACTACATTCTTCAAGCTGTCTTCCCTAGAACCATCATTCAACTAATACCATCATTCCAATACAACGGAAATTTTCTATCATTGCCGCAGCAGTGATGTGCCTCCGCTCCCGCAGGAGCTCAGTTCCTCTGGCTATTTTCTCCACTGTCGCAGCAGTGATGTCGCCTCGGCTCCCACAGGAGCTCAGTTCTTCTGGCTATTCTCTCCACTGTTGCAGCAGTGATGTCGCCTCGGCTCCCGCAGGAGCTCAGTTCTGGCTAATTCCTCCACTGCCGCAGCAGTGACGTCACCTCGGCTCCCGCAGGAGCTCAGTTCTTCAGGCCAATTTATCCACTGCCGCAGCAGTGATGTCGCCTCGGCTCCCGCAGGAGCTCAGTTCTTCAGGCCAATTCCTCCACTGCCGCAGCAGTGACGTCACCTTGGCTCCCGCAGGAGCTCAGTTCTTCAGGCCAATTCCTCCACTGCCGCAGCAGTGACGTCACCTCGGCTCCCGCAGGAGCTCAGTTCTTCAGGCCAATTTCTCCACTGCCGCAGCAGTGATGCCGCCTCGGCTCCCGCAGGAGCTCAGTTCTGGCTAATTCCTCCACTGCCGCAGCAGTGATGTCGCCTCGGCTCCCGCAGGAGCTCAGTTCTTCAGGCCAATTCCTCCACTGCCGCAGCAGTGACGTCACCTCGGCTCCCGCAGGAGCTCAGTTCTTCAGGCCAATTTCTCCACTGCCGCAGCAGTGATGCCGCCTCGGCTCCCGCAGGAGCTCAGTTCTGGCTAATTCCTCCACTGCCGCAGCAGTGATGTCGCCTCGGCTCCCGCAGGAGCTCAGTTCTTCAGGCCAATTCCTCCACTGCCGCAGCAGTGACGTCACCTCGGCTCCCGCAGGAGCTCAGTTCTTCAGGCCAATTTCTCCACTGCCGCAGCAGTGATGCCGCCTCGGCTCCCGCAGGAGCTCAGTTCTGGCTAATTCCTCCACTGCCGCAGCAGTGAGGTCACCTCGGCTCCCGCAGGAGCTCAGTTCTTCAGGCCAATTCCTCCACTGCCGCAGCAGTGTCGTCACCTCGGCTCCCGCAGGAGCTCAGTTCTTCAAGCCAATTCCTCCACTGCCGCAGCAGTGATGTCGCCTCAGCTCCCGCAGGAGCTCAGTTCTTCTGGCTATTTCCTCCACTGCCGCAGCAGTGATGTCGCCTCGGCTCCCGCAGGAGCTCAACGCTGTCCAATGTCTTCATCCATATGACGATAACTCTACCGGTCCTTTACTAACCCTCCTAGCAGCACATTCAGCCTAAGCAAGGCAATTTTGGGGGTCATCAGTAATGTTCCGGCTGCTGTCCTGCATTGGTTTGCAATTTTTGGGGGGAGTAATCTGGGTTCGGGCCAAAATACCGAGCTCGGAGCCCTCTCCTCGGACAGCACGCCAAATACGCATACTACTACGCATACTATTTTCTATCTGATTATTTGTAAGTGTGAACTCGTGAAATGATGTTTTATTAACAAAATTCGGGAGGAGCAACGTTCAAATAATCTGACTAATCATCACGTCATCTCGGCCAGCTGTCAGCAATCAGTAATCAACATATCTACCCAATCAGCACGAGTGAAAGCATATATATAAGACACGGTCGACTCACCCATATTCCTCGACAGTTTGACAGCATCCCTCCACCACCCCGTCTCCTCACACCTGCACTGGTTACTTTCCGGAATACTAACCAGAATGGGGGGAGTAATCTGGGTTCGGGCCAAAATACTGAGCTCGGAGCCCTCTCCTCGGACAGCACGCCAAATACGCATACTACTGCGCATACTATTTTCTATCTGATTATTTGTAAGTGTGAACTCATGAACTATCTATTCTGTCGTCGTGTTTAGATGTCAGATTCACACAACTTTTTTCTTGGAACAGAAATTGATTTTTGCGTCTCTTTTTTTCACAGCATAAACATTGCAGGATAAAACCACCTAGTTACGTGCGAGGGCTGTGCAATATGGACAAAATAATAGGGTGACCAGGCGTCCCTGTATGTTTGGTGTTCTGTCCCCGACTGGAGCTGCCCCTAAAATGTCCGTTTTCCAAAAAAGGCCGACCAGCATACAACGGACTGCTGCTTATCGGAGCAATTGTATAGTGATCATGTTCACCAACAGCGGGGGCTGTGCAGCTACTTCATGAACATCTGGATCTGGACCAGATCAGAGCGCTATGGCATGGCTTGATCATAATCATGCATGCTTTTTAAGAGTGCTCCTGTTAATGATTTGATAGCATTTTAAAATAATTGCCTCAATTTCTTTCATTATTGTTCTTTAGATATGAAGCTGATGGGTCTGCCCAACCCAGGAGTGATGGACTGAAGAATTCTCAATGCTCTTATCCTGTTTTATTGTACTTTTATATTTCTTATGATCTATTAAAAAGGTGGTTTACAAATTCTGAGTTGACAGTCATTTTCTTCACAGTACAAATATTTTCTCATATAATTTAAATGATATTAGGTCAGGTACAGGTTCACTAAAACATAAGTTTCTTTTGCAAATGAGCACATTAATTTCACAGGAATAAAAAAATTAATTGGGCCCAGTTCTCACCCACTGTGGTCCCACAAAAACTCCATAGAGGGGCCATTTGTGGGTCCAGTGTTATCACCCTTTTGGGCCCCATAAGGGTTCTGTATGTGGCCCACATTGGCCCAATTTATTAGAACCCATAAGTGAACCATGTGGGCTCCTATAATGAACACATGGGCCCCACTTAGAGCCCACTATGGACCCATCATGTGTCCCTATGGGCTAACACACATGGGGCCTGTGTGGAGCTGATGGACAAAATTCTATGGGCCCCACTTGGGTTGCCCATGCAGGGCCCAAGTGACAGCCCATCAAAAACCCACATGGGGCCCACATGGACATGTTGGCTGGGTCAATATATAAACTATATATAACAGTTAGGTCTAGTCAAAGATTTATTAATTAAATTCTGATTGTATTATGATGGTAATAGGCACTTAGCTAAAGATAAAATTACTGAAAATTGCTTCGATCTTCTTTTTTGCTCTGAATGGTATGGAAAATACTTGAGGTTTGCCACAGACTTGTCCCACCACCTGCAACACAAATTAATGTTTCTTCAAGTGCTTCCATGCTTGAAAAATGTGCAGAAAACTGCTTTTAAACAGGAAATGACGGGATCTCACCGTATATATTACAGCGGGTCTATTCGAACGGGATTAGTATTACCTGAGGTAATTTTTCCCGGCCTTTTTACAGAAGGTAAAAGTCACCGTAATCTTTACTGACATTAGCCCTATTTGGACGGGATTAGTTTTACATGGGGAGGTGGAGTAAAGTAATCATTACCAGAGCTTCTCGGTGATTTTAGTCCCGTCCGAATGTGCCATCTCAGTAATCATTACGGACAATGCAAGCAAAGATTACGGCGACTTTTACCTTCTGTAAAAAGGTCCGGAAAAATTACCTCAGGTAATACTAATCCCGTTCGAATAGAACCGCTGTAAATATGTATTTCCATCATTTCCTGTTTAAAAGTAGTTTTCTGTGCATTTTTCAAGCATGGAAGCACTTGAAGAAACATTCAATTGTGTTGTAGGTGGTGGGACAAGTCTGTGGCAATCCTGAAATGTATGAATGAAAAGTATTTTCCACATACCATTCAGAGCATATAAAAGAAGATCGAAGCAATTGTCAGAGGCACAAAACTAATGTGCATATTACATCATAATACAATCAGAATTTAATTAATAAATCGTTTGACCGGACCCAACTGTTATATATAGTTTATATATTTAGATTATATGTGTTTGCGTACATGGTATCAGGAAGCAACGTATACCCACATGACGACAGGGAGGTGACGGCGGTGCGTAAATCGAGTTACCCCTCCCACTTCTGCTAGTTTTACTGAGATGTCTTGTCCCATGCGAATTGGCCAAGTAATATTACAGACGTCCTGAGGTAAAATTACTTTACTCCACATCCCCATGTAAAACTAATCCCGTACGAATAGGGCTAATGTCAGTAAAGATTACGGCGACTTTTACCTTCTGAAAAAAGGTCCGGAAAAATTACCTCAGGTAATACTAATCCATTTCGAATAGACCCGCTGTAAATATCTACGGTAAAATTCCGTAATTTCCTGTTTAAAAGTAGTTTTCTGCGCATTTTTTTTTTAACTTCCCAGTTTTTTTTTCAGTTGATGTGTGTGCTCTTGCTCTCGCTCTAAGTGATGTGTGTGTGCACGCTTATCAGGGAGAAGCGCCCATACAAGGAATTCTACCCTTTATTACGTGATACAGGGCCATACTCCAAAAAAAACTATCCGAAACCGGACTTAGTGTTTTTGGCACAGAAATACTGTCATATGTCCAAATCGTGTTTTGAAACTTTGGCCATGTTTAGCATGAGAATTCAACTCTTTAACAGTGTAAGTCGGAATGCGTTAAACCCCCCTTTATCAAAAATTAACAAATACAGTAACAAATGTATTGATCATGCTTAGTTTATGTTAGTTCATACATTAATGTTAACAAATGAACCTTATTTTAAAGTGTTATTGATATTTTTAATATAATTTGGCAGCAGGTATATTAGGCTGCTGTCACTTTAAGTCCTGACGCACAGATCCATTATAATGTCACACATGCATTTTCTTTCTCAACTGTTTATGTTCACTTAAAACATGTGTTCACATGAATACTTGCCAAGACCGGCATTTTAACATTATTTTGTGTATATTTGACGGTTTAAATGCAAAAAATAACTCAATATGGTATAGGCGGCTTTATGTGCGTGCACTTTGGGAGAAAGCACAAAATCTGTGGGAATGAGTAACTGTGCGCAATTGAATACATGCAGTCTCACGCCAAAATTCAAGCCCTGTAACACCAACAGCTTTCATCCAGAGTAAATGAAATGAAGTGAGTGAGGGGAGGCGGGTTTGTGTGTCAACTCGCTGTCGGAAAGCGCAGCTGGTATTGTGTATCTGTTCTGTGGAAACTGAGTACTGGAAGCGTTTCAGATATTTTAGGATTGATAAGTATCGAAAAATGTATATTTCTGACAACACTACATTGCACTTAGTTTATTATTTTAGATGCATTTTTAAAGGACTATAACTGAAAAATCTATAAATTATATATAAAATTCCACCCACCAAGGTGGCCAATAGGACTGACTTGAGTGGAGTGGAGAAACCAAAATTTCACACTGTTAAAGTCAAAATTTTGTGACTGGTCACATCTAAATTTTTCACTTGGCCTAATTGAATTTCTGTGAACTGAATTTTATCAGTTGTGGCAACAAAATATGAAACATGAGCCAATGGAAAAATGCAGTTTACCAAACAGTGTTGTTTGTCCAATTATATATTTGAAATATTACTTGTTTATTTCTCACTGTCTCAAAAGACAATGTATGAAAAACATAAATACATTAAGCAAAATACAAAACAGAGACTTAATTGGGAATATTAAGATAAACAACTTTTTTTTAGTTTTAGTCAAGTAAAAAAGAAAAAATCTGAAATTATTCTTCTTTATAGAAACTAGGACATTTTGTTAGCGAGTCGTATTGTTTAAACCAATGCATTATGAATGGTAACATTTTACATCTCTTGCTGACTGGAAATTGTGGTTTGTGGTTAGAGGTTAGAGATGTTCCCGGACATGTTTTTGTACAAGCCATGAGACTATTAACCTCAGAACTTTCAGAGACTAACAAATAGCAGACAAACTGCAGAATAGCACCTTTAACCATGCTAGTTTTAGGCTTCATCATTATCTTTATTATCATCCACGTTGGATAACAGAGATCTCCATAATTGTCAGAGATATTATACCAGAAGGTGATTTTAAATATAAGCATAAAGATAATTGAACAAACACATTTAATATTATTTTACTTATTCATTTATTTGGTATACTTTTTTATTTTGAATTCACATTGAGCATCCATAAGGAATGAGTCAGTATTAATCGGTCTGGCTAATGTATTCATGTAATTAAAACACTTGCATGCAGAAAAATGACATCATGACAACACTGATAGACTGATGGCATGCACTGGGTTGTGAGAACATACAAATTAAACATTTCAAATATAATTTTGGTCATAGCCTAACTGTCAGTGTTCCAGTAGTGAGACACTCTGTGTGCTTTTTTTCTCTATAACATAGAGAGTTTAGTTTATAACCTTGTTTTGAATCTATAAGTGGACTACTGACAGGATAGATGAGGAAACGATTTAAAAAGAAGATTCACTGTCAAGAGGTCCAAAAAATGTGCTCCGTTGTGAAGAAATAATCCAACTGATCCTCCTGATATTTCATGTCTCTCATCAGGGTCTTTGTGAAACCACATGGTGGCTCCTGCAGTCACATAGTATGATGAGGTTTTGAATAATATGTAATATATGATATATCCAAAAATATAATATTATGGCAAAGGTGTTTGCAACATAAGACAAATGTTTAAAAAAAAAGAGGCAAAGTTTTGAAAAAGTGTGTAAGCAGTTGAAAAAAACTAAGTGCCAATAGAGCCCCTTGTTGGCAAATGCTATTACACTAGCTCCGCCCACCAATGACTGGTTGGGCACTCAAGTTTTAAAAAAGACATGCAGTATTCAATGACTTCAGTGGCACTGCAGTAGCGAGTAAGGCTCGCAGGCTTGGCTTTTAACGCGATCGATACGGCTTCGAATCCGCATTTTGCCAAGCATGCATTTACTTTTTTTTAAGGGAGTGTGGCTAGGGGCCCAACGGACCCCCAGCCAGTCACTTCTCAGGGGACATGGTCACCCTGAATGCCGCCAGGGAGGCTGACCCAGTTGCTAGCTGCACTAGTAACTTAACCCTCTGGAGTCTGAGGCTGATTTGGGGCTTGGAGAAGTTTTGACATGCCCTGACATTTGTGCTTTTTTCAGTTGTTCATAAACATATAAATGACAAAAGTGTCATTACACTGTATTCAGCACAAACTAGGCTACAATAATATGTGAGGAACATGTACGTACATGTTTGTATTTTTGAAGGAATAATGTTTATGCGTGGTTATTGAAAAAACAAAAAACTTAAGTCACTGAAATAAGGCCAAAAAAAGTATATTAAATCTGTGTTCATAAGACTTCTGGGTATTGGAGGTTGTAGACTAGAGTTTTTGCTTCAGAATTATGTAAAAATTATGCTGCCTACTCCTTCATATAAAACAATAGAGAGATTTAAATTTTCTAAGACACTTTTGGTCAAGAAACACAGTATGCATGGGGGCGTGAATCCTCATGTATAATGGGTGATTCTCACCTGAGAAGACAAAAGAATTGAATAATAATGACCTGAAATGACTTGCATATTAATGAGGCCTTTCAGTCAGGTAGGCTGTGAAAAAACCCTCTGTGATCATGCTGATAACAGGATTAAAGTCCACTCAGGACAAAAAAAAAAACATGATTTTTGTGATCTCATGCATGCACGTATTATTGCACATGATATGAAGAAAATTGTGTATAGGCCTATGTTAAATTACACTACCAGTCAAAAGATTGAACACATTGCCATTATAATGTTTTTAAAAGAAGTCTCAAGTCTCTAACCAAATAATGGTTTTCTATTTTAATATACTTTAAAATATAATGTATTTCTGTGATGCAAAGCGTCTGAACATTCCTACCTCTAGGGCATTTCATATAGGCTACTATATTTGTTATATTATAGAGCCTAAATGTTGATGTGCAGTTGACAAACTATACATCATTAAAAAGATCTAAGACTCAAGCTTCACATTTTGACTCTTAAAATCTTATATTGACCATAATTTCTTAATATGCTTAAAAGCATACACATTTGGAGAAATATTGATGGATTCTCATATGTTTATATCAATTTTCTATACAGAGGAGTAATATGTATTATTCTATATTTATTGTCATCATTATGAGCGCTGGATGCTGTGTTTTTAATTCATACTTGAGCCAGAGGGCACTCTGCCCCTTTTGTCCACAAATGCCTCAGTAAAAGAAGAGGCAAATCATGTGACAATCAAGGAACTAACAGAGGCAAGAGATCACTAAATATGGCTATTCAAAACACTTTTCAAGACAATAAATACATGATTGAGATGATGTATGCATGTATTGACTGAATTTGCGTCTGAATAGCGCTCGCTCCGTGGGCGTGGCCGCATTAGCGGATAATGAGCTGAATCACAGACTTCTGACATGGCTCTCTTTTCATACAGATTACATACACACAGAAGGTTTGTTTTCTATTTGACTTATATGTTTTAAAACCTGACATCTTAACATTTTTTTAGACATAAGTGTAATTTTTTTGTCATTAGTATTCACTAAGTTACAGTTCATTTTCTAAGAACTATCAGATTGGAGTTCGTTCAGAGGGAGACGAGAGATCACGCATCATGTTAGTTTTCTTTATTTTACAAAAAGCACAACATTTTGTTTTTACTCTGAGTGTACACAAATGAAAGAAGATATTCCACAGATTAAAATGGTGTATAACTCTTAATTGTATGTGCAACATCGACGGAGTATTTTGAGTCTCTTCACACTGATAAGAAAAAAACCATGGTGGTATCGCCGGCGATACCTTCAGACCTCAGAGTGTTAATCTGCCTGTCTGTTTCTACAGAAACAGAGTCTTTGATGCAGAAGTCACATGATGAGACATCCAGAAAGAGGTACTGCGAAAGGGCTGTAACCAACTCAGACCGGATCTTAGAGATGGGCATCCTGGAGAGCAGGACTCAGCAAAGCGCTATCGACCCTTGCAATCGAGGGGAGTAGATCTGCTCGATCATAGGATCTACAAAGCACCTATGTTTCAAGGCACTAAGGAGGCCGTGCACTCTAAAAAAATGTGGACCCCGTGAGGGGAATGCTCACAGCCTAGGGGCTGATCTAATTGGGAGGCCTCAAGGGAAGCCTTCGACCTATGACCAGCTTAGGGAGCTAAGTACTCAAATCTAGTCTTAGAATGAGAGGAGTCCCAAGCTCAACCTATGAGGTTGACCAGGCTATAGGCTAGGAAAATGAAGGTGAACAATATTAAGTCAGTGAGACGTAATAACGTGCTGTCTCATGAAGGCCAGTTTTATCAAAAGGCCTGCCATCATACTGCCAGCAAGCAGAGTACTTCAGTAAAGCACCCTTTTTACAAACATGCGGCAAGTAGGCCCACTTGGGCCTACTATTCTAGATGAGCAAGGCCATCAGCTTGTGACACCCACTAACAATAAGACCTTGCTGACCGATACCCAACTGCAGGGGACTTGCATCAGAGCAGCCTACAGTGGCCATCTACCTGGTATCAAGTCTTAACTGGCAGAGAAGTGTGAATTTCGGTTCCAGGGGACCCTAAAGTCACCCACCTCACACACACTGGCTGAAAAAGGTAGATGCTAGCTGCCATGCACCCACTTAATGGAGGCTGGTGCTTAGGGAGGACTGTAAGGCCGCATTTACACTGCAAGTCTTAATGCACAGATCCGATCTTTTGACCATATCCGATTTTTTTGGACGACGTGCTTACATTTCTTTTAAAAGTGACCTGTATCGGATGTGTCCTTTTTACACTGCACTTGGCGAAACGTACCAAAAATAGCCTATTTGACATCACAAATCAATTTCAATGGTACATTGAGCTTAATTTATTGACATGAATTCATATAGAAACCCTTTTAATGCAATAGTTACATCCCTGCATAAAAATAATACAAATTCTTCACGACAGTATACGTACGCAGCTCTGCTGGAAGCGTGCGAGTTGAGTCGGGTACGGGTAGATATTCACAGCTTCTTGGGCTCGAATCCGCCATCCTATACTAGGTTTTTTTTTTTTTTTTGTCATTAAAACAAATGCATTCATCAGTGATTGTATATCAAGGGCAGTTGCAAGTTTGTGTGCTTTTTATTTTGTGGTTTCAATGGAACGAATGGGGACTGAAGCGCGCGTCTGTGCACGAGCCGTCGTCACTGACAACAGTGACAACGAACACTCAGTGTGATTTGAAGAGCAACACATTTCAACGTCAGATCGCCTTTTATTTAACACAAACAAATTAAATTAATAATCTGCCAGTCAACTAGAGATGTTCCGTTTGTTATAGGTATGTCTGTACCGCGAAATGTTAAAAAACCCTCACTTTTCAATGACGCAGGAGTCGCATTTACAGGGGAATATCCGATCTGTCCGCTTACACTGCAGGCACAAACGCACGTATCCGATTCATATCTGATTTATAACCACATATGAATGAGGCCTGAAACCGATCTGTGAAAATCGGAATCCATGCGCTTTTTTCCTGCTTACACGGTCGTGACTCATATCCGATCTGTGCCACATGGGAGGAAAAAATCGGAATTGTGTCACTTGAACCGTGCAGTGTAAATGGGGCCTAAAGGCCAACAACCTGATAGCTAGTTGTCTGAGGCCTGCAACACTGGGGCTCGCCCACATGGAGGCCTGTTAACAAGCAGGAAGGCCTGTTAGGGCCAAATGCCTGATAGCAAAACTAGCTATCTGTCCAAAGGCCTGCAACCCTGGGGTTCACCCACAGGAAGGCCTGCTAATACACAGGGAAGCCCACTAGGGCCATCCATCTAATGGCAGACTCGCTAGCTGACCAAAGCTTCTCTTTTTTTTCCTTTTTTTTTTTTTGCCAGTTACCCACATTGCTGGGGGCGTGCCATAGAGAGGCCTACAAAGGCCTACTATCTGAAAGCAAACCTACGCACTTCTACCAGGGAACCCATACTGCTGGGAACTAGCCTCCAAGGTGGCCTGCTAGGGCCAACTACCTGGCAGCCAGTTCAACACGGCTAAATGCAGCAACATTGATGGAGCACATCTCCAGGGAGGCCCGTCTAAGGCCAACAACCTGATAGCAAGATGTTGTTTTAGATACCCATAGGGGACTCGTCTGCAGGGGCCCGCTGAGGCCAAAACCAGAGGCGAGTCTCGCTGCTGGCACACTACTGGGGACTCACTCGCAAGAGGCCAGTTAAGGCCTGCTTGTCTAACAGCAAGTCTAGCTAGCTAATAAACAGTCCCCAAGAGACTGGGGCTATCTAACATGAAGACCTACCAGGGCCTGAATACCTGCCAAATGCCTCTGCTAGCTGTCGCAAGACCCAAAGTACTGGTGACAACTCACAAGGAGGCCTACTAGGGCCAACCATTCGGAGCATGTCTTATTGCTACTACATCCACACTGATGAGGGCTCACCACAGAGAGGCCTGCTAAGGCCTACTATCTGAAAATACCCCAAAGCTACCAGAAACCCATTTCATGGGGGCTGTACACAGGGAGGGTATGCACGTGACATCACCATCGACCGTTATGCTGCGGTCACGCCCACTGAGTAGCAAGACTGAGTGGCAGTATTGGTTTTCAGTGTGAATGCTGCAAAAAACACAAAACTCACCCAAAACTTTGCAAGTGACTGCACAAATAGCTTTGAGATAAAATCTGAGGTATATATTTAAAGACTGCTGAAAGCTACAGAAAAAAAGAAGCAAATGGATCGCTGCAATTCACAGAAACAGCTGGACTCAGGCAGAGAAACATGGATTTGCAGTTATCATTTTGTGTCAAAATGTTGGATTTTGGGGTAAAATCATACCCTATATATTGTATTGTTATATTGTGTTGACAACTCATCAATTAAATATTTACCATCTTATATTTTGCATAAGTGGGTGTTTTTAAATAAACTGACAAAAACAATACAAGTTTTAGGGCTGGACGATATGACGATATATATATACAGGGTGCGATTTGTGGAAAAAACAGAGGGGAGGATGTTTTAATTTTTTTTTTTTTTTTTTATTTGTTAAAAACCACAGTGCTATATACTATTTTTTGGCAGCTGTTACAGAAAAAATTTTTTTAACCTTGAGATTTGAAGTATTACATATTTGCACCACTAAAATGACTAATATGACATAATTCTTAATTTCTGATAGAAATGCAAAATCAATCGGTAGTTATTAATAGAATAACGAGACACAAACCTTTACATTCAATCGTGTTTGGCCCCATTTATTTTTGATCACAGTGCATACACGTTTACCTCAGATTTTATTATATAGAATTTAAGCTGGGCCGTATGCAGGGTTTAATAATTCCCGAGGTCAGAAAATGTAGTTTGCTAGGGGGGTACGGGGACATGCTCCCCCGAGAAAATTTAGATTTCCCTGGTGTACATATGTGCATTTTAAGACGTTTCAAGGCCAACAAATTGGATAACAATAGCTTTAAAACCATGTCAACATATATACATGCATGCACAGTTTTGAGGCAGCTTTAATCGCATTTCATTATACTTTTTCATTTTAAATACCTATCTATCTGTCTGTGTTACATATCCCGTGTCTCCCGGACTCCATTTCCCACAATCCTCCTGTTCTCCACACCTGCACTCACTTCCCTCGTCATCTCCCCATCATCACAGATCATCTGCACCTGGACTCCTTCATCAGCACTCCCTTTATAATGGACTCACTCCCTTCAATCCTTGTCTGTTCTGAATGTTAGTTTATCCCTGCGTTCCATTCGGAAGGGCTCATCCCTATGCCCTAATCCCTTCAGAGGGTTTACCCTCCGGAGTGAGAGCTTCGAAGGGATGAAGGGTGTAGGGGTAAAAAAAACTGTTCTTTTGGAACGCACTTCAGCGTCATCTTAACGAGACAATCAAGGAGGATAAATTGTGCAAGCTGCGCCTTTTGTTTAACGTTATTATTTATTTATTTATTTATTTTAGGTTTACCGCATGTAGGCTATATTGTATCTATTTGAAACATTTGAATGGACTGATAAATGAGCTGTAAAGTATTTTTTTTTTAAGTACAATGTCATTTTGACCATAATAATGTACCAAATCTAACTCGTTTAAATATTACAGTAGTACAGAAAAATATTATACATACCTTTATAGTTAAAATCAAACTCCTAACCTCCTGTACCCATTCTGTGACGTCAAATAACTTCCCTGTGCAAAGGATCATGGGGGCCCGAAGTGTCCATCAGTTGTTCCCTTCGAAATCCTTCATTCCGAAGGGCCCTTTGAAGTGGCCAGTTTTGAGCACTTTGGTTTGGAACGACCCTTCAATATGGCGGCTATGATTATTTTCACTCCGAAGTGCCCTTCGGAGGGCGATATATCCCGTTTGGAACGCACCGTATGTGTGTATTGCGTTTGACTCTCCTTCATGTTATTAAATACTCTGTTTGTGGATATCCGTGTACGGCTCATCTCTCCAGCACCATACACCCGTAACAGTCTGTCTATCAGCTCAACAAGCTGCAACTGAAGAAAAACACATTTGTGCAGTAATCAAACTACTTTAAAGCAAAACGTGTTCGTCAAATACCCTAACAAACCAATGCAAACATTTTTATTTTTAAATCAGTGATTTAATTTAAAATTTTCTTCTCAACATAACATTGTGGGAACAGATATGGAATGCTGTCAGGAGGTATGAGGAAAATACTCTTCCTCTTCTTTTTTTTTTTTTTTCTTTTTTTATTGTATTCATTTTTGTATATGTATTCATTTCTGAATATAGGTCACTCTTTCAAAATTCTTCACACGGTGAGCACAGCAACAGTTTATGTGGGATAATGTCATTGCTTTGGCACAAAATACATTTAATAGCTATATTTCAATGACAAATACATTTAATGTCTACAAATTACATTAATTATTTTCTCATATACCTACAGGCCTATTTGCACTTGTTTACACTTTTCAAACTGTTAAACTTTTGTTCAAAACCTAATATAATACAAAAACTGAATAAGATAGCAACTTGCTAGTCACACTTGAAACAGTAAACAGTAAATCAGCACTCCTCCCCCTACAGCACAACCCAACCAAACTATCAGTCACCAAAAGAAGACCTTGATACAAGCAACAGGTCAGTCTTCAGCTGCTACACACAGGAGACAGACGTACAGATCTTTCTTATTACTTCAGGGGTGCAGGGGGGGAAAAAACGCAAGAAACATGGATCACAAAAATTATCCAACAGAAGGAGGGCAGTCTTTACTTCCACTGCAGCAGGTCCCTCCACAGTACTCCAGTCATGGATTCCCTCCATCTGAGATCTATCCCAACACTTCAGGTCAACCTGCCCAGCAGTATGGAGCTCCAGCAGCACCTGGCCAATGCATACAAGGGTCATATCCAGGGCAGACTGTGGTCACTGTGCAGCCTCCAGTTAATGTGTCTTTCAATCCACTGACCAATCCACTGCCAGATTACCTGTGCTATTCCATCTTTACCATGCTGTGCTGCTGCTTACCTCTGGGATCGGCTGCTCTTGTTTACTCCATCACAGTAAGTTTTGGTTCATACACTTGTCTCACCTCGGTTAGTATATTTACAAATGATAGGCCTAGTCTTACAACTAAATATTAAGGAATCAAAGTGGAACTGAAACAGTCAGTAGAGACAGTCAAAGTAATGAGGCCAAACTGTAAAAAATGGTAAAATATTATAAAAATGCTACGGGGGAAAAAAAAAATTGTAAACAGTACGTTCCCGTGCTATATACAGGGAAAAACTGTAAAAGCTCTTACCAGACATATTATGTAATTTTCACAGTAAAATGCTGTAAATTTTTACAATTTTTAAAAGACAAAATCAATGTATAATTTACAGTCAAAAACTGTAAAGTCATATTCCCACAATTCACTGTGTGACACTCAACATTTTAAAGTATTTTCTTTAAATAATCATGTTTCTTAATAATTTTTGTTGTCAGTTATGTACATTAGGGTTTTATGTTACATCTTCTGTTGTTTAATGAATGTTTATTGCATTATGTAAGGGTTGTGGGTTACCATGATGGCATTTTGCATTTGCGTGAATGACTCGTTTTTCTGTATTTTTTACAAAATTATTCTGGCAACCACAGCTGCCAAAATTATTTTGTAAAAACTACGGATTTATTTTTATTTTTTTTTTTTACAGTGCATAGTTGACCTAGAATATTTACCAATGTTCATATTTGAGTGTTTAAATATTTAAAGAATTTCTTAAATCTTCAGAAAGTCTTTATTGTTTACAGCCTGCATTTTTAATGACCATGTAACATCATGGATCAAGGTTAAATT
Organism: Megalobrama amblycephala; assembly: GCF_018812025.1. Lineage (NCBI taxonomy): Eukaryota > Metazoa > Chordata > Actinopteri > Cypriniformes > Xenocyprididae > Megalobrama > Megalobrama amblycephala. The sequence continues at coordinate 31,301,025 of NC_063056.1, forward strand.
CAAATCTCATTTTGAGTTTGCCATTCGAATCAACATTGATGTGATGTTCTTTGAACCTCTGCTTAAAATTTCATCTTTGTATTTTTTAGTATTTTGTTAACCATTTTACATCTCTTTATAGCATGCTGTTTTAACGTTGGAACAACAACAGATATTATTTCAACCACATTTCAACATTTAAAAATTCTGTCACGGTAGGGTTACGTAGATCTGAAGATGTTTGCTCACTCAAAATTTAGTTTACTCAGAAAACCTCTCCTTATGATAAATGCTCGGATAATTTACAGCATGTGAAATATGAGAGGTTGGTAGCATACAGGCTATTTTTGCAACTTCCAGTTTTGAGGCTTCACATAACTTTTGTTTTTTTAAAGAAAGGGTGTGGTGGGTATTGAAACAAAAACCACTTTGTGAATTGCTGTCAGTTTATAATAAGACCTTTCTCTCTCAAGTAAAAAACACAACAAAATAATGTAAATTATGAATAATAAATTATGCATTAAAGAAGTTTAAATACAAAAATGCCCTCTAGCTATCACACTACTGCACTTGCCTATTCACCTTATTCTTAACATAAGAGCCATTTTAATTTTGAATGTTCAAGGCTTTTGATGTTCGTCTCCAGTAATTTTAGCTGTGCAAAAAATCATTATGGTGATTGAGATTGTAAACTGGTATTTCTTTTCATATTATTTTAACCTTAATGGCTGCAGTAAATGTGTCATATTCAAATTATTTTGACGTAGTTCTTTTACATTTGCCCACTTTAAATGAACATTGCCCACCGTGCACAGAGGTTAGGCGCCAGCGGAGTGGAGCGAGGGCTTGGGTCCGTCATCTTTCACTGAATATCCAGTTTCACTCTGAAATGTATCACATTATAGATGTAATTTTTTTTTTTTTTTCTTATACTTACTTACTTTGTTGAGCTATATACGATATATATAAGTTATATAGATATTTTAAAGATTTATATATAGATATTTTAATCCAAAAATCCTACATAATGTGCCTTTAATCATTAAGACATTTACCGCCACCTACTGGCAGTTTTAATGTTTTTTTTTTTATTTGAATTTATTTAGATTGTAATTTCATTAAAAAACAATTTCATATTTCCATAGTAGTAAAAAAAAAGTTATAGTTCACCCAAAATAGGCCAATAGGATTGTCATGAGTTGATATTGTTTCCAGACAAATGCAGTGTAGAGTTCCCTTTCGAAAAGGAACTGTAAATTTAACAGTATTTTACTGTAAAATTACGTTAAATGTAGCATTTGTCACAGATCCCTTGTCTCCCTGGACTACATTTCCCATGATCCTCCTGTTCTCCACACCTGCACTCACTTCCCTCGTCATCTCCCCATCTTCACGGGTCACCTGCACCTGGACTCTATTATCAGCACTCCCTTTATATTGCACTCACTCTCTTCACTCCTTGTCTGTTCTCTGTTGTGTTAATGTGTATGTTCGGTGAACTCTGCCTGTGTTTATTAAAGATCATCTATTGTTTGTGGAAATCCGTATCTGCCTCATCTCTGCACCAGCATACTGTTACAGAAGAACGGACCAAACCGACTGGATTTTCACAATAATGGATTTTATTTCATTTTCCAAGGCTCCTGCTCCTCCAATGCCTCCCACCCCTCTGTCAGCGGCAGATCGCCTCATCGGGCTCCTGCAGGTTGCTTGTTCGCTGGAGAGGTATGTGGAGGAATTTGTAGAGCTTGCTTATTTGACAAACTGGTCAGATGCTTGTTTGATCGCCCTGTTTCTGGACGGACTGGACGAGAACCCTATCCGTTTAGATGAACCTGATTATCGTTTCTCCTTAAGCGAAACTATCAATTTAATCCTGTATTTAAACGACTCCAAATTTTGTGTTGAAGAGGTTCAGGATATGTGGTTATCTCGTCCAGTTCCCCCAGAAACACGGGTGGCCTGGCCAGTTTGTCAGCCTCCTTCTTCCTCCGCATACCTCCAGTGAACTCCTCTCCTGTTCCATGCTGGACCCACACTCCTCCGCTGGGTCCAGAAAGCGTAGGAGGAGGAAGAAGGCTGCCCCAGCCTGTCACGAACCTGCCGCTCCAGCCCTCTCCGAGGAAGCTTCAGCTTCACACGAGCCGACAAGTGATGCGATTTGGCTTATTGACTTTTTTACCGAGCCAGCATCTCCAGTCTCAGCCGCCGAGCCAGCATCTCCAGTCTCAGCCGCCGAGCCCTCAGCTCCAGCCGCCGCCGCCGAGCCCTCAGCTCCAGCCGCCGCCGCCGAGCCCTCAGCTCCAGCCGCTGCCGCCGAACCCTCAGCTCCAGCCGCCGCCGCCGAGCCCTCAGCTCCAGCCGCTCCAGCCTGTCACGAGCCCGATCCAGCTACAGACTATGAACTTTGTGTTTCCCCACTGTTCTTCAGCCCAAAGACTGTGTTCCCTCCCTGCCTCCCTCTCCCACCTCCCTCTCCCACCTCCTTCCATTTGTGTCCACACTGCACCTCCACCTCAAGCCACCTCACCCAGATCTCCACTGTGGCCCTCTGGTCGATTACCTTCACCCTGGCTCCAACCTCCCTCTTCTCCACCGTTGCCCATCAGTCCACCAGTCTCACCAGTCTCCATCCTGCCTCCGTTCACACCTTGGTCCCTCGTCAGCCTGCCCTCACCTCTGGACTGCACTCCTCCGTCTTCGCTCCGTCCCTCCATCCCTCAGTTCCAGTTGGCCTCCTCACTCCCTCCGGTGTTCACTTTGTTGTCTCTCGTCCTGTCTCAACTGCGGCCTTCTGGAGCCCCGCCTGCGCTTCGGTCGGCGGAGCCGCTGGTTCTGCCATCTCCCGCCAGACCTTCTGTGCCGCCTGGCCTCGACGGCGTTGCGGCTTCGCCGGAAGCACCTGACCCTCCATGGCAGTCCGCTGCCCCTGACCCTCCATGGCTGCCCTCGGCCCCTGACCCTCCATGGCTGCCCTCGGCCCCTGACCCGCCATGGTTCTTGGACCCGCCCTGGAGACCTCCACTCCAGTCTACTCCTCCCCCTGCACTGGCATGAGGTCTCCAGGGCGCCCACCCCCCTCCCGGTTGTTCCATCTACGGCGCGAGGACGCGCCTACCGGGAGGGGGGGTAATGTCACAGGGACTACCCTTGTCTCCCTGGACTACATTTCCCATGATCCTCCTGTTCTCCACACCTGCACTCACTTCCCTCGTCATCTCCCCATCTTCATGGGTCACCTGCACCTAGACTCTATTAGCACTCCCTTTATATTGCACTCACTCCCTTCACTCCTCGTCCGTTCTCTGTTGTGTTAATGTGTATGTTCGGTGAACTCTGCCTGTGTTTATTAAAGATCATCTATTGTTTGTGGAAATCCGTATCTGCCTCATCTCTGCACCAGCATACCGTTACAGCATTAGATCTATTACAGTAATTTACCATATATAGTACAGAAACCAATTACTGCTTTTCACCGTAGCATTTTTACAGTCTTTTACCATTAAAATCACGATCATTTTTTACAATGTGATGCTGAGTCGGTATATAAATTCTATGTTGAATCAGAATATTTCTTGCTGAAGCTACTTTTTGTAATGTCGCCATAGCCAAACTATTTGGCAGTTTAGAATCCTCACTGTCTTATATCAAATTCCAGAGCACACATTTTTCACACAACCCTTAATAGCCAAATTCCTGTTGGGCTGGTGGATAATGCACACTCAATGACTGATGTTTAAGAACTATGTTTTGTGATTTTGTTACAGCCCCTATAATACGGTTATTTTTGATTTCTCATTTTCTTAGTTGTACACTGTTAAGAGTTGCTTTTTGTGTATTATTATTGATTATTTATATTCTTACATGTAAAGTCTGATCTTTGATTTTATTTTAAACGTCCTTTAAGAAAAGGTCTTTACAAAAAATTGTAATATTATTGTAATTTACTTTCACAGACTCGAGATGCTAACACGTTTGGACACCAACCAATAGCAAGAAGAAACTCCAGAATGGCTCGCATCCTTAACCATGTCAGTGTTGGTGTTGGCCTCTTCATATGGTTGATCTTTATTATCTATATCATTGTTGTTTCCATCACAGTTGCCTCTTACTCTTACAATAACTCATACTATAGACCATAATTGTAAGATATATCATGGTTGGACACCAGTAAGTTATATATGGTGAGGATTATACAAACATGAACACATTATGTTTTGAATACGCAGGCATTTGGTGGTCTTCTTTTAAATGCTAGTGTTGCTCAAGTTTTTGATGGCCTGGTTTCACAGACAGATTAATTTTTTTTTTTTCAACTCCTTACACACATTTTCAAAACTTTGCCTCTTTTTTCAAAACTTTACACACAAATACGGGAAAATGGAAATTGCCTCACAAAATGAAGCATTGTTTTGAAACATTTGTCTTATGTTGCAAACACCTTTGCCATAATATTCTATTTTTGGATATATCATATACACACAGTTATTCAAAACCTATAGAGCTCTTCTTTCATAAGCTCCTATGTACATTTCTGTACAAGATTGAAAGTAATTGGCAGAAAGATGTTGAAAAATTCACTATAAACAGGAAAGTTTGAAACCAAACTGTTTATTTTTTTTACTGTAAGCATTTGCGGTTGTGAATACAGTATTACACAGTGTTAAAGAAAAGAAATATATTAACCATGTGTAGTTATACAGAAACAATGGTTGTGTTTGAAAAGGAAATCAAGACACTTCCTGTTAGATTTTTGTGTGTTACATAGAGAATTGTGTGTTGTGTTTTACAAAAAAGTGTTTTATGAAATTGAAAACTGAGTCAAAGGCCAAGAATTAGTGTATGGTTTTGCAGATTTGAGTGTGATTCTGCTGTTTGAGTGTCAGGTTTCAGAAATTGTGTGACAAGTAAGGATTTTGAGTGTTTTGCAGTTGAAAAAAAACTGCAAGCCAGGATTAGGCCTTAGTTAAACTAAGACATTTAAGCAGCTTTTATAAATGTGCCTTTGAAAAAAAAACAAAAAAAAAAACAAAAAAAACTGGTGTGCATCTTGAGACAAAACAATGGCATTGCCATATTTTAAGATGTCAATGCAGGTTACTTTCAGTTAATACAGCTCAAACATTCATTTTATTCTGGACTAAGCTTAAGTATTGTCTGTGATAATGGGCACTAATGTGTAAGGAGCTCCATCTATAGGGCCAGTGAGGAATAATTCAGTATGTTTCATGTAGCTAACACATCTGCCTTATTATTTGCATAATTAAAACACATGGTTTTTTATTGTATTTTTAAAACATTGAAAGCTTTGACTGTAAATGCATCAGCAATTAAAGCATTTGTTTGCCTTCTTGCCTTAATGTTACCTCATAAAACTGAGTAATCAATAACAGAACTGTATTTACCATTATGAGTCTGATGTCGTATTTTATCAAACTTTTAAAAGTACAAGTATAATCTGTTTTCCACATTTACACTTTCTACTGTTTTTATTTTATTTTATTTTTATCCGACCATCCATCAGTTTTTAAAAGCATAGGACCTAGTTAACCCTAAAATAAAGTAATTATTTTGTGGTCTGAAAAAGAATGTCAGGCATAAGGCATTAGAAAAAAAAACAAAAAAACAGGGTGAGTAAATGATGATTTTATTTTCATTTTCAGGTGAACTATCCTATTATTCAGTGCTGTTATTTGTATTTATTTGTTCACAAAAAGCAGAATGTCCAAGTTAATGTACAAAGATGTCAAACAATAGTTTTAGCCAAAAGATTTTATAAATGTATAACTTATAAACCAGGTGTCACAGTTCCCGTGTTTCCCGAACTCCATTTCCCATGATCCTCCTGTTTCCGCACCTGCACTCGCTTCCCTCGTCTTCTCCCTATCATCACGGATCACCTGCACCTGGACTCCCTCATCAGCACTGCCTTCATAATGGACTCACTCCCTTCACTCCGTGTCCGTTCTCTGTTGTGTTTATTGTGTGTTTGGTGCGTTCTTCTCCTTCGTTGTTGTTAATAAATACCCTTGTGCTGTGGATTACCGAGTACTGCCTCTTCCATCCTGCACTACACGTAACAGAAGAACGGACCATAACCGACGGATGATCCACTAAGTACTATGGGACTGTTTTTCATCACCGAGGCTCCTGCTTCTCCACAGCTTCTCGTGCCGACATCCGCGGAGGACCGGCTCATCGGGCTCCTGCAGTTTGGACGTTCGCTGGAGAGGTATGTGGAGGAGTTTGTTGAGTTGGCTTGTTTGATGAACTGGTCGGATGCTCGTTTAAACGCCCTGTTTCTGGACGGATTGGACGAGAACACTATTCGCTTTGACGAACCTGATAATTTTGTTTCCTTAATCAATACTATTAATCTGATTTTGTATTTAAATGGCTCCAAATTCGTAGTTGAAGAGGTTCAGGAAAATAAGTGTTCATCTCGTCCAGTCCCCCCAGAAACACAGGTTGGCCTGGCCAGTTCGTCCGTCTCCATCTTCCTCCACATGCCTCTCCAGTGATTTGTTCCCCTGTGTTCCGCTGGACCCACACATCTCCTCTGGGTCCAGTAAGAGGAGGAGGAGGAAGAAAACCAAGCCCTCTCCAATATCCGCCGAGCCCTCTCCACTCTCATCTGAGCCCCCTCCAATCTCGGCCGAGCCCGCTCCCGTTCCTGTGGGGATATTAATTGTCTATGAGGGGATGGACTGGACCCCTCTTCAAATTTCTCCAGTCTCCGCCGAGCCAGTATCTCCAGTTTCTGCCGCCGAGGCTGTCTCTCCAGTCTCTGCCGCCGAGCCAGCATCTCCAGCCGCCACCGCCGAGCCAGGCGTGCCAGCCGCGCCAGCCGCGCCAGCCTGCCACGAGCCCACTCCTTTCCTTAGACTCCTGAAGACTCTCCTAAAACTCCCCAAGTATTTTTTGGGGGGGGGCCCAGTACCTGTGGGTGGGGATCTCCTGAGCGGGGTTTCGGGGTCGCCTGAGCCCACTAAGGCTCCAGACCCACAATGGCTGCCTTCAGACATTGACCCGCAATGGCCGCCCACGGCCTCTGACCCGCAATGGCCTCCCACAGCCTCTGACCCTCCACGGCCGCCCACAGCCTCTGACCCTCCTTGGCCCTCTTCAGCCCCTGACCCGCCATGGCTGCCCACGGCCCCTGACCCGCCATGGCAGCCTACGGCCCCGGACCCACCAGGGCAGCCCACTGCCCCTGACCCGCCTTGGCAGTCCACGGCCCCAGACCCGCCATGGCGCCCTGGGACTCCAGACCCGCCATGGCTGCCCAGACTCATGGATCCGTCCTGGAGACCTCCGGTCGTGTCCGTCCCTCTCCCTGCACCGGGACGCCCACCCCCCCTCCCTGGTGTTACATCTATGGCGCGAGGACACGCCTACCGGGAGGGGGAGGTACTGTCACAGTTCCCGTGTTTCCCGAACTCCATTTCCCATAATCCTCCTGTTTCCGCACCTGCACTCACTTCCCTCGTCTTCTCCCTATCATCACGGATCATCACTCCCCATCATGCACCTGGACTCCCTCATCAGCACTGCCTTCATAATGGACTCACTCCCTTCACTCCGTGTCCGTTCTCTGTTGTGTTTATTGTTTAGTGCGTTCTTCTCCTTCGTTGTTGTTAATAAATACCCTTGTGCTGTGGATTACCGAGTACTGCCTCTTCCGTCCTGTACTACACGTAACACCAGGATACAACTTGCCCCATTCTGAACTAAGAACATGGTTTAATTTATTAAATTGTATTCATTTGGCTGACAAGCCATTCATCGCAATGTTATGAGTATATTGTTGAGATACTAATTTGTTTTAATTCTTATATTTTCAGTTTACTGTAATGTTTTTGATGTTTTATTTATTTTAATATGTCTATATCCTATAGTTTGTATTATTTACTTGTACAAACCCGATTCCAAAAAAGTTGGGACACTGTACAAATTGTGCATAAAAAAAGGAATGCAATAATTTACAAATCTCATAAACTTATATTTTATTCACAATAGAATATAGATAACATATCAAATGTTGAAAGTGAGACATTTTGAAATGTCATGCCAAATATTGGCTCATTTTGGATTCATGAGAGCTACACATTCCAAAAAAGTTGGGACAGGTAGCAACAAGAGGCCGGAAAAGTTAAATGTACATATAAGGAACAGCTGGAGGACCAATTTGCAACTTATTAGGTCAATTGGCAACATGATTGGGTATAAAAACCAGAAGTCAAGATGGGCAGAGGATCAACAATTCCCTAATGCTGCAGGGAAAAATAGTTGAGCAATATCGGAAAGTAGTTTCTCAGAGAAAAATTCCAAAGAGTTTGAAGTTATCATCATCTGCAGCAGTGGTTCTCAAACCTGTCCTGGGGACCCCCCACCACTGCACATTTTGCATGTCTCCCTTATCTAACGCACTCAATTCAACTCTTGCAGTCTCTACTAATTAGCTGATGACTTGAATCAGGTGTGTTAGTTGAGGGTGACATGCAAAATGTGCAGTGGTGGGGGGTCCCCAGGACAGGTTTGAGAACCACTGATCTACAGTGCATAATATCATCCAAAGATTCAGAGAATCTGGAACAATCTCTTTGCGTAAGGGTCAAGGCCGAAAAACCATACTGGATGCCCGTGATCTTCGGGCCTTTAGACGGCACTGCATCACATACAGGAATGCTACTGTAATGGAAATCACAACATGGGCTCAGGAATACTTCCAGAAAACATTGTCGGTGAACACAATCCACCGTGCCATTCGCCATTGCCGGCTAAAACTCTATAGGTCAAAAAATAAGCCATATCTAAACATGATCTAGAAGCGCAGGCATTTTCTCTGGGCCAAGGCTCATTTAAAATGGACTATGGCAAAGTGGCAAACTGTTCTGTGGTCAGACTAATCAAAATTTGAAGTTCCTTTTGGAAAACTGGGACGCCATGCCATCCGGACTAAAGAGGACAAGGTCAACCCAAGCTGTTATCAGCGCTCAGTTCAGAAGCCTACATCTCTGATGGTATGGGGTTGCATGAGTGCGTGTGGCATGGGCAGCTTACACATCTGGTAAGGCACCATCAATGCTGAAAGGTATATCCAAGTTCTAGAACAACACATGCTCCCATCCAGACGTCGTCTCTTTCAGGGAAGACCTTGCGTTTTCCAACATGACAATGGCAGACCACATACTGCATCAATTACAACATCATGGCTGCGTAGAAGAAGGATCCGGGTACTGAAATGGCCATCCTGCAGTCCAGATCTTTCACCCATAGAAAACATTTGGCACATCATAAAGAGGAAGATGCGACAAAGAAGACCTAAGACAGTTGAGCAACTAGAAGCCTTTATTAGACAAGAATGGGACATCATTCCTATTCCTAAACTTGAGCAACTTGTCTCCTTAGTTCCCAGACGTTTGCAGACTGTTATAAAAAGAAGAAGGGATGTCACACAGTGGTAAACATGGCCTTGTCCCAACTTTTTTGAGATGTGTTGATGCCATGAAATTTAAAATCAACTTATTTTTCCCTTAAAATGATACTTTTTCTCATTTAAACATTTGATATGTCATCTATGTTGTATTCTGAATAAAATATTGAAATTTAAAACTTCCACATCATTGCATTCTGTTTTTATTCACAATTTGTACAGTGTCCCAGCTTTTTTGGAATCGGGTTTGTGTATATACAGGGAGTGCAGAATTATTAGGCAAGTTGATTTTCTGATCATATTTTTTTCCCAAGCACATTTTACCAATTCCAATCCACATCAATCTTAATAACTACTATTAATATTGTTTTTAATAATTTATAAGTGATATATAATTGTTCATGAAGGCTGGAAATGAAAAATGCCTTATATTCAGGTGTGCAGAATTATTAGGCAAGTTTTCTTTTACAGGCAAAATGAGCCAAAAAAGAGATTTAACTCAGACTGAAAAGTCAAAAATTATTAAATACTCATGAGAAGGACGCAATACTAATGCAATACTAGAAATTGCAAAGTTAAAGCATGACCAAGGGACAGCAAAATGCTCATTGGGTCAGCGGGGTCAGACAACAACAGGTGGAAAAGAAAAGACACATGTTAACTGCAAAATAATTAAGAATTAAGGTGAAGAATTAAGTGTGAAACCATCAGGAACCCTTTAGTCTCCAGCGCCACCATTTTCCAGAGCTGCAACCTACCTGAAGTCTCCAGAAGTGCAAGGTGTTAGGATCTCAGAGACTTAGGTTAGCTAAAGAATCCTAAAAAATGACCTGCACTTGATAAGAATCACAAGCTGAAGTGTTATAAAATACATGAAGACTGGGTTTTAATAGGGCTTATAGACAGACAGATTGAGAGTGACTCCTGAAGGACCAGCACCACATCCTCTTGTACCACTGTTTGAAGAATTTATCCAGAATCTGGCAGTAAGGTGTGGGAGTTTACTTTTAGTCCATCTCTTATCCTGAAATGTCTGTCTTGCAGAGATGGACTAAAAATGATCTTCCAAAACTTACTGCCAGATTCTGGAAGATAAATTCTTCAAACAGTGGTACAAGAGGATGTGGTGCTGGTCCTTCAGGAGTCACTCTCAAGCTGTCTGTTTATAAGGCCTATAAAAACCCAGTCTTCATGTATTTTATAACACTTCAGCTTGTGATTCTTATCAAGTGCGGGTCATTTTTTAGGATTCTTTAGCTAACCTAAGTCTCTGAGATCCTGAGACCTTGCACTTCTGGAGACTCCAGGTAGGTTGCAGTTCTGGAAAATGGTGGCGCTGGAGACTAAAGGGTTCCTGATGGTTTCACACATAATTCTTAATTATTTTGCAGTTAACGTGTCTTTTCTTTTCCACCTGTTTTTGTCTGACCCCGCTGACCCAATGAGCATTTTGCTGTCCCTTGGTCATGCTTTAACTTTGCAATTTCTAGTATTGCATTAGTATTGCGTCCTTCTCATGAGTATTTAATAATTTTTGACTTTTCAGTCTGAGTTAAATCTCTTTTTTGGCTCATTTTGCCTGTAAAAGAAAACTTGCCTAATAATTCTGCACACCTGAATATAAGGCATTTTTCATTTCCAGCCTTCATGAACAATTATATATCACTTATAAATGATTAAAAACAATATTAATAGTAGTTATTAAGATTGATGTGGATTGGAATTGGTAAAATGTGCTTGGGAAAAAAATATGATCAGAAAATCAACTTGCCTAATAATTCTGCACTCCCTGTATATATATATATATATATATATATATATATATATATATATATATATATATATATATATATATATATATATATATATATAATATAAATTTCATTAACACAAACAATAATGGTTAAATTTAAATATTCTTACTAAGTTAGAACTCTTAGTAAAATTCATGATCATGATAACCACAGTCATAGCAGAGAGTCCCCTGATATGACTGTAAAGCACTCTGGGTGTACAACATATTAAAGCACTATACTGTATAAACGCCTCATTCATTCATTCACTCATACATTAATAGTCTATTAACAGCTATTGATATTTAATACATGTCTATATTAATAATATAATTAAATTCTATGAATACAATCCACAACCCAATGCTAATACAGCAGGAATAGGTCATCCAGAGCTGTAGGTTGAATTTTCCAGCCACAGGCATGATTTAACCCCTGGTGAAGAGTGAGATAAAATAGTTCAAAAGGTTGATTTACTCCATCTCAAAATGAATTCAAAGTTCCTCTATCTCAGTGATTTTCAACCGGTGGGCCACGGCCCACTAGTGGGCCTTGGAGCGCCATCTAGTGGGCCGCGTAAGCAGTGTTAGACTACACCCAAATTAATTTTTTTTTTTAATTGACAAATCTTGATATTTTCTAATTATCTAATTATTCTTATGAATTTATGTGACTAAAAACACATATTATGTGACAGTCAAGTCAAGATGCATTATCTAAAAGGTAATTTATTTTTAAATATCGCAACACCAATCACGTCGCAATGTCAATTTTAACATCTGTTAGATCAAATGCCGTAACATTATGTTACTATAAAATGGATCATTTGCTGAAAAGAAATGCAGATTTCCCCTCTTCTGGTCTTTGTATCCCTGCCTCTGCTGAATTATTTTTTATCCTCGGTGGGGATAAAAAAAATCCCCCGTGTTATGCTAGGCCTACTCCACAAACCACCAACAGAGCATATAAAATACCAAAAATAAAAATCTTTTTTTTTAACATCGCAGAGTAAAACACTGTGTTTATATAGAACTGTCTCTTTACGACCACAACAAACTGGACACTTTTCAGACGCGCATTCCGAGTTCGCCTCAGCGCCAGGCGCAAGTCAAACGAGCGCGGAAAAGGTGTTGGGTGACTACGAGGGAGCTTCAGTTGAACAACAGTGAACTGCGGTCAGATGTTGTCAGTCTGTGTCGGTATGTCGGTCAAATTAACACGACTGCTCACAACGCGCACTCAAGAATTGCATGCGCAAATGCGCCGGCGCGCGCTGCATAATTACTTTATTATAGCTTATATAAAGCACAAAAGAAACTACAAGCAATGACCGTCGTTTTTCTGTTGTAAGTTAAGTCATGAAATTACCACACATGCGATTAAAGCTGCCTCAAAACTGTGCATGTTGTTGACATGTTTTTAAAGCTATTGTTATCCAATTTGTTGAACTTAAAACTGATCTTAAAAATGCACATATGTACACCAAAGAAATCGAAATTTTCTCGGGGGAGCATGCCCCCGTACCCCCCTAGCAAACTACATTTTCTCATCTCTGTAATTACACCCTGTGTATGGTCTAGCTTGTATTCTATCTAATGAAATCTGAGGTATACGTGTATGTACATTTTTTTTTCTTCAAAACATCCTCCCCTATGTTTTTTTTTTCACAAATCGCACCCTATAGGGTGCATTTGATCAATTACGTAAATTGGGGTGAATGAACTTCTGTAAATGAATAGAGAGAATGTTACAGGTAGCTATTTTAGCATGGATGTTATTATTAATTAATTTGTTAAAAGAGTGTTCCCCTTGTGTGTCTGAACCAGTCATTGGTCCTACCTGCACTGTTACAAGAATAAATGGTTAAAGTTACTGAGTAAACCTGCCAAGTCTTTTTTATGCAAGGACAGTTTAAATCTATATAGCTGATTTGACCTAGTCTGCTACAGTGGCATAACAGATTAACAGTGGAGTATACCATTGTACTTTTTGAATTTTCTGTTATTCTTTGTTCATACTATCATATTTGGAAAGGTGGTCCTCGAAATGCTTTTAAACAGTCATTGGTGGGCCATGAGTTGCAAAAGGTTGAGAACCCCTGCTCTATCTGTATATTCACAGCATGTATGACTTCCTGTGAAACAATATACTATCTGCCTGGGTATTTATATAGTTCCTGTTTCCATAAAAAAGGTGAGAATCGTTTGTTAGTGAGAAAGTTTGGTGCAACTGAATGCCATCAGCTTTGTCCAAGTGTAGCGCCCCCTTCCTCTAACTGGGAATTTTATGGGTGACGCCCTGGGTCTTTAATATGATGGGTTGTATTAACTTAAATTTGTAATGCTATCTATTTTGTTTATACCTCAATATAGCAGGAAAAATAAATTACTCAATTACCACAAATACAAATAAAGTTAAATCAGACTTGAATTTACTTAAATGGTATCAATGAGAAAGAAAGAAAATATATATGTGATGTATTCTTTTCAATAAAGCTTCTATTAAAACACTTAAGTGTATGAGTCCCTTTTTCACCTGAAAAATAAACAGTCAACAGTATCAAGGAAAAAATAAAACAAAAATAAAAAATGTTTCCAACTCAAAATAAATTCCTAAGCCGGCAAATAATTTAAATAACCCTTAGTATCTGTTGCAGGCCTGTTTCGCTGCTTGTGATCATGCCAAAAACACACGGCCGCTTCACTCAATTGAGCCACAAACAAAAGAAAATAAACAGGTACCTTTATAGAAAATGTTGCTCTCTTTAGTTAGGATTAGGCACAGTCCGTCAGGTCAATCGGAATCCATCAGTCGCGAGCCACACTCACGAGCAGCCGTCAGCGTATTCATCCAGCAGCTCAGCTCTCAACGCGGTATCCTCTCGCTCCGTTCAACAGCGCACGAGACTCCCGAATGTAACATGAACACAACATCCGTTGTCGTTCTCCTTCATAACTAGAACGATATAGACAGTTCACGTAGAATGTACTGGCTCACCGCCAGTGGTTCTTCCGTTCTCGTCTGTGACGCACTTTAAATAAACTCGAACATCGCGGTCACGCTTAGCCAGCAGTAACACAGTTCAAAGTCCACTCTAATATCCTCGAGATGAACTATAAAGTACACAATTCTATAGACAATTCACACTTTCAGAGAGTTGTCTCGCCGACATCTCACACCTGTTCTGCTTCTCTCGTGCGTTCTCTCCCTCTCCTCCTTGTCCCGCCCCTCCTACATATCCCGATACCTGATAGGTTATTATTCACAAAGTACCCAATCAAATAATAAAGAAATTAAAATGACAGACCCAGCAATTTAGGTTATCTCGGAGCACATTTTCCACAGTACATTTTAACCTAACTTTATACAATTTTACAAACAAAACTTTATCTAAATCAGAAACCCATAACAAATACCCACATGGGCTACTCTCCCCCCCTTTAAATGGTCCTCATGCCCCATGAGACCAATGTACTTAATTTAATTTGAACCTATTTTAATAATTATTCCCCTATGTACAATAGTCAGAGGATGATCTGTAGTCTTCCCCAACTCATCGTAAGTAAGTTTAAGGACAGGTTTCACTTTCCTCTGAGATCTTCTAGGGAAATTCACCTCAATCTGTTCTTCTATGTCAGATACTGAACCATCTCTTTCTAATTGTAGGGGTTCTGGGCTTCTCTCTTGCCTACCTAGTTTTTCCCCATCCTGAAAGTGTTCCACACCATCACTCATATCTGCAGTGTGGATTTCTCCAAGTTCACCTTCCTCAGAATTATCATTCTCAATTGTTTCAGGAACTTGCTTTTCAAGAGTCTCATGGTGTTCTTTTCCATGAAAACATGTTTCAAACTCGTTTTCTGTCTCACTATTCTCATCAACATCTCTCAGACTCTGTGATACCGAAAACTGCATGTTATGATCATTACTATAACAGGTACCTCTCTGATTTCGAGTCATAGGCCTATTCACGGAAGGCGGTGGGTCGTTCTCTGGGGGGATCCTAACCGTCTGCCCAATAGGCAGCAAGTGATCTCTGTGAAGGACTCTTGTACGACCCATCCCATTCTCTGGCTTGATCGTATATACGGGCAAATCTTGGTATTTATTCACCACTACATATGGCAATTGATTCCATTTACTCTGCAGTTTATGTTTTCCACGAAGACCAAGATTCTCCACCAACACTCTGTCACCTTCAGCCAATGTCTGGTGTCGCACGACTTTATCGTAAGCTTTTTTGTTATTTATGTGCACTTTAGTCGCTGTTTCCTCTGCAAGATCATAGGCTTGTTTCAAATCTCTCTTCAGTCCTTCTACATATTGAGAATGACTGACTCTCTCTGCCTCAGTCTCAAAACAAATATCCACCGGTAGCCTAGCCTCCCTACCAAACATGAGGTAATATGGTGAATACCCAGTGGCGTCACTCTTCGTACTGTTATATGCATGTACAAGTTGACTCACATAACGGCTCCACTGCCTTTTTTGTGTAGTGTTCAAAGTTCCTAACATCGACAGCAACGTTCTATTGAAACGCTCTGGCTGTGGATCACCCTGGGGGTGATAGGGTGTTGTTCGGGATTTACGAATCCCTAAACTCTTTAAGAGCTCTTGGATCACTCGTCCTTCAAAATCCCAACCCTGATCCGAATGGATACGGGCGGGTAATCCATAATGGACAAAAAACTTCTCGACCAACACCTTAGCTACAGTGACTGCTTTTTGATCTTTGGTAGGATATGCTTGTGCATATCTACTAAAGTGATCTGTGACAACAAGTATATTACTAAACCCTGCTGTATCGGACTCCAGTGTCAGAAAATCAATACACACCAGTTCCATAGGACCCCCTGAAGTTATCTGATGCAGTGGAGCTGCCCGTGTACGAGTACTCTTCCATGAAACACAATTGCCACAATTTTTCACATAAGCTTCTACCATCTGTGCCATCCGAGGCCAATAGAACATGTCCCTAATTAGACTCGTCGTGCGTTCCACCCCCAAATGGCCTAAGTCATCATGTAAAGCTTTAATCACTTGTAACCTAAACTTGTCAGGTAACACCAACTGAAACGTTTCATTTCCCGATACATCTTTCAGAATGCAATGCAATAATCCATCTTTGATTCTCAGCTTTTCACTTTCACGCTACCTCTTGGGGATACTGACTCAAATTAGATAGCCACAGATCTGCATCCACAAACTTCTTTATCACTCCTATGACATCATCCATGTCTTGGGCCCTCCTCAAATCACTTCTAGTGAATTGTTCCAACTGCGCCATTCCAAGATTAGTTGCAAATGCATATAGCTTGGGAATACCTTCTGCAGGCACCCCTAACCTGTCAACTAGTCGCTCTGCACTGGCTGAGTCTCCCAACTGGATACAATTGCATATTCCTTTCACCTCAACCTCTGAAAGATGTTTCCACATTTCAGTATGCGAGTCATTCCAACGTCTTGATAGAAGATCTGCATCAATGTTTGTATGGCCAGGACGATACTTTATCTCAAAATCATAAGTCGCCAAGGCTGCAAGCCATCTATGCCCAGTGGCATTGAGCTTTCCAGTGGTCAACACATAAGTGAGCGGATTGTTATCCATCACCACAGTAAATTTCACACCATACAAATAGTCGTGAAATTTCTCTACCACCTGCCCACTTAAGGGAGAGAAATTCAAGCTGGTGGATATGATACTTTTGTTCAGCGACATTGAGCCCTCGGCTAGCGAATGCAACGGGACGTAACCCCTCAGGATACACCTGATTCAACACAGCCCCCAGCCCTTTTAGGCTGGCATCCACATGCAAGACATATGGCCTGGTGGGATCAGCAAACGCTAATACAGGTGCATGAGTCAAACAGTCAATGATCTTATGGAAGGCTTCAGTACAGGAATCAGTCCATCTAGAACCAAATGGTTCTGATTCATCATGATATGTCTGATCAGGGAGAGACTTTTGTTTCTTTCCTTTTCGAACGGGAGGATACCCCTTCGTAAGCTCTGTCAAAGGCTTAACTATGGCAGAGTAGTTTGCCACAAATCTCCTGTAATAACCACAGAAGCCCAGGAAAGAGCGGAGGGACTTCAGATCAGTTGGCTGCGGCCACTTAGCAACTGCTTCGATTTTGTCTGGGTCGGTTGATACCCCATCTGCTGAGACTATGTGACCGACATATTTGACTTTATCCCTACATATCTGACACTTGTCCAATGAAACCTTGAGACCTACCTCCTCCAGACGATCTAACACCTTGAGGAGTCTTTCCTCATGCTCCTCCAATGTAGCTCCAAACACAATGAGGTCATCAAGATATACTAACACTTGGAGCAAGTTCATGTCTCCAACAGCCGTTTCCATGAGACGTTGGAATGTCGCAGGGGCCCCTGTAACCCCCTGCGGCATTCTCTCAAATTGATAAAACCCTAACGGGCAGATAAAGGCTGTTTTCTCTTTGTCTGGTTCAGACATGGGTATTTGATAATACCCATTTCGAAGGTCTAACACAGAGAACCAGCGGCTTCCAGCCAAACAATCCTAGGAGCGTCGTCAATCCGTGGGGTTGTATATTGATCAGGAATAGTCTTACTATTGAGGGTTCTGTAGTCTATACACATACGGATTTTGCCACTCTTCTTCCTAACGATTACTATAGGAGAAGCATATGGGCTCCTAGACTCCTTGATTATCCCTGCCTCTAGTAAATCCTTCAAGTGTCTACGTACATCCTCTATATCTGCAGGAGCGATCCTCGATCTTTCACGGAAAGGACGGGTGTCCGACAATCGGATACAATGCTCCACCCCCTTTGCCAGTCCCACTTCCCACTCATGTAGGGAGAAAACATTGCGTTTCTGCATTAATTTTTGTCTAAGCCTTTCTTTCCATTCCACAGGAATGGGAGAATCCCCAAAATCAAAAAGGCTTGGATCTATCTCCTCAGGTTTACTCACTCTCGCCGGTGGAACAGCCATATCTGCAACTTGCACATTCCCTAACAAAGCACCTTCAGGTATGATAACCTCTCGCTTGATCTCATTCTGCACAAGCACAGAGAAATTCTCTCCATTTACAGCTGAAGCTAAAGCTACCATAGGTCGAACCATCAATCCTTGCGGCAATGGTGTTACTTCATCAGCCTCCACCAAAACTATACCCTTAGTCACTGGTTGAGAAAACTCTGCTTGAACTAACACAACAAATGTCTTCTGGTGGAATGGTTTGACAGCCCTTTCCTAGCCGACACAACATCCTCAACCCTGCCTTGTGAACACTAGACTCTGGTGGCAGAAAGCTTTTTATATTGAATGAACCAGGCTACCCTTCTCTTTTACAAAGAGCAAACAGCTTTGGAACAGCATTAGTCCCCAATATTACAGGAGTCTGATCAGGAGTATTTGGACCAGGGCACACAAGTGCCAGCACCAGGTTTTAGAGTCAGTTAATTCTTTAGGAAACGAACATCCACCCTATATAACTTGGTAGGGGTAATGTCATCCAAATCACTGATACTGGTTGAATAGGGATATGTGACAGATGTTCCTGTACCATTTCCTACAATGCCTTGACCCACTATCCAAACACAGTTACCATTTACCTTAGACAGTAGAAATTGGTCCCACCAACCCAGGTAGGCTATGGACCTGGCAGAAAGTGTGTGGTTTCCTTCGGAACTGACCTCAGAACTACTTTGTTTCTCCTTATTCCGAAGAGAAGATAAGCCTCCTGATTACCTTCTTCTCATTCTGCGTAGCAGTACATTTAGTTGAAATGTGACCATCCTCCCCGCAACGATAACAAAAGAAATCATCCTCCTGTTGGGAGAGAGGTTTCTTACTGCCAATATCACAGACTTTTACTTTCACAGCAGAGGCAGAAGCAGGTTGAGCTGGCTCTCTACTCTCCAATGTCTTCACTTTCTGACTCAGTCTATCAACTTTTTTCTGTAATTCAGAGGCTCCAATTGCTTTATCATCTGATGTACACTGCCTAACCTGTACTTTTGTGCTGACACTTTCTTTGCTGACAGGGTTGGACTTCACTTTCAATTCAGACATTTTAGCTTGTAGAGCCTTCACATCAGCTCTAAGCTCTTGCAAATCAAAATCAGTTGCAGATACACAATCCTGTGCTCCAACACTCCGAACCCTTGCATGGACTTTACGCAGTGAGCATTCATGTTCTTCCTGTACCCTAATCTGACTGAGCTCTTTTCTCAGCTCTGTAAAAGAAATGTAGGACTGCTCCTCGCAACAACTGCTCAATTCTCACTCTGTTCATATTAGCTCTTTTCTGACAACCTTTAGAAAAGGAGCCTCTGTACATAACGTAATCTCTCCAGATTTTTGTTGTGAACGGTAGCAAAATATAAATCTTCTCCAGTCTCTAATCCAAAAGCCCTATCAATTCAGAAATATACCCCGAGGGTTGCTAAACCGCAAAGACCTAACAATTTCTGCAGGACCCCTCGACTTTCTATTATTCACGTCTCTTCTCTTTTTCACAACTGCCCTCTACCATCACTGTTGCTCAAGCCAATATTCTTGTTCCTCTCACTCTGGGGTCATATCCCAGAAAACACCTGAGCTCTTACACCCCCTTCAGCCATCATGAATGATTCTTCAACTTTAGCTTGGCTATCTTGGAAAAGTTTTACCTTCCTAAAAACTTTGTAGCTTGCCAACAAAGTCCTCTAATGCATCTGATGAATCAGGCCTTGGATCAACCACCACTATGTGCCACACAATAGTACCATCATCACTCCGCACTTCAGGAGGAACGATCTGTGGTTTTATTTCCTCTTTACATTCACACAGAACCAGCAAACCTCCTGCTTTAACACTGTAGGTCCTTCCTCTTACTCTTACACGACCCCAACAGCGCAGAGTTTGCATCAATTCTTCAATTTGACTAATGCTGACATCCTCTGCCACCCTCTGCCACCCCAGCAATCAGTATAGCATGAGCTGGATCAAGTTCTTCTCCTTTACACCAACTGAGTGTATCTTGGTAATTTTTGTACAATACAGACTCCATGATTGTTCTCACAATTAAAAGCAAGGAAATTTAGATGCAATTGAACAGCCTAGATAACCAAACATTTATAAAACCCATCCCAGCGGTGCCTCCATTTTGTGTAGCGCCCCCTTCCTCTAACTGGGAATTTTATGGGTGACGCCCTGGGTCTTTAATATGATGGGTTGTATTAACTTAAATTTGTAATGCTATCTATTTTGTTTATACCTCAATATAGCAGGAAAAATGAATTACTCAATTACCACGAATACAAATAAAGTTAAATCAGACTTGAATGTACTTAAATGGTATCAATGAGAAAGAAAGAAAAAATATATGTGATGTATTCTTTTCAATAAAGCTTCTATTAAAACACTTAAGTGTATGAGTCCCTTTTTCACCTGAAAAATAAACAGTCAACAGTATCAAGGAAAAAATAAAACAAAAATAAAAAATGTTTCCAACTCAATTAAATAAATTCCTAAGCCGGCAAATAATTTAAATAACCCTTAGTATCTGTTGCAGGCCTGTTTCGCTGCTTGTGATCGTAGAGGCCAAAAACACACGGCCGCTTCACTCAATTGAGCCACAAACAAAAGAAAATAAACAGGTACCTTTATAGAAAATGTTGCTCTCTTTAGTTAGGATTAGGCACAGTCCGTCAGGTCAATCGGAATCCATCAGTCGCGAGCCGCACTCACGAGCAGCCGTCAGCGTATTCATCCAGCAGCTCAGCTCTCAACGCGGTATCCTCTCGCTCCGTTCAACAGCGCACGAGACTCCCGAATGTAACATGAACACAACATCCGTTGTCGTTCTCCTTCATAACTAGAACGATATAGACAGTTCACGTAGAATGTACTGGCTCACCGCCAGTGGTTCTTCCGTTCTCGTCTGTGACGCACTTTAAATAAACTCGAACATCGCGGTCACGCTTAGCCAGCAGTAACACAGTTCAAAGTCCACTCTAATATCCTCGAGATGAACTATAAAGTACACAATTCTATAGACAATTCACACTTTCAGAGAGTTGTCTCGCCGACATCTCACACCTGTTCTCCTTCTCTCGTGCGTTCTCTCCCTCTCCTCCTTGTCCCGCCCCTCCTACATATCCCGATACCTGATAGGTTATTATTATTATTATTATTATTCCCTTTTTTGGCAGATCGCACCAATTTTGCGCATTACCGCCACCTACTGTGTACTCGATCCAGAGACTCTAACCACTACTTCAATTCCCCCAAAACTCTATACTAAAGCCAGCGCTGCATGTTCAGCTGCTAGGTTATTATTCACAAAGTACTCAATCAAATAATAAAGAAATTAAAATGACAGACCCAGCAATTTAGGTTATCTCGGAGCACATTTTCCACAGTACATTTTAACCTAACTTTATACAATTTTACAAACAAAACTTTATCTAAATCAGAAACCCATAACAAATACCCACATGGGCTACACAAGGCACTGAGTTTATAACTCAGCAGCTGTGTAAATGAGGAAATATTATGAATGAAGGTATTTTTGGTGTAGTGCAGTGTAAATAATTGTTTATTGATAAATTAGGAATATTAATGAGATCATTTAAATTATTTAAATGATTAAATTTAACTGTTTTAGTTGCTTAGTTTTTAGTTTTAATCTTGTAAATCAAGGAAAAAATTGAAATTATTCTTCTTGATAGTGTGTGGACAATTTGTTGGTGAGTCGTATTATCACTTTAATACCAATTCAACATTTAACAGCACTCATCCTTTTACATCTCTTGCAGACTGCAGATTGCGGTTTGAGGTTAGAGATATGATGTTCCAGACATGTGTTTTTGCATGAGCCATGTAGAGACTATTGTAACCTCAAAACTTTCATCTCCAACATCTCCAGAGACAGCATAGACAAACTGCAGAATAGTACTTTTAACCATGCTAGTCTTAGGCTTCATCATTATCTTTATTATCATCCATGCTGGATAACAGATTTCCATAATTGTCAGAGATTTTAAACCAGAAGGTGTCCTTAAATATAACCATAAAGACAACTGAACAAAGCAGAATTCACAGTGAGCATCTATAGGGAATGAGTCAGTATTAATCTAAGAGGTAAATATTCATGCATGCAGAAAAATGACATCATGACAACACTGATAGACTGATGGCACACACTGTGTTGTGAGAACACACAAATTAAATATTTCAAATATAGTTTTGGTCATAGCCTAACTGTCAATGTTCCAGTAGTGGGACACTTGGCAAGTTTATCATTTGAAAGCTTAAACACTCAAAATTCATCCAGTGAAAACATCGAAATTGAAATCGGACATTGCCTTACCCTGGAAACGGTGCTTTAAATCCTTTTAGCAGACTCAATTTTTGTCATATCAACTTTTGAACACAACTTTGTTAGACATGGCTTTGATTTCTCTAGCAATTTTAGTGTCCAAATTATTTTGTAAAATATATATTTTGTATAAAAGAAAAAAGTTTACTTCAGTAAATTTGCTTTTTATTCATATGCTTTTCATGATGGGAACAGTGCCAAAGTTCATGTCACTCCACACAGGTGTAGGTAAATAGTAGTCATGGAAACAAATGAGGGTAACTATGGAAACAAGGTACAAAGATCCACAAAAATCAAGCTCCACATTGTTGAAAGACACTATATATTTAGAAAAAAATATTTAATTATGAATTCCATTGTTGTATTTAATTAACATACCTGTCAAAAGTCTGGAAACATTAAAGTGTTTTAATGATTTTGAACGAAAGTCTTTTATGCAAACATGTTAAGCAGCACAGCTGTTTTCAACATTGATAATAATAATATGAAGAATACCTGAGCAGCAAATCAGCATATAAGAATGATTTCTGAAGGATCATGTGACACTGAAGACTGGAGTAATGATGCTGAAAATTCAGCTTTGATCAGGAATAAATTACATTATAAAATATATTCAAATAAAAATTGTTCTTTTACATGGTAATAATATTTCACAATATTACTGTTTTACTGTATTTCTGATTAAATAAATGCAGCCAAATGGTGAGCATTAGAGAGCATTTTCTTTCATTTCATTATACTTTTTCATTTTGGATGTCTATTTATCTATCTGTTTATCAGCTAAACATGCTGCAACTGAAGAAAACACATGCAAATAAAAAAACACCAGCAAATTACAGTATTTCACAATTGATAAAACACTAAACCCCATTCTCTAAACCCAGTGCTCAGTGGCCTAAACCCATTTGTCGAATCAGTCACTTTGTAGGCAAAACCTTAAACAAGTTCAGGTAGTTAAGACACTGTTTGCAAATCTCATCCACTCTTTTTGCAAAACTCTAAACACATTCTTACTCACTAAAACACATTTTGCACTGTGTTGCAAAATGGTAAATACATGTGGCAAAAGTTAAACACAACTACAACACAGTTGTCATCCTTTAAACACAATGAATCAAAATTATTCAATTATTTCTAATGATGTGATCAAATCAACTGTATAAAATATAGGTCAGTTCAGAGTGCACAGGTGACACAGGTGCTGAATGATGATACCAACAATAGATGGAAAAATCTGAAAAGTAGAGGAGGAAGAGTATGTGTAAGAGGATGATGAGGAGAAAGAGCAAGGGGTGTGGAGAGAAGGCTGTCAAGGCTGGATCCGGCACAGGTTTTTCCCTTTGCCTGGCAAGAGACGACATTGCCTGTGATGTGGAAAATGTCCTCAACAATATTCAATAATATTCAACAATATTATTGATCTGACAGTACTGACATTATAGGAGGAGAACTGAACTAAGCTAGCCAAGATGATGACATCACTGTTTTCTTCAGAAATGGGAGCGTTTAGCGGAAGTTCTACCCGCAAGACTCTAATGCACGTCATTGCTCATTATCTAACCAATCATTACACGTCACCTGAGTATATAAGTTCTGTTTCCACCCACTATTGTGTTCGCAGATACCATCGCCGGTGTTGCGAGATTTAAATTTCTGTTTCTGAGATTTACAGTTTCCGAAGGCGGAGCATAGCCTACATGAATATTAATGAGTTTCCCAGACATGCGCGACTGATAATTTTAGTTTACATTGCATCTCAAGACATTAGTGGATTATCCCATAAAGGTAACTATATTCTCAGCGTCGCGGCTGACTCATGCCTAAACTACAGTTGTTTACTTCTAGGTAACTGTTTATAATGTTTTCATTAGTATGCACGATTTGTGCAGTCGTCTGTAACTGAATAACAGATACTTCGTGTAACAGCAGAACACCTTCAGCTATCGTCTATAAATTCAGCTAGTTGTGCTCTTCCTTTGTACCTTGCGATGTAACAGCTGATCCCATATAAATGTGTCTGTGTGTGGACATAATATGTTTTGTAACCTACAGACTACTGGTGTGATTATACATGAGTTAGCTTTTGTGTTCAGACTAACATTCTCTGGTTTTCCGGTTGGTGACAAATTCTGAAAATATTGCTGAAACTATATTGTCTTTTCATGGTTTCCGTTTATAAATATAAAAGAAAGATACACTGACACCACAAGGTTTAATTTTTCAATTGCACAATAAAACAAAGCATCCCAGAACACCTGAATGAGTTGAAGTAGATTATACTGATTTCATATAACAAATAAATGGGAAAATAAATAAATAACATATTGTTAAAAAAATATGCCATTTCAATGATGTATTGCTATGTTCTTCTGTTACCTCACCTTATGATGATTTAAAATGGGGTCATCCCTCTCGAAATAAAAGAAATAATGTCCAAAATCAGTGGCCTAATAAATATTTTTGCAACCTTTTGTTGTTCTCTGCCATGCATTGTTTTGACCATGTGTGACTTGTGTACCTGGATATAAAATGATGATCAGTGATATAAATGGACAATTTATTTTGATACACAAACATTCATTATTTGGCATATGGTTAATCTGGAAACTTTTCCCCATGTCATATCAATGGCAAAAAGTGTCCCAGTCAACCTGAATTCACTGGTCATTAATGTTCATAAACATGCATGTTCTTCATGAGGTTTTAATTAGGGGCACATTTGGCCTCATGAAATTTTGAAAGAAAACATAAATAAACCATGTCAAAACATGTATCACAAATCCTGGAATAAAGATGGGAATATGGCCTTGATTTGCCTTTGATTTAATAGATGCTTTGTATAATGTGTGATGGAGTGAACATATGCTATTATGTGAGACATTTAATGACATTTTGTTTTTGTACAAAAAGATGGGCCATGGACTTGCCAACAACAAACTTTAGCTACTGTAACATTCCCTTAATATATGGAAATATGACACATAAGAAAGCTATTCTCAGATCAAAAAAATTGCATTTTTAGTCAAAGATTGACATTTTTACCTCTCTTTGAATGACTTTTATTTAATTAAAACTAGTTTTATAACAACAAAATGTTATATTTTTACAGACAGTGGCCCCCAAATAATTTGCACAAATGCATTTGCATTAAAATACTATTTGAATGTCTGGAATCATTGTAGGTTTTTTTGTTGTTTAAGAAGTGAATTTCACAAGAATGAAGTTTATTCAGCAAGGATTAATTAAATAGATTATTTTATTTTTTTTTAAAGTGAAAAAAGACATTTCTAATGTTACAAAAGATTTCAATACTGTTCTTCAAACTTGCTGAATCAACATGCACTGTATCATGGTTTCCTGTTTCCAGCACTGATAATAGTAGCTAAGAATGTTTCTTGAGCATCTCATCATCATATTAGAATGATTTCTTAAGGATCATGTGACACTGAAGACTGGAGTAACAGGAATAAACAGTCATTTAAAATATATTAAAATAAAAAAAACCAAATCGCAATATTACTGTTTTGCCCATTTTTGATCAAATAAATGCAACCTTGGTGAGCTTAAACATAAATAATTTTATTAATCCTTTTGAAGAGCAATATTCCTACATAGCAAAATGAACAAGAATTTAAGAACAATACCAGAATATAGCCTATAAGTCCTCAAAAACATTTATACAGGTTTATTTCAGTTGTTACAGGCAGTGATGTACTTAATGATAACTAATAAAACACCGAGTTTTAAAACATCTCGAAGGAAGAGCACAACTAGCTGAACTCATTGTAGACGAAAGATGAAGGTTGTTACACGAAGTATATCATTGTTACAGACGACTGCACAAATCGTGCATACTAATGAGAACATTATAAACTGTTACCTAGAAGTAAACAACTGTAGTTTATGCATGCGAATAGTATAGTTACATTTATGGGATAATCCACTAATGTCTTGAGATACAATGTGAACTAATATTCTCAGTTGCACGTGCAATCGCGCATGTCTGCGAAACTCATTAATATTCATGTATGCTCCGCCTTCTGAAACCGAAAATCTCAGAGACCGAAAATCTCGTAACACCGGCGTTCCTCACGATGCGTGTACAGGCCTATTGTGATTATCTAAATATTCACACAGACAATGTTAGCGGTAGTCCGATGTACTACAATGTGAAAATGTTTATTTTAGATGGGATACAATGCTGCAGTCATTTAAGTTCATGTTAGCCTATCATTTTGAACGGTTATTGAAGCGGTCGCGCTATGAGAGTGATCGTATTCGCCGTCTCTAAATTTAAGTGTGCAGGTCCACCCGCGGATTCTATTTTAGAATTTCGTTTCAGCAGTATCATCAAAGGGCCTAGCTATCATCAAAGCAATCTTCAATATTCTCTCGTCATCACTACAACAGCCACCTCATCTCAGTGATAAGTATTTTCATCGTTTTATGCATTTTGATGTCGTTGGGTGTATAATCATACTTTTTTGCTCTTTACATACATCAGCACAGCCGTACAGTGCAGTCGCACGCATTTATTTGAGACGGAACGGTACTCGTTCGCATTGTTACATTCATAGCATGTCGGAATGATCCGCTTGAAAGCGGAGTTGGACTCAACAGCAGAAAGAACGACACACTTTGTAGCTTGGGCATGGCGCATAGTGTCGAGTGACTTCCCTTGTAATGTTAGAGGCAGAAACATGATTTATGTCCTGCGTGGTAATAAGGCTATATGTCGTCTGCACACTGCTTATAAACGTGTTTATTCTGGGAAAAAAAAAAAAAAAAAGCCTACCGGTACGTGTTACATTTCTGCAGTTAAAGTCTCCATAGATGTCCATGTGCTCAGCTTCATGCACGTGCACCAGATTTTCTTTGTGCAAAAAAGGGACAGTCGATTTCATTCCACAGATATTGCCTTATCTTTCTGCGACTAACGTCATATATTGTGATAATATGACAAATTTAACAGATTATTTGAATAACCCTTTTCGGAAAGTAGCCTAATTCTAGAACATTTAGGGTGATTTAAATGAAATAAATGGCGTTTTACATATTTCAGGTAAGAATTCAGATCCAGGAAACGATTAACATAAAATGACACTGCATAGTCTATACTGTATTAAATGAATTTAATTTAGGCTACCTGTGCTAAAGGCACAATCTCGGCGTGGAATCGCGGGCGCGATTGCCAACGAGAGACTGATTTCAGTTCCACACGTGAGTCCCAGCCTGCACTTCCAGGAATAGGAATGAGTCAATTCATTCTACTGAAGTACTTGCAAGATCTTAAATACTACTCATACAGGTAAGTTTATTTTATGAATTAAACTGAGGTAACGCATCGCTGTATTGGTCTAACGTTACCATATTCAACTGCATTTGAGTGTTAAAGTTGTAAACCGCTATCTATTAGTCTGTTGACCGTAAGCAAGATCAACAGCATGATTGAGCCATCTATGGTGTTGAGCTACATAACATTAATTCGTTCGTGTACTTTTGCTCACCTGTCCATTAATGTGCTAGAGCGGTATCTGTTAAGTTGAGTTAGTCGCAAAGCTGTTGCATTTCGTAAACACCATGCTGATGTTGATCCTCGCTCCAATTCTTATTCCAGTTTGCTTGCCATGTTCCATAGTGTTGGATGAAACCGTGTGCCACTAGACATCACGCAACTGTCAATGCCTGTTTCCACGGTTACTATCAAAGTATTCCACGGTTACTACCCAACATGAAGACGTGATGCTGAAGCAGAATGAATCTCTCACTGACTCTGAACTTTTTTTTGTGTGTACTGTATCATGCTTTTCATTTAGAGCTTTTTTTGACCTTTTAGTCATTTGCATTTAGACTGCTGTATGTTTGCAATATGTAAGTACTGTATATACAGACATTCAATACTATATAATATTGAATATAATACTGTACTTGCAGTACATACAGTATACTTTAAATTCACATTACTTGTGATTTCTATACATTTTATGTAATGGCAAAATGTGTTTACTGTGTTACAATATACTTTTTTTTTTCTGTAACCTCATGTTCTGGATGTTGTTTTCCTTTTTTTTTTTTTTTTTTTTTTTTTTTTTTTTTTTTAAATGTGTCTAATGAATGATCTGTAGTGTTTAAATATTGTTTAATGTGTGTATGATCTGAGAGCTTTGTTTGATTTTGCCATAAGAGTCAGAGGTTTTGTGAAATTAGTTTGAAGATTGGATTTGTGTTTAATGTTTTGAGAAAATGAGTGATGGTTTCAAGAAATGTGTTTTAGCAATTGTGAAATACTGTAATGAACACGTTTCATTTCATCAAGTCATCTTCAAATAAAACATATGTGCAAACTGGATACAGTGGTGTATCTGAACGCCATGACACGATTATTCTGTTAGACAAAAGACTGATTTAAATCGAATTCTGTGTTAAACTACATGTTTATTATGAAGGCTGTAGTGCTCATAAACATAATGAAAGTATTATTAGCCCTTTTAAATATTCTTCCGCATGCCTCCCATGTGTTTGGGAGTTTGTTGTAATTTTTCTCCATGCTCATATATTAATATTAATATATATTCTCATATATAATATGAATACACTCCCTCTTTTCCAAAGCTTTACATGCCCATTTTCACCAGTTTTTCAGCTTTGAGGTGTGAACAACCAGGCTAAAACAGGGTTTCATGACCCTTTAAGGTTCATGCACTTTCCAGCACCATGTGGAGAAAAAATCCTCAGTAGGGTTTAGAAATGATGAATATGAAAGCAAGTAGACAACAGAAAAGTTGTTCAAAACCTATAACTTGACCTTTGGCCTATTTATAGGCCTATTCTAAATCCATGATTGGTTGGTGTTAAGTAAAGCAATAAGTGTTTGTGCATGTGAGGAGTTAGTGTGAGGCACTGATGAATTAGTGTGGCATTTTGATTGGTTGTGTTTGAAAAATGAAATCAAGATACTTCCTGTTAGATTTTTGTGTGTTACATAGAGAATTGTGTGCTGTGTTTTGCAAAAAGTGTTTTATGAAATTGAAAAATGAGTCAAAGGCCAAGAATTAGTGTATGGTTTTGCATATTTGGTGTGTAAGCAGTTGGAAAAAACTGTAATAATTCTGTCATTGATATCAGTGGAGGACTGTTTGAGGATGTTTAAAAAAAAAAAAAAAAAACACCCACTTGTTCCTGTTTCCTATGGGGTTGATCTCTTAAGATTAAACTTGCATGCCAAAAAGTGTGTCTGTTTACAATAGTTTTTTTTTTTTTCAACTGCTTACACACACAATCCTTACTTGTCACACAGTTTCTGAAACCTGACACTCAAACAGCAGAACCACACACCAAATCTGTAAAACCATACACTATTTCTCAGCCTTGACTCACACTTTCAAAACACAGGAACAGGAATTATCTTGATTTCTTTTTTCAAACACTACCATGGTTTCTGTATGACTACACATGGTTAATATATTTCTTTTCTTTAACACTGTGTAATACTGTATTCACAACTGCAAATGCTTACAGTAAAAAAATTAATAGTTTGGTTTCAAACTTGCTTTTGTGTTTACTGTAAATTTTTCAACATCTTTCTGCCAATTACTTTCAATCTTGTACAGAAATGTAAATAAGAGCTCATGAAAGAAGAGCTCTAGGTTTTGAATAACTGTGTGTATATGATATATCCAAAAATAGAATATTATGGAAAAGGTGTTTGCAACATAATACAAATGTTTGCTTTTGACATGTGTTTGTGATATTTTGAATGCAGTGCTTCATTTTTTCAAGAGATGTGAGGCATTTTGCATTTTGTGTGTGCAATTCTTAGATCTGTCTGTCTGTCTGTCTGTCTGTGCTCAACACACTGCAACTGAAGAAAATGCAAGTAAATAGAAAACACACCAGCAAATTAAGAAAACATCTTCATGCACAACGCAATCAAATACAGAAACTCGCTGCAATAGCACAGACCACAGTGGAAATGTTTCAAGAGTATAACCCAAGTTTTTACCACATTTGTGCAGGAAGTTATTTGTCTGACAGTTAACACCAGCTCTTGAGAAGTGAATTTCATCAGAAGCACAATGACCAAAATCACTACAAAGGCTGTTTGCACTCCCAGTAATAAAACTATTGTAAAAAGCAAAAGTGAACGTGCAAAACCAATGCAAACATTTTTATTTTTACAGTTTTTCTCAGTCGCTTTGGTGCATTTCTCACATCACTATTTACATTTGCACAACAGTTAGTTCAACCTCCACAACATTTAGTCATTTGTGCACATCATAGTAGTAGTTTCTCATTCCTTCGAACAAATTGCAAATGCTTTTGTACATGCATCAATTGCTTTCATACAACTCTCTGCTGTTTTATAACATTATCATTTGCTTATGTCATGTCAGTCAAAATTAACAATACTTGTGAATGCTGAATAGTCATTCCATATAAAACTAATAGTCCTCATTTCATTGCTTGAGTCATTACATACAAAAACTACTAGTTGTCAAAATCTGTCAAGCAAATTTTACACATTTTTTAAAAATCTTTTTTTCCTGAAAATGTCTCCTAAATTGAACAATTTCTCTCAAGTGAATCTCAACTTTCACTGATGAGAAGGGGTGTGTGAAGCATTAGTTGCAACCAATGATAAGCCACTTCTCTACAATCACTGTCAGAGGTGAATCCCATAAACCCCCATTTTACAAGCATATACGAACCAAGCAGGACATAGTGTGTACCATTTCTACAATACTGTGACACAGAAATGGAAGGTCAGCCTCGTGGAAGAGGGGTAAGGGTGCGGGGAAGAAGGGGAAGGGGACAAAACAGGGGAAGAGGAAGAAGAGGCCAATAGGCAGATCCCTGATGAAATCAGGGCTACAATTGTGGATCATGTTGTCAATCACGGCCTCACAATGGCTGAGGCTGGTCGAAGGGTGCAGCCAAATGTTGGGAGAACCACTGTAAATTCAATTATTCAAACATTTCGTTGGGAGAACAGGTGTGTATAAATGCACTACTGTCATCGTGTCATACATGAAGCTTGCAGTGGGACAAGAACTTGTCACTGTACATTTTACATTTAGACGTACAGCTTTACTGCATCACACATTTAGTGTATTGTAGTGTACAGTAGTGTTACAGTAAAGATTTGCCATATGTACTGCAATATTGTTTACAGTTGTGCACAGCTCTACCCAAAGTGAGTTTATGTTTGTTGCAAATAAGGGTGCATTTTTTCTTTTGCGCAATGCTATGAACAAATTAGAATTGCAAAGAGCATATGCAGTAAAAATGTGAAACATACATATTCAGTGTCTTGTACTCAGTTACCTCACTAAATACAGTAATGTGTAACTTTACTGTATTTTTCAAATGTCTGTGCAAATAGTATATAGTGCTGTCTTGAGCATTTTCAGGTAGTGTTACCAAGATCTGACTTTTTTGCATTGGAAAACATTGACAGAGTAAACTTTCATAATGAAAACATGACAAAGCCATTTGACTATCTTGTTCATAAACAATGGTGTCAGGACTTTTCATCTTGATGACACTGACACTTTCATTGACATGAATACTTGCTTTTGAGGAATGACCTATCCATTTTGAGCAAGTGACACGCTTTTGCAGCTTATCAACTAGGTTTTGCAGTTTGTACTAATTGTTTTGAGAACTGCATTAACTGTTGTGCAAATGTAAATAGTGATGTGAGAAATGCACCAAAGCGACTGAGAAAAACTGTAAATCAGTGATCAACATAACATAACATTGTGGGTACAGATATGGGATGCTGACAGGAGGTATGAGAAAAATACTCTTCCTCTTCTTCTTTTTTTCTTTTTTTATTGTATTCATTTTTTTTTGTATGTAGCCTATTCATTTCTGAATATAGGTCACTCTTTCAAAATTCTTCACACGGTGAGCACAACAGCAGTTTATGTGGGATAATTTGTCATTGCTTTGGCACAAAATACATTTAAAAACTATATTTCAATGACAAATACATTCAGTGTCTACAAATTACATTAATTATTTTCTCATATACCTACAGGCCAATTTGCACTTGTTTACACTTTTCAAACTGTTAAACTTATGTTCAAAACTTAATATAATACAAAACTGAATAAGACAGTGAAGTAACAGCATCAGCACTCCTCCCCTTACAGCACAACCCAACCAAACTACCAGTCACCAAAAGAAGACCTTGATAAACAGGTGCTGCTACACACAGGAGACAGACGTACAGATCTTTCTTATTACTTCAGGTGTGCAGGGGGGAAAAAAACCCCGCAAGAAACATGGATCACAAAAATTATCCAACTGAAGGAGGGCAGTCTTTACTTCCACTGCAGCAGGTCCCTCCACAGTACTCCAGTCATGGATTCCCTCCATCTGAGATCTATCCCAACACTTCAGGTCAACCTGCCCAGCAGTATGGAGCTCCGGCAGCACCTGGCCAATGCATCCAAGGGTCATATCCAGAGCAGACTGTGGTCACTGTGCAGCCTCCAGTTAATGTGTCCTTCACTCCACTGGATAATCCACTGCCAGATCACCTGTGCTATTCCATCTTTACCATGCTGTGCTGCTGCTTACCTCTGGGATCGGCTGCTCTTGTTTACTCCATCACAGTAAGTTTTGGTTCATACACTTGTCTCACCTCGCTTAGTATATTTACAAATGATAGGTCTAGTTTTCAAACTAAATACAAAGGAATCAAAGTGGAACTGAAAGTAGAGTAGAGACAGTCAAAGTAATGAGGCCACACTGTAAAACGGTAAAATATTGTAAAAACCCTATGGAAAAAAAAATTGTAAATAGGTTAACAGTACGTTCCTGTACTATATACAGGGAAAAACTGTAAAAGCTCTTACCAGACATATTAATTAATTTTCACAGTAAAATGCTGTAAATTTTACAATTTCTAGAAGTAAAAAAGACAAAAATCAATGTATAATTTACAGTAAAAAACTGTAAAGTGATATTCCCACAATTCACTGTGTGACACTCAACATTTGAAAGTATTTTGTTTAAAAAATCATGTTTCTTAATAATTTTTGTTGTCAGTTATGTACATTAGGGTTTTATGTTACATCTTCTGTTGTTTAATGAATGTTTATTGCATTATGTAAGTGTTGTGGGTTACCATGATGGTGTTTTGCGTTTGCGTGAATGTGCACCTTCTTTATATTACTTCAGCTCGTGGAAAAGCTACTTGCGATAAGCTCTGATTCTGATCTGTGGCTTTCTCTTTTACCACCTGTATTATTATGGTGATTGTCAGTAAATGTTAAAGGTACAAAACAGATTTAAGTATTAGTGTGCATTGTTGAATTTACTGGTTTACATTCAAATTTTCTTGTTTGTAAATTACAGATTTATACTGTAAGTTTTACAGTTTGTTGTGTAAATAAGTTTACAGTTTTTCTGTATGTTTTACAATTTTTTTCTGGCGACCACAGCTGCCAAAATTATTTTGTAAAAACTACGGATTTTTTTTTTTTTTTTTTTTACAGTGCATAGTTGACCTAGAATATTTACCATTGTTCAGATTTAAGTGTTTAAATATCTAAAGAACTTCTTAAATCTTCAGAAAGTCTTTATTGTTTACAGCCTGCATTTTTAATGACCATGTAACATCATGGATCAAGGTTAAATTCAAATCTCATTTTGAGTTTGCCATTCAAATCAACATTGATGTGATGTTCTTTGAACCTCTGTTTAAAATTTCATCTTTGTATTTTTTATTATTATGTTAACCATTTTACATCTATTTATAGCATGCTGTTTTAACGTTGGAACAACAACAGATATTATTTCAACCACATTTCAACATTTAAAAAGTCTGTCATAGTTGGGTTACATAGATCTGAAGATGTTTGCTCACTCAAAATTTAGTTTACTCAGAAAATGAATATGAGAGGTTGGTAGCATACAGGCATTTTGTGCATCTTAATGTTACAGTTTTATGGCTTCACATAACTTTTGTTTTTAAAGAAAGGGTGTGGTGGGTATTGAAACAAAAAACACTTTGTGAATTGCTGTCAGTTTGTAATAGGACCTTTCTCTCTCAAGTAAAAAACAACAAAATAATACATAATGCATTACAGAAGTTTAAATACAAAAATGTCTCTAGCTATCACACTACTGCACTTGCCTATTCACCTTATAAGAGCCATTTTAATTTTGAATGTTCAAGGCTTTCAATGTTGGTCTCCAGTCATTTTAGCTGTGCAAAAAATCATTATGGTGATTGAGATTGTAAACTGGTATTTCTTTTCATATTATTTTAATCTTAATGGCTGCAGTAAATGTGTCATATTCAAATTATTTTGATGAAGTTGTGTGAAGCTGCACACAGTGTCATTCACACAAACACTAAACACCATGAAGGTAACAGGCATGGAATTTTTTAAATGCTATAAACATTAATTTAACAACAATATATGTAACACAAAACCCTAATGTGCATAATGGATTAGAAAAACTAAGAAAGTTATTTCAATGAAAATACATCAAATGTGAAGTGTCACGCAGGGAAAGTGGGAATGTCAATTTATATTTTTACACTGTAAATTATACAATGACTTGATATTTTTCACTTCCAAAAACTGTAAATTTAACAGTATTTTTC
Source organism: Megalobrama amblycephala (assembly GCF_018812025.1). NCBI lineage: Eukaryota > Metazoa > Chordata > Actinopteri > Cypriniformes > Xenocyprididae > Megalobrama > Megalobrama amblycephala. Next base: position 31,336,215 of record NC_063056.1, read on the forward strand.
TGTAAAATTACATTAAATGTACCATTAGATCTATTACAGTTATTTACCGTATAGAGTACAGAAACTTTCTGTAAACCAATTACTGTTTTTCACCGTAGCATTTTTACAGTCTTTTACCGTTAAAATCACGATCATTTTTTACAGTGTAATGCTGAGTCAGTATATAAATTCTATGTTGAATTAAAATATTTCTTGCTGAAGCTACGTTTTGTCATGTCGCCATAGCCAAACTATTCAAGATATCAAAAATCCACTGGCAGTTTAGAATCCTCACTGTCTTGGATTCTGACTGAGTTTGGTTAAGATCTGATGAATCCCCTATAGGAGGAATATATCAAATTCCAGAGCACACATTTTTCAAACAACCCTTAATAGCCAAATTCCTGTTGGGCTGATGGATAATGCACATTCAATGACTGATGTTTAAGAACGATGTTTTGTGATTTTGTTACAGCCACTATAAATCAAATAATGTTATTTTTTATTTCTCATTTTCTTTCTAGTTGTACACTGTTAAGAGTTGCTTTTTGTGTATTATTATTGTTTATTTATATTCTGACATGTAAAGTCTGATCTTTGATTTTATTTTAAACGTCATTTAAGAAAAGTTCTTTACAAAAAAATTTTAATATTATTGTAATTTACTTTCACAGACTCGAGATGCTAACATGTTTGGACACCAACCAATAGCAAGCAGAAACTCCAGAATGGCTCGCATCCTTAACCATGTCAGTGTTGGTGTTGGCCTCTTCATCTGGTTGATCTTTATTATCTATATCATTGTTATCATTGTCGCAGTTGCAAAAATTACCTCTTACTCTTACGATAACTCATACTAGACCATAAGTGTAAGATATATCATGGTAGGACAGCAGGAAGTTATATATGGTGAGGGTTATACAAACATGAACACATTATGTTTTGAATACGCAGGCATTTGGTGGTCTTCTTTTAAATGCTAGTGTTGCTCAAGTTTTTGATGGCCTGGTTTCACAGACAGATTACAGTTTTTTTTTTTTTTCAACTGCTTACACACATTTTTAAAACTTTGCCTCTTTTTTTTTTTTTTTTTCAAAACTTTACACACAAATCCAATAATTGCACACACAAAATGGAAATTACCTCGCCTCTCTTGCAAAATGAAGCACTGTTTTGAAACATTTGTCTTATGTTGCAAACACCTTTACCATAATATTCTATTTTTGGATATATCATTTACACACAGTTATTCAAAACCTATAGAGCTCTTCTTTCATGAGCCCATGTACATTTCTGTAAAAGATTGAAAGTAATTGGCAGAGAGATGTTGAAAAATTCACTGTAAACACGAAAGTTTGAAACCAAACAATTTATTTTTTACTGTAAGCATTTGCGGTTGTGAATACAGTATTACAGAAAAGAAATACATCAACAATGTTTAGAAACAATGGTTGTGTTTGAAAAAGGAAATCAAGATACTTCCTGGTAGATTTTTGTGTTACATAGAAAATTGTGTGTTGTGTTTTACAAAAAAAAAAAAAAAGGTGTTTTATGAAATTGAAAACTGAGTCAAAGGCCAAGAAATAGTGTATGGTTTTGCAGATTTGAGTGTGATTCTGCTGTTTGAGTGTCAGGTTTCAAAAATTGTGTGACAAGTATATATATATATATATATATTAGTATATATATAAGTATATACATATTTTAAGATGTCAATGCAGGTTACTTTCAGTTAATACAGCTCAAACATTCATTTTATTCTGGACTAGGCTTAAGTATTGTCTGTGAAACCAGGCACTAATGCGTAAGGAGCTCCATCTATAGGGCCAGTGAGGAATGATTCAGTATGTTTCATGTAGCTAACACATCTGCCTTATTATTTACATAATTAAAACACATGTATTTTTATTGTATTTTTAAAACATTGAATAAAGCTTTGATTGTAAATGTATCAGCAATTAAAGCATTTGTTTGCCTTCTTGCCTCAATGTTACCTCATAAAACTGAGTAATCAATAACAGAACTGTATTTAACAATATGAGTCTGATGTCGTATTTTATCAAACTTTTAAAAGTACATGTATAATCTGTTTTGCACATTTACACTTTCTACTGTTTTTATTTTATTTTATTTTTATCCAACCATCCATCAGTTTTTAAAAGCATAGGGCCTAGTTCACCCTAAAATAAAGTCAATAACCCTAAAATAAAGTAAATTATTTTGTGGTCTGAAAAAGAATGTCAAGTATAAGGCATTAGAAGAAAAAAAAAAAACAGGGTGAGTAAATGTGTCACAGACACGTCAGGTTCCACCTCACTCCCTTACCCACGCACTCAATCACCAGCCTACTAATCACCGCCACCTGAAGACCATCAACACCATCATCAACACCAGCACTTAAGCTCCACACTCACTGTCCGGTCTCGTTTGCACTACAGCCATTTGTATGCTTACCTCAAGGACTCCAAACGCTATACTAACCTGTCTCCAACGTTCCTCGCCTACCTGCCTACCTGCCTGCCTGCCTACCTGCCTGCCTGCCTACCTGCCTACCTGCCTACCTGCCTACCTGCCTACCTGCCTACCTGCCTACCTGCCTACCTGCCTACCTGCCTGAGTGTCCCAGTCATCCGTCTCCAGCATCTCCTTCCATCACCATCTGCAACACAACAAAGTACAGTATTACTTCTCATCAGAGAGTCCCCTGATATGACTGTAAAGCACTTTGGGTGTACAACATATTAAAGCACTATACTGTATAAACGCCTCATTCATTCACTCATTCATTAATAGTCTATTAACAGCTATTAATATTTAATACATGTCTATATTAATAATACAATTAAATTCTATGAATATAACCCATAACCCAATGCTAATACAGCAGGAATAGGTCATCCAGAGCTGTAGGTTGAATTTTCCAGCCACAGGCATGATTTAACCCCTGGTGAAGAGTAAGATTAAAAAAAAAAAAGTTCAAAAGGTTGGTTTACTCTATCTCAAAATAGATTCAAAGTTCCTCTATCTGTATATTCACAGCATATATGAGTTCCTGTGGAACAATATACTACCTGCCTGGGTATTTATATAGTTCCTGTTCCCATAAAAAAGGTGAGAATTGTTTGTTAGTGAGAAAGTTTGGTGCAACTGAATGCCATCAGCTTTGTCCAAGTTTATAACTCAGCAGCTGTGTGAATGAGGAAATATTATGAATGAAGGTATTTTTGGTGTAGTGCAGTGTAAATAATTGTTTATGGATAGATTAGGAATATTAATGAGATCATTTAAATTATTTAATTTAACTTTTTTAGTTGCTTTAGTTTTAATCAAGTAAATCAAGGAAAAATCTGAAATTATTCTTCTTGATAGACACTAGGTGGACATTTTGTTAGTGAGTCGTATTATCACTTTAATACCAATTCAACATTTAATAGCACTCATCTTTTTACATCTCTTGCTGACTGCAAATTGTGGTTTGAGGTTAGAGATATGATGTTCCAGACATGTGTTTTTTCATGAGCCATGTAGAGACTATTGTAACCTCTCAACTTTCATCTCCAACATCTCCAGAGACAGCATAGACAAACTGCAGAATAGTACTTTTAACCATGCTAGTCTTAGGCTTCATCATTATCTTTATTATCATCCATGCTGGATAACAGATTTCCATAATTGTCAGAGATTTTAAACCAGAAGGTGTCCTTAAATATAACCATAAAGACAACTGAACAAAGCAGAATTCACAGTGAGCATCTATAGGGAATGAGTCAGTATTAATCTAATAGGTAAATATTCATGCATGCAGAAGAATGACATCATGACAACACTGATAGACTGATGGCGCACACTGTGTTGTGAGAACACACAAATTAAATATTTCAAATATAGTTTTGGTCATAGCCTAACTGTCAATGTTCCAGTAGTGGGACACTTGGCAAGCTTATTATCATTTGAAAGCTTAAACACTCAAAATTCATCCAGTGAAAACATCGAAATTGAAATCGGACATTGCCTTACCCTGGAAACGGTGCTTTAAATCCTTTTAGCAGACTCAATTTTTGTGATATCACAACTTCAAATTTTGAACACAACTTGGTTAGACACATGGCTTTGATTTCTCTAGCAATTTTAGTGTCCAAATTATTTTGTAAAATATATATTTTGTATAAAAGAAAAAAAGTTTAGTTCAGTAAATTTGCTTTTTATTCATATGCTTTTCATGATGGGAACAGTGCCAAAGTTCTTGTCACTCCCCTACAACCTATAACTCACCTCCCATTTGCTGCTGCCATTTATTGCCAAGTTATATGAGAGTCTGAACCAGAGAAAAGCAACACATATGTGCAGAGCACAAGGCAAAGGAAATTACAATTCACATCAAAAGCCAATAATCAGAAAAATGGATCCCAGCAATCAGCCCCCAGGTGCCTGGAATTCATTTGAGAAATCAGGGATGCTGCAGCCTACATCACCACCACCAGCATACCAGGACAATCCTGCTGGATACCCGACCTCTTTTCCAAGCCAGCCAGTCCCCCAGGGCTCCTATGCCCAAGGGCCATATCCTGGCCAATCTGTGGTTGATGTGCAGCCTACAGTTTTTGTGACCGCCGCTCCACTGGCCAATCCACTGCCAGATTACCTGTGCTATTCCATCTTTACCATGTTCTGCTGCTGCTTATTTCTGGGCTTCGCTGCACTGATTTTCTCCTGGTCTGTAAGTATTAGTCCATGTACTTTCCTTTTATTTGTAAACTATTTCTTTCATTTCTTTAATATTTATATAAGCATAATTAAACATAAAATTGCATAGGTTACTGTGATAAAGAAGTCAACATATTTTGGGGTCATTCCATGTCAAATCAACCAAATTTCGGAAACTTCCCTGGCTCAATTTTTTTTAATTTTGTTAATATTTTTTCTGTAGAAAGTCAAATATAAATACAAATATAGCTGCAAGCAGCAATTACGGGGTCAAGCCGAATAAGGGCAGAAAAGAAAATATATTTGTGGACATCTATGATCATGAGGTTAGCAAAAAGCTGTTTAGATTACATCAGTTAAAGCATTTATAATATAATAACATAATTTATAACTTTTGAGCAGGAGGTGGCGCTGTGATGAATGCACCCTCAAGTCATGCCTATGATTATGACATATACACAAAATTTTTGCAAAGATACAGCTGCATATCCATTTTAGTGTGCTCACAGTCAGATTTTTCTTTGGCGCAGTATAAAAAAACAGTTGGGTCTATCAAAAGACTTTTAAGAGCTTTGAGGACATGATTTTAGAATAAGGCATTCAAAATTCATAAGCAAAAATTCCTATTTTTGCTAAATATAGCTAAAATATTAAATGTCACAGATGAATATTTACTGTTTCCACTATTTTGTAGAGGAGGGTCAAAATCACAATTTTCACCAGAGATTTGGAGCCAAATTAGAATCGGTAGGTCATTTGTTAAATCTGTTGACTAGCTATCTTTGTTTCATTATATGCCAACAGTGTTTTATGACCCTGTCTTTTTCTTCTTCGCCTGGTGGTGGCAGTGTGGCGTCTGGATGTGACGTCACTGTTAAATTGGACTGTCAAGAACGAGCTGGCCGTGACAAGTGGCAGTTCAAAAATGGCAAAAAGCACTTCTTGTGTTTTTTGCCTCAAGTTTGCATGCTTGTAACTCAAGAAGTATTAATCTTAATCTAAACCACTTATTTAAACATATTTTGTTTCTTTAAAGGTGCCCTAGATTCATTTTGAATTGAATTTACCTTGGCATAGTTAAATAACAAGAGTTCAGTACATGGAAAAGACATACAGTGACTCTCAACCCCATTGTTTCCTCCTTCTTATATAAATCTCATTTGTTTAAACGACCTCCGAAGAACAGGCGAATCTCAACATAACATAGACTGTTACGTAACAGTCGGGGTGTACGCCCCAATATTTGCATAATGCCAGCCCATGTTCCCAACATTATGAAAGGGATTACACAAGGGTAGCCAGTTAACGTCTGGAGCTGCACACAGCCGAATCATCAGACTAGGTAAGCAAGAACAACAGCGAAAAATGGCAGATGGAGCAATAATAACTGACATAATCCATGATAGCATGATATTTTTACTGATATTTGTAAATTGTCTTTCTCAAGTCAAGTCAAGTCAAATTTATTTATATAGCGCTTTTACAATTGGTAATTGTTTTTAAAGCAGCTTTACATATTAGAAGCACAGAAAAAAGGGAAGTGGTTAAAAATAAGCTGTACAAACAAGCATGGTAATATGTAACATATACAAGATGGTGCTACATTAAGCCAATGTCAGCTGACTCCCAGGGGTGGAAAAAACCCCCTAGGAGAAAAACCCAGCGTGCTAACACTGGGAAAAAAGTCCTAGGAGGGAAAAAACCCCTTGGAAGATATATATAATATATGTAAATGGATATGGAGATCAAAATCTGAATTATACATTTTTATTATAGAGATTAAAAATAGATTATATATAAATATATGTAAGCGGATACAGGGATTAAAAATCTGAATTATAGATGCAGCCAGAACTGGATCTGTAGGCCCATTGTCTCCTGGGCTACGTTGTAGTCAGGTCCAGACACAGGTTCTCCATCTGATCTGGATACGGCCTGGATCCAGCACCCGGAAAACCTCAGGATAAGCAGAGAGACAGATATTAGCGTAGATGCCATTCTTATTCTGATGTACAGGTATATCTAGTGTTATAGGAAATGTTCTCGGTTCCGGCCGACCTAATTATTGCAGCGTAACAATCCTTTAACGGATTTGAAAAATGTTAATGTATTGATAATGTGTTATGTGTATGCAAGAGCAAAGAGATGTGTTTTTAGTCTAGATTTAAACTGACAGAGTGTGTCTGCTTCCCGAACAATGCTAGGAAGATTGTTCCAGAGTTTAGGTGCTAAATAGGAAAAGGATCTGCCGCCTTCAGTTGATTTTGATATTCTGGGTATTATCAACTGGCCTGAATTCTGAGATCGCAATAAACGTGAAGGACTATAATGCATTAAGAGCTCACTTAGGTACTGGGGAGCTAAACCATTTAGAGCTTTATAAGTAAGAAGCAAGATTTTAAAATCTGTACAATGTTTAATAGGGAGCCAATGTAATGTTGACAGAACTGGGCTAATATGGTCATACTTTCTGGTTCTAGTAAGAACTCTAGCTGCCGCATTTTGGACCAACTGTAGTCTGTTTAAAAGCCGAGCAGAACAACCACCCAGTAGAGCGTTACAATAATCTAGTCTTGAGGTCATGAATGCATGAACCAACTGTTCCGCATTTGTCATTGAGAGCATATGTCGTAATTTAGATATATTTTTTAGATGGAAGAAGGCGGTTTTACAGATACTAGAAACATGACTTTCAAATGAAAGATTGGTATCGAAGAGCACACCCAAGTTCTTAACTGAGGACGAAGGTTTAATGGAGCACCCGTCAAGTGTTAGAGAGTATTCAAGGTTTTTTCGTGAGGAAGTTTTTGGTCCAAAGATTAGGATATCAGTTTTTTCTGAATTTAATAATAAGAAATTTCTTGTCATCCAGTTTTTAATGTCAGCTATGCATTCTGTTAGTTTTGTGAATTTGTAGGTTTCGTCAGGGCGCGAGGAAATATAGAGCTGAGTATCGTCAGCGTAGCAGTGAAAACTAACACCATGCTTCCTAATTATCTCTCCTAAGGGCAGCATGTACAGAGTGAAAAGCAACGGTCCTAGTACTGAGCCTTGTGGTACTCCATATTGAACCTGTGATCGATACGACATCTCTTCATTAACTACTACAGACTGATAACGGTTTTTAATTTTCTCTCTAATATTATCAATCTTGCAAGTAAAGAAGTTCATAAAGTCATTACTGCTGTGCTCTATGGAAACGTCAGCAGTTGAAAATGTTTCTAAATGTTTCGTTAGCATGTTACTAATGTACTGTTAAATGAGGTTAAAGTTACCATCGTTTCTTACTGTATTCACGGAGACAAGAGCCGTCGCTATTTTCATTTTTTAAACACTTGCAGTCTGTATAATGCATAAACACAACTTCATTCTTTATAAATCTCTCCAACAGTGTAGCATTAGCCGTTAGCCACGGAGGACAGCCTCAAATTCACTCAGAATAAAACTTTAACATCCAAATAAATACTTTACTCACATAATTCGAAGCATCCATACAGCAAGCATGACGAACATCTTGTAAAGATCCATTTGAGGGTTATATTAGCTGTGTGAACTTTGTAAATGCGCTGTAATATAGTCGACAGCTCCTGTGGCAGGAAGCACGCGTCTTAAAGGGGCGGCGTCGAGTGTAAATCAGTGCATTGTTAATGATGCCCCAAAATAGGCAGTTAAAAAAATTAATAAAAAAAAATCTATGGGGTATTTTGAGCTGAAACTTCACAGACACATTCAGGAGACACCTTAGACTTGTATTACATCTTGTGAAAAAGCATTCTTGGGCACCTTTAATGAGTTGGGTCTAGATTAGGCACACATTTTAATAAAAAGGTTTTTTTTGTTACAAGTAACTAAGTTCGTTAAATTAAGGCATAACACATAAGACACTATTTTTTGCCACCTGCTAGCATATTTATGTAATATGAAGAAATGGTCACTGAACGAATCAGTGAACGAATCAGTGAATGAATCAGTGAACAAATCTGAACGAATCATTTTGAAAATGAATTAATCTCTTGAAATAATCAAAGGCTGAACCACAACTCTGGAGGGAAGGTGGGATCTCATGCCTTCAAAGCTAGCTTGCTATTGCTTGCTTCTCCAAAATTGCCTACTCTACCTTTAATAAATAAACATAAAAAATATAATTTTGGTTCCTTGTTAAAGATTTATACATATTTAACATTGGAACCTTTCATCAAATGGAAATTAAACATTATATGCTGAACTATGAGTTTGCTCCTCATTTGAGAATTCCCCCATGTGCCATAAGCTCAGAGAAATTCAGAATGAAAAGAGAAGTGGTTAACATTATGTTTCATAATTGTTTTCACAGACTCGAAATGCCAACTACTCAGGACAGCGAGCATTAGCAGAGAAGAACTCCAAAATGGCACGCACCCTGAATCATGTCGCCGTTGCTGTTGGGCTTGTCTTCCTTGTAGTGTTTATTATCTTACAGTTTGTGAAGATTTAGAGATAACAGCTGTTAGAGCTGTCATAGTTGGATGCAGATTACAAATAGATTTGGTTCTCTGCTTTTTAAATGTTATTTGGTCAATGAATCATTACACTTAAAACATGCTGATAATTATGTTTATGATTATTATTATGTTTAAAACATTGAAAGCTTTGACTGGCCAGCTAAATTTATCATGATAGAACAATACTTTGTCCTGTATTTTCTTAATTATTAATTAATAACAGGAATATATTCTCAGTGCAGATGAGTCTGTCATGAGTCTGTAAGACCAACCAAATGACAATCCATTTTCAATATTTTTTATTGAGTTACTTGTGTTTTTTGTTGTTGTTTTTTTAGACTTTTGCTTATCTTAAATATCTTGTGTGCAGCTGTGCTGTTTTTTTTTTGTTTGTTTGTTTTGTACATACCTGCGCATATTTTTTACATTGACACGTGTAAAAAACAAAGGAGAGCTGGATCAAAATGCAGTGAGTTTTATAAACAAGCTAATCAAACATGAGCTCCAGGAAGAGAATAAGTGTACCAAACATAACATCCACGTAAGAACAAGACTAGACAATGAACACAAGAAATACTGGTGTTTAAATACACAAAGGCTAACAAGGGGCTGATGATGAGGGACAGGTGTAGGTGAATAGTAGTCATGGAAACAAATGAGGGTAACTATGGAAACAAGGTACAAAGCAAATATTCCCATCAAGATCCACATTGTTGAAAGACACTATATATTTAGAAAAAATATTTAATTATGAATTCCATTGTTGTATTTAATTAACATACAGTACCTGTCAAAAGTCTGGAAACATTACAGTGTTTTAATGGTTTTGAACAAAAGTCTTTTATGCAAACATGTTAAGCAGCACAGCTGTTTTCAACATTGATAATAATAATATGAAGAATACCTGAGCAGCAAATCAGCATATAAGAATGATTTCTGAAGGATCATGTGACACTGAAGACTGGAGTAATGATGCTGAAAATTCAGCTTTGATCAGGAATAAATTACATTATAAAATATATTCAAATAAAAATGGTTCTTTTACATGGTAATAATATTTCACAATATTACTGTTTTACTGTATTTCTGATTAAATAAATGCAGCCAAATGTTGAGCATTAGAGAATTCTTTCAAAAATATTGTAATGTTTTCAAACTTTTGACCGGCACTGTATATATATTTTTCATTCATTTCATTATACTTTTTCATTTTGGATGTCTATTTATCTATCTGTTTATCAGCTCAACATGCTGCAACTGAAGAAAACACATGCAAATAAAAAAACACCAGCAAATTAAGAAAACAAATTCTTCAGTTTGACAACACATAAAAACTCACAACACAACCATACAGAAACTCATTGCAATAGCACAGACCACAATGGAAATGTTTCAAAGGGACTCCAAAAAGTGACGAACCTTGCTGGGAACACTTATTGCTTAACTGTTGTAATGACCTGAAAGGTGAGTTTTTTTTTATTATTATTATTATTATTTTAACATCCTGATCCTATGTGCGTTGTGAGTATTTGCAGTGAGTTTCTGTATTTGGTTGGGTTGTGAGTATTTGCAGCACATGAGTTGTCAAACTGATGAAGATGTTTTCTTAATGTGTTTTTTCTATTTACATGTATTTTCTTTGTATATTTGTACTATAGACTGTACTATGCATATGTGTGTTTACTATGTTTTCAAGATTGAGGATCTTTGAAGAAACACACATACAATTTAACTGAATGAATGCAGGGATGTTATTACATTTTAGCGTGTTAGGCTATAACCCTTAGCCAATTTGTGAAACCCAGGTTTTTACCACATTTGTGCAGGAAGTGATGCGTCTGACAGTTAACACCTACAGTACCTGAGAATTTATGAGAAGTGAAATTAGTCAGACAAGCACAACGACCAAAAACACCACAAAGGATGTTAGCGCTCCAAATACTCAACCTTCAACAACAAAAGTGAAAGTGTGTGTCAAATACCCTAAAAAACCAATACAAACATTTTCATTTTTAAATCATTGTGGGTACAGATATTGAATGCAGACATTCTTTTTATTTATTTTATTTATTTTTTTTTTTTTTAACTATCGCTACTAATTTATGAATCAATAGGTCACTTTTTCAAACTTCTTCACATAGTGAGCACAAATGCAGTTTATGTTGGATACCTTTGTCACAAAAGATTTAATCACTACAGCTTTCAATAAAAAAAAATAAAAAAAAATTCTACAAATTACATGAATTCTTTTCTCACATACCTACAGGCCAATTTGCACTTGTCACTCCTCCTCCTACAGCACAACACAACCAGTCACCAAAAGAGGAACCTGCATCAGCAGATCGGTCTTCAGCTGCTTCACACAGGAGACAGACGTACAGATCTTTCTTATCCCTTCAGGAGTGCAGGAAAAAAAGAAGAAGCAAGAAACATGGAACCCAAAAAGTCTCCAACAGAAGGATTGCATCCTTTACTTCCGCTGCAGGAGGATCCTCCACAGTACTCCAGTCATGGATTTCCTCCATCTCAGATCTATCCCAGCACTTCAGGTCAACCTGCCCAGCAGTATGGAGCTCCGGCAGCACCGGGCCAATGCATCCAAGGGTCATATCCAGGGCAGACTGTGGTCACTGTGCAGCCTCCAGTTAATGTGTCCTTCACTCCACTGGCCAATCCACTGCCAGATCACATGTGCTATTCCATCTTTACCATGCTGTGCTGCTGCTTACCTCTGGGATCGGCTGCTCTTGTTTACTCCATCACAGTAAGTTTTGGTTCATACACTTGTCTCGCCTCGCTTAGCATATTTACAAATGATAGGCCTACTCTTCAAACTAAATAGATAAGTCACTTAACCTTTACTTTAAAATAATATAGGACATAAATATTGTTTTATAGAGCTTCTCCATTAAAATCACTTTATATTAAGGGTTAAACAAGACTTCACAGGATTACAATTCATGTCAGTATAAAAGAATCAAAGTGGAACTGAAACAGACAATAGAGAGACAAAATAAGGCCAGGGTTGTACTACAATATTTACCAAGGTTCATATTCCAGCATTTATATATGCAAAGAATGACTTAAATATTCAGAAATTAGTGTTTATTGTTTACAGAATGCGCTTTTAATGATCATTCAACGTCATGGAACAAGGATGAATTCAAATCCTGTTTCCAAGTTTGCCATTTGAATCAAAATTTATGTTGTGACATTGTTGATTAAAATTTCATCCTTCCTCTGGGTCAGAGCTAATGACTGTAAATTAGAAAGTTGTCTGGATCAATAAGAACAATATGTAACGGGTTTGATGACTGTAGGTAAAACTAACTGGTAAGCAGGACGAGGCTGAAGACTGAAGACTTCCTGCCAGCCGCCGAACCAAAATGTCTTCTTCGTGTTTTGAGTATTTGTTTTGATCATATGTTTCCTTTGGAATGTGTTTATAATGAAAGAGAGACCTGCCCTTTTGTTTGAATATCATTTATATATTATTATTTTTGTTAGTGTAGTTAGGTAAGGTTGATTATATGAGGGTCAATGGCGTGTGCGACAGGTAATTTTTTTGTCCAAATGCCTTAATAATAATAAAAAACAAAGATATGGCATCCAAAGTATGTAAGGTAGTACAACTAGATCTCTTTTAATAAATCCAAAATGTTTTAATTATATTTTGCTACATCTAAAGGTATTTTAAAGATTCTGATGTGTCAAAAGGTCATACAGTTTAACCGTCTAAAGGCCAATACAGCCATTTCATTTGTGATTAAAATATCTTAAAATATAAAAAATGTATATATTTTTTATTCTGGCATGATTTTATAACATCATATATCAGCATAATGCAAAATGGTATTAAAATTATGTGTAGAAGTCGTTGCTTTGTTATGAGAAAGAATGTCCGGAAAAATTCATTTCATTGATGTCATTCGGAGTACCCAATATAAAGGGACCATTATGGATCAAGTCATGCGGTCAATATCATGTGACAGGATATGACATCATTCAGACACCTGCAAAGGACCACATGGTTGTGAAGCAAAGTAACAAACTCTCTCTTAACTATTTGAAAAAGTAATGTTTACACTTGCTCATATTCATGTCCCGAAACATCAGGTCATTCTGTACAACTGCAATAAAACATGGAAAATGTTGGAATATTTTAAAACTTGTAAAATGTTTCATATCTAGCTAGCTAGATATCAGCCTGTTAGCATTGTTTGAAAATATCGTCATTCTGTATAACCAAATGTCTAATTCGGTAAAACCGAAATTTTGGTTAAACTGAATGACTTTTTTTTTGGTGACAGACTTTGTCCATATTGTAAAAAATGACAAAAGCAGTGTTAACTGGTTATAAAAACCACATATTCTCATTGGTAACACTTAATGAAACTTCAAAATTAATAATATCTCCATTATGTTTTTTTACACTATTAAAAACCTTATCTGTCAATGACCCATTTATTTTTCTTTTCTTTGTGATAGGTTATTTACATTGCTGTTTTATTTTATTAGATTGGTTTTGTTTGTTATTTTGGGCCTTTGATCTCTCTGACGAAAAATAACACCTTATTTATTGTTGTTTTTCTTCTGTGATTTAAAATAAATTTACCTTATAATTTATTGTGTTTTCTTTGGTCCTTTTGGTCTGACGGCCTGCTGGAAGCCTTTCATTCTTTTCTTTTATTTATTACATCTTACCCTATAGCTTACGTAATACTCATGCTTCTGATCGTCAACGATTCCCACGTGTGTGCAAAGTTTCAAGAGTTTTTGAACATGTTAAGCCCCAAAAGTGTCCATAAAGTTTTAAAAAAATACCTTATGAAAATAGTAGGGCCCTTTGCCCCTTTGGGCTTGGGCTCTAATTATGCCAAGTCAGTTAATCTAGTTGTAGTAACTTTAAAAACAAATAGCAAAAACTAGTGGGAATTCTATAATGCATCTTCAATAACTGATGTTTAAGAACTCTGCAATTTTGCGTTTTGTTATTTTTTGACAGCCACTTTAAATCAAATATATAAGTTGCTTTTTGTGTTTATTTATATTCTGACCTGTGAAGCCCTTTGATTTGTTTTATGCATGTCATTTAAGAATATACAAAGATTTGTAATATTATTGTAATTTACTTTCACAGACTCGAGATGCTAACACGTTTGGACACCAACCAATAGCAAGCAGAAACTCCAGAATGGCTCGCATCCTTAACCATGCCAGTGTTGGTGTTGGCCTCTTCATCTGGTTGATTACTGTCATCCATATCATTAATTTTGTCAATACAGTTAACTCTTACCGATATAGACCATAAGTGTCAGAAATATCATGGTAGGACACCTGAAAGTTATAGTTGATGAGGGTTTTACAAACATTAACACATAATGCTTTCGTAGTCTGCTTTTAAATGTTTTAGTGTTGCTCAAGTTATTGATATGAGAGCTGTAAGACTCCAAATGCGTAAGGAGCTCCATCTATAGGGCCAGAGAGGAATGATTCAGTATGTTTCATGTAACTAACTTGTGTGCCTTATTATTTACATAACTGAACACATGGTTTTTAAAAGTTCATTATTGTATTTTTAAAACAATGAAAATGAAAGCTTTGACTGTAAACGTATCATCAATTAAAATAGTTGTTTTTCTCCTTGTCTTAATGTTGCATCATAAAACTTTGAGCTATCAATAACAGAAATCTATCCATCTATCTATCTATCTATCTATCTATCTATCTATCTATCTATGTACAGTGCACAGCATAAATGAGTACACCCCCTTTAAAACTTCTGAAAGTCAGCAATTACTCAATTACTTAGAAGACATGTCAGGGTTCTTTAGAGATATAATGTTCCAGCAAGTCTGCTTAATCAATTACCAACGAAGCATGCCAAAATTATTCAGGAAAATAATATTTTCTTATCAAAGTGATAAAATGATGTGTAGCAAAAAATGAGTACACCCAAAGTTACTAAATACAATTTTTCTAGTGTAAGTTCAAGGCAACTTTTGATCAATAGGTAATTTAACATTTAAAGAGAAGTAATTTCTTGGCAATTAAAAGTGCTATATAGCCCACTGAATCATTCTCAGACTTAATGCTGACAACAATGGCACCACTTGGGAGAGAACTGTCAGGAGACTTATTTCTTAGCACAAAAGAAGACAGTGGTACAAGAGGATTGCCAAATCATTGTTTTAACTGTGAAAATATAGCAAAAGTAACAGAGAAATTCAAAAACAATGGACTTGTGACAAGGCCCCTGAAATAATCAGGCCTTCATTCTAAGCTTTCATTTAGTGATGAGGGATTTTTTTGCTAGACAAAGAGCAGGAGAAATACCAAGTGAGTGTCTCAGAGCCAGCAAAAGTTATGAAAAGAGTGACTGTTTATCTCACAGAGAAAGATGCATCCTGCAGAAATGACATGCATGGTTGTTGTTCTCACTGGAACTACCTACTATAGACAAAGCACAATAAAGTCTAACAATTAGCCATTCCCAAAGCCCATATTTACAAAATATAGATTCTGGGAATCAATACTCTGGTCTCATGAGAGCAAATCAATCATTTTGGATCTAACAGCATCCAAAATGTTATGGTGTTGCTAGAGGAGGAGTACAGTGAGAAGTGCCTGGTTCCCACAGTAAAGTTCAGTGGTAGTAATGCTCTTATATAGGGATGTATGAGTGCTGAAGGTGTGAGGGAGTTGTGCTTTATCAATGCTGTCATGAATTCACACACCACTGTGTAATTTAATACACAAACTTGAAACAGAAGATGTTACCCTTTCCTCATTCCCTGCATTGTTGGCCATTTTTTCAACATGACAATGAGGATATGCATTCTCCCAAGGTGAAAAACCTTCTGTGGACATGTATTGCACTCAGTCTTAACACTCTTGAGTGCCTGTGGGGGATTCTGTAGAGACGAGTTGAGCAACACTACCCATTAAAGATCAGGGCATTTAAGAAGCTCATCATCCAGGAGTTAAACAGGGCAGATGTGACAATTTGTCATGAACTTGTACCCTCTGTGCCAAGAAGGGTCAGAGCAGTATATTAAAAATTAGGGAGGGCATACTAAGTACTAGAATATTATATTTGTTGTTTAATTAAATCTAGGGTGTTGGCCTACACATTTCTGCAATCCTTAATTTAAACAAAATTGGCTAATTTACTTATTTTATGGCTATTAATGACATATATTTCTCAGTTTTTATTATGTATGTGTTTAATACATTTTAGTTTTGCCATCTTTCCATGAATTGTATTAGTGATCATAAAGAAAATACATCTTTTGTATTTGTTCAGAGGGAGTGTACTCATTTATGCTGTGCACTGTGTGTATATATATATATATATATATATATATATATATATATATATATATATATATATATATATATATATATACATATACATATATATATATATATATATATATATACAGCTATGGAAAAAATTAAGAGACCACTCCAAGTTCAGAAATCAATGTTAAGTGGTCTCTTAATTTTTTCCATAGCTGTATATATATATATATATATATATATATATATATATATATATATATATATATATAATTTATTTTCATTAACACAAACAATAACATCTGTACAATTTTAAAAGCTTATTCTTAAACAGTAAAATTTAAATATTCTTACTGAGTTAGAACTCTTACTAAAACGATAACCACAGTCATATCAGAGAGTCCCCTGATATGACTGTAAAGCACTTTGGGTGTACAACATAGTAAAGCACTATACTGTATAAATGCCAAATTCATAATTCATTTATTAATAATCTATTAACACAAATCCACAAAACTAGCTATTAATATTTAATACATGTCTATATTAATAATATAATTAAATTCTATGAATATAATCCATGACCCAATGCTAATACAGCAGGAATAGGTCATCCAGAGCTGTAGGTTGAATTTTCCAGCCACAGGCATGATTTAACCCCTGGTGAAGAGTGAGATAAAATAGTTCAAAAGATTGCTTACTCCATCTCAAAATAGATTAAAAGTTCCTCTATCTGTATATTCACAGCTTGTACACTGTAAAAAATGACCGTGATTTTAACAGTAAAAGACTGTAAAAATGCTGCGGTGAAAAACTGTCAATTGGTTTACAGAAAGTTTCCGGACTATATACGGTGAATAACTGTAATAGATCTAACGGTACATTTAATGTAATTTTACGGTAAAATACCGTTAAATTCACAGTTTTTGGAAGTGAAAAATAACAATTCATTGTAAAATTTACAGTGAAAAAACGTAAATTGACATTCCCACAATTCCCTGCGTGACACTTCACATTTGATATATTTTCGTTGAAATAACTCTGTTTCTTATTAGTTTTTCTCATTTTTTTCTAATCAGTTATGTACATTAGGGTTTTATGTTACATCTAATGTTGTTAAATTAATGTTTATTGCATTTTTTAAATTTCATGCATGTTACCATGATGGTGTTTTGACACTGTGTGCACCTTCTATTTGTTAGTGTTGTCCTTCTCAGCTTGTGGAAAATCTGCTTGTGATGAACTTTGATTCATCATGTGACTCTTATTACCACTGTGTTTGGTGACTGTCAGTGTATTATAAAGGTACAAAACAGATATTAGTACTTCATTAGGTTGGTAAATTAACATTATATCAGTTAATGAAATATTATTTTACCGTAAATTTAACAGATTTTTTTTTTACGTTGCTACTGTATTTTTTACGGTAAAGTTCTGGCAACCACAGCTGCCGTTTTTTTACCGTAAATTTTACTGGGATTTTTTTTACAGCGTATGACTGAGGAACAATATACTACCTGCCTGGGTATTTATATAGTTCCTGTTCCCATAAAAAAGGTGAGAATCTTTTGTTAATGAGAAAGTTTGGCGCCACGTGTCAGCTTTGTCCAAGGCAATGAGTTTATAATGTGTGAATGAGGAAATATTATGAACGAAGGTATTTTTGGTGTAGGGTAGTGTAAATAATATTGTTCATTGATAGATTATTAATGAGATAATTTGAACAACTTTTTTAATCAAATAAAAAGGAAAAGTCTGAAATTATTCTTCTTTATAGAAACCTGGTGGACATTTTGTTAGCGAGTCGTATCACTTTAATACCTATTCAACATTGGTATTAGCTTAAACGGTGCTTTAAATCCTTTTAGCAGACTCAATTTTTTTATATCAACTTCAAACTTTGAACACAACTTGGTTAGACTGATGGCTTTGATTTCTCTAGCAATTTTAGTATCCAAATTATTTTGTAAAATATATATACTCTGTATAAAAAAAAAAGTTTAGTTCAGTAATTTTGCTTTTTATTCATATGCTTTTCAACGCCTTGTATTTGAAGTGTTTTATTCACTTAAAAAGGTGTTTCTCAATTAATTAACCATGCTTTTTCTTCTAAAACAGTTTATAACCTTGTTTTGAATCTAGATGTGGACTGCTGACAGGAGAGATGAGGAAACTGATTTAAAAAGAAGAACTATCACAAAGTCCAAAAACTATGCTCAGTTGTGATGAAATAATCCAACTAATCCTCCTTATATTCAATGTCTCTCATCAGGGTCATTGTGAGATAGACTGATGGCACGCACAGTCACACAGTATGAGAACAGAAGTTCTTGTCACTCCCCTACAACCTACAACTTGCCTCCCACTTGCTGCTGCCTTCATCGCCAAGGTATATGAGAGTCTGAACCAGAGTACGGCAATACATACATCTCTGCAGAGCACAAGGCAAAGGAAATTCCAATCAATATCAAAAGCCAATAATCAGAAAAATGGATCCCAGCAATCAGCCCCCAGGTGCCTGGAATTCATTTGAGAAATCAGGGATGCAGCAACCTACACCACCACCAGCATTCCAGGAGATCCCTGCTGGATACCCTCCTTCCTATCCAAGCCAGCCAGTCTCCCAGGGCTTCTATGTCCAAGGGCCATATCCAGGACCACCTGTGGTCGCCGTGCAGCCTGCAGTTTTTGTGACCACTGCTCCACTGGCCAATCCAGAGCCAGATACTATTCCATCTTTACCATGCTGTTCTGCTGCTTACCTCTGGGCATTGCTGCACTGTTTTTTTCCTGATCTGTAAGTATTAGTCCATGTAATTTCCTTTTATTTATTAACTATTTATTTAATTTCTTTCATCTTTATATAAGCATAATTAAACTTAAAAAAGTAGGTTTTGAATAAAATTCAATATGGTGAACAGTAAGTTTGGTAGAATGTGTCAAATTTGGTATCGTAGGACACGGCATAAGCCAACAAATCTAATGATATAAGTTAGATGATAATATGTTGAATTTTTCATATGTCTCAGAACATAGCCTTGATGAACCATTCTGAGTTTCGTAACAATGCGTTCATGCGTTCATTTTATGACAAAATTCTAAATGGCTGACACCCAAAATGGCCGACCAAAGAAAATTGGATATCGTTCAACTCGGCAAGCCTCAAGGAATTTAAAGGGCACCTATTATGCCCCTTTTTACAAGATGTAATATTGGTCTTGGGTGTCCCCAGAATGTATTTGTGAAGTTTCAGCACAAAATACCCCACAGTTTTTTATACACAATTTATTATAACCATTTGAAAATGTCATTTTTGGGGCCTGTTTTAAAAAGAGCTGTTTTGGTGTGTACCACCTTAAATATAAATGAGCTGCATATCCCCGCCCTGCCTTTGGATGAGGGCGTAACTTGCATACCTATGGCAATAAACTGTCGGTAGAAGCAGAATGGCTGAGAGTGAGAGACCCGGGGTGCTTCTCAATTCTTATTTGTGCATCCTTGTTTCCTTTCCTCGCTTCCTTTCCTCGCGTCTTAGCTCCACCCCTTCAGGATGCGAGGGAAGGACGCAAGGAAAAGAAGCGAGGACGGAGGAATTTAATCAAGTGAAATGATATATCCTCGCTCCCTTTAGCGTCACTTCAAACCGTCATCAGCTGCGCTCGAGGGATCTACCCATATGTTGTTAAAGTTTGGTTATTTAAAAAATTATAATAAATAGTAATAAAGCAAGATGCCCCGTTGACATATATGAGGTATAAAGTTTATTTAAACTGTAAAAGTAAAGCATACATTTAAATTATTGTGACCGATATGAAGGGGGAGGAGAATGTATGCGTGCGTCATGTTTCTCGACAAGAAAGACTTCCGCAAAGGAAGCACCTGTGTATCCTCGCTCATGACTCCTCAGGAAGCCTACTCAATCCTCGATCCTCGCCTCCTCGCGGTGCAATTAGAGAATTGAGATGTCCTTCAAGATGGCTGAGCTCGATCGTTTTCCGGGTCATAGGATGGAGGACGGAGGAGCGAGGAGACGAGGAGGGATATTGAGAAGCACCCCCGCTGTTTTGTATGGCATTCAGCCGTACATGTTTGAACCGGAATCAGACCCAGATGATGAAGAGACTCCGGCAGAAGAAACACAATTGAGAATGGAGCAGGACGTCTCTGAATGGTTATTTGATACATTTATGTACTTATAGAGTTTTAATCGCGTCCCCTTTGCAATTATGGATGTGCAACACACAAACACACACACTGTAATAACGTTCGCGCAATTTTTTGAAACTACAAACACAAATACTGTCTGTCTGACGCTATTTGTTGTATCAAAGGTTACAAGACGGATGAAACAACTTCAAGTCACTCCATCATGTATGGTAACGTTAGACCATCCCGGAATGGATGAAAACATACAGAAAACATACACAGTTTTTAATATAATATCTTTAAAAATATATATATATACGTGTGGATACACACTATACAAACAAGGTTTAAATTATATACACATTCTACGACGACGACGACAACAACTTTAGACGCATTTGTTATTGAATTGGCTGACATCGACTGAAATGACTATTTGCTCAAAAAACATTAAATACACTTACTTCTTCTGGAGGTGACGTTGGATCGCGAACAGTAGGCAACGATCCATACTTGAGGATTAACTTTGAAGCAAGACCTGCTTTGAATTGACCCTCGTTCTCAAAACAGTCAGTCAAAAAATTATTCGCGCAAACATAAACGTATTTTGGAATTTTGAGTGGCGCCTTTCCTTCGTAAATAAAATCCATCCACTGCGTTTTCAGTGGCTCTGATGTCGGAAGTAAGTGAAAACTACTATGTTCATTATTACATCCCACAACAGAACACTTATGTTTCTTAGGAGACATTACCGGCTGTCGTTGAAACAATGGAGGATGGTTGACAGATCACCGAGGGCGGGGTCTATGCCAAAACCAGATTGTCAATCAAACCACGTGGGTGGGGCTTAGCGCAATTCTACGTCACAGTGAGAGCAATCTTAGAACAGGGCGTTCTGAGACAGTGCTTATGAATTATTGAGATTGTAAAAAAACCACTGGGTGGATTTTTCTCATTCTAGGGTGGTTTTGCTCACACACTGCCAACACACATTTATGGTCAAACACCATGTAAAAGTGAATTTTGCATAATAGGTGCCCTTTAAGGATTTTTGGACAAGGCATTCAAAATTATAAGCAAAATTTCCTATTTTTCCTAAATAGTGATGAAAAGCCAAAATATTAAAGGTGCCCAAGAACGTTCTTTCACAAGATGTAATATAAGTCCTAGGTGTCTCCTGAATGTGTCTGTGAAGTTTCAGCTCAAAATACCCCATAGATTTTTTTTAATTAATTTTTTTAACTGCCTATTTTGGGGCATTATTAAATATGCACTGATTTACACTCAGCGCCGCCCCCTTAAATCGCGTGCTCCCTGCCACACGAGCTGTCGACTATATTACAGCGCATTTACAAAGTTCACACAGCTAATATAACCCTCAAATGGATCTTTACAAGATGTTCGTCATGCATGCTGCATGCATACTTCGAATTATGTGAGTAAAGTATTTATTTGGATGTTAAAGTTTTATTCTGAGTGAATTTGAGGCTGTCCTCCGTGGCTAACGGCTAATGCTACACTGTTGGAGAGATTTATAAAGAATTAAGTTGTGTTTATGCATTATACAGACTGCAAGTGTTTAAAAAATGAAAATAGCGACGGCTCTTGTCTCCGTGAATACAGTAAGAAACGATGGTAACTTTAACCTCATTTAACAGTACATTAGCAACATGCTAACGAAACTTTTAGAAAGACAATTTACAAATATCAGTAAAAATATCATGCTATCATTGTCACAGACACGTCAGGTTCCACCATCCACCAACCACAGCGCACTCAATCACCTGAGTACTGATCACCGTCACCTGCACCTCATCATCACTGCAATCATCAGCACTATAAAGCACCCACACTCACACACAGCATTTGTCCGGTCTCGTTTGCACTACAGTCACTGTATGCTTACCTCAAGGACTCCTAAACGCCATACCTACCTGCTCCAGTCGTCTCCTTCAGCTCCTTCGTCTCCTGGTCTCCTCGTGTACCTACCTGCTTGTGTGTGTGAGTGTCTCTGCCGTCATCCCTCTTCTCATCTCTCCATCTGTATCTGCAAGACATCAAAGGACAGTATCACATTCCCTCATCCATTCAAGAACTGCTATATACTCGCTATTTCACCATCTGCTCTACTGCTTCATTAATAAACTTACCAGCATTGCGTTTACTCCTGCCTCCGTGTCTCTGTTGTAACAGAAGACCGGACCATAACAACCATTGAACAGTATGAGCACCAACGATCCATTCCAAGAGCTCGTGGACGCGTTGCGCCGAGCACTCACGCCAAAACCACCCTCACCGCCTTCCACCAACGCTGCAACTTCCGCACCTGCCATCACCGCTTCTTCGCCAGCATTCACCGCCAGTCCCATGGCCAAACCGGCGCCCTACTCTGGATCGGCGGAGGACTGCAGCGGATTCCTTCTCCAATGCGAACTGGTCCTGGAGATGCAGCCGCACTTCTACCCCACCGACACGGCTAAAATTGCGTTCATCATTTCACAACTGCAAGGTAAGGCCCTACAATGGGCAGACTCGCTATGGACTCAGAAAGGCTCCGTTGTCAAGTCATATCCGCCGTTCGTCTCTCACTTCCGTGAGGTCTTCGGGAAACCTCTGACGGATTCATCAACTGGTGAGAAACTCTATAACCTGAAACAAGCAAATCTCTCTGTTAACGAATATGCCTTGCAGTTCAGAACGCTAGCCGCCACCAGCGGATGGAATGAACAAGCCCTCATCACCACTTTCCGTCAGGGATTGGAGCCTAATGTGCGGCTGCATCTCGCTGCATACGAGGACTCCATAGGACTCGAACGCTTCATCCAACTCGCCATCCGCGTGGGTTCTCGTATGCAGTCGTGTCTCCTCGAGCACCAGGGCCAGTCACCATCTACCATCCTCCTCCGTCGGTCCGAACCCGTCAGCTCTCCAGAACCAGCCAACGAACCTATGCAAGTAGATCACTCACGCCTCACAGCCAATGAAAGACAAAGAAGGCTGACCCTAAACTTGTGTCTATACTGTGGATTACCGGGGCATGTCATCTCTGCATGCCCAACCCGTCCTCCTCGGCCCGTGGTGAGTGCAATAATTCCTTCCATTCAGAAAATGCAACCACTCACTACTATGATAATCCTTACTGCTGCAAATACCTCTGTTCCAGTGGTGGCGCTCCTCGACTTAGGGTCAGCAGGAAACTTCATCTCCGGCGCCCTCTGTCGACAACTCAAACTCAAGATCTCCCCGTCTCCGGTTAACTATCAAATCCACTCCATCACGGGCAAACCCCTGAGCCATAAGACTGTCCGTCATTGTGCTGGACCACTTCAACTTCGCGTGGGCATGCTGCATACAGAAAACATCTATCTGCTGGTTCTGGAGGAGTCCACCGCTGACATGGTTCTAGGGCGCCCCTGGCTGGAAAAACACAGTCCCACCATCTCCTGGCGCATGGGCGAAGTCCTGAAGTGGGGCGACCGCTGCTTTCCTGACTGCTTCCCAGAACTTCCTGTTCCGAGATCTCCACTTTCCAAGAATCTCTCTATCAATGCCACGTCCATCGAAAGTCCTGTAGAGAAGCGTTCTGTGGATGTTCCCCCGGACTACGCCCACTTCAGTGACGTTTTCTGCCCGCAACGCGCCTCCAAGCTTCCTCCACACCGGCCATGGGACTGTGCCATCGATCTGCTACCGGGTGAGCCAGTGCCCAGGGGACGCATTTACCCCCTGTCAATACCGGAGGAGAAGGCCATGGAGGAATACATCAAAGAGGCTCTCAGTCAAGGTTACATCCGCCCATCTACTTCCCCTGCTGCTTCAAGCTTCTTTTTTTGTGGCTAAGAAGGACGGAGGCTTGCGGCCCTGCATTGACTACCGTGCCCTCAATAAAATAACTGTCAAGTTCCGCTACCCACTTCCCCTCGTCCCAGCGGCTCTGGAACATCTCCGCGGTGCCACTGTGTTCACCAAGTTGGACCTCCGCAGCGCGTATAACCTCATCCGGATACGTGAGGGGGACGAGTGGAAGACCGCCTTCGTCACGCCCACCGGACACTACGAAAATCTCGTGATGCCGTATGGCCTGGTCAACGCCCCCTCCGTATTCCAGGATTTCATACACGAGGTGCTCCGGGAGTTTCTCCACAAGTTCGTTCTGGTGTATGTTGACGACATCCTCATCTACTCCCGGAGCTTGGCCGAACATCGCCACCACGTTGCGGAGGTCCTCCAACGCTTACGGCAATTCCATCTCTTCCTCAAAGCTGAAAAGTGCTCCTTCCACCAGCCTTCCGTCCAGTTCCTGGGGTACGTGATTGACCACAGTGGCATCCGGATGGACGAGGGGAAGGTCTCCGCTATTCAGACCTGGCCCACTCCATCAACAATTAAAGAACTCCAACGTTTCCTAGGATTCTCCAACTTCTACCGCCGATTCATCAAAAACTACAGTACCATCGTCAGTCCACTTACCAACCTGCTCCGTCACCAGCCCAAGTCTCTGTCCTGGACCCCACAAGCCACCAACGCCTTCGAGACCCTCAAGAGAGCCTTCACCTTCACTCCTCGTCCACCCTAACCCTGACTTACCTTTCGTCGTGGAGGTGGACGCCTCCACCACCGGAGTGGGAGCGGTCCTCTCGCAGCAGCAGGGGATACCAAGTAGACTCCATCCATGCGCCTTCTTCTCCCGCAAGCTCAACCCGGCGGAGGTCAACTACGACATCGGTGACCGCGAACTCCTGGCCGTCAAGCTTGCCCTAGAGGAGTGGCGGCATTGGCTGGAGGGGGCTACCCATCCTTTCCAAGTTCTCACCAACCATAAAAACCTTGAGTATCTAAAGGCTGCCAAAAGACTCAACCCTCGCCAAGCTCGCTGGGCTATGTTTTTCTCAAGGTTCAGCTTCTCCATATTGTATCGCCCCGGTTCAAAAAATACCAAAGCTGATGCTCTCTCTCGCCTCCATGCCCCAGAGGAGAAGCCCGAAACCCCAGAGACCATCCTACCGGAGTCAATCTTCGTGAACCCTATCCAATGGTCCGAAGAAACCGTTCCCTCCTCCAATGCCTCCACACGCACTCCGCCGGGTTGTCCCCAAGGCTTGCAATACGTCACACGGGCACGACGCACTCCACTTCTGCACAATACCCACTCTTCACTTGGCACTGGCCACCCGGGGGTCAATGAGACCCTCTCGTTGCTCAAACAACGCTTCTGGTGGCCCAACATGGCCAACGACGTCAGAAGGTACGTGCAGGGCTGCAGGGAGTGCGCCATCTCCAAGAGCCCACACCATCTTCCCACCGGCAAGCTCCATCCTCTGCCCGTTCCTGAGAGACCCTGGTCACACCTGGGAGTGGACTTCGTCACCGATCACACTTGCATCCTGGTGGTGGTAGATCGCTTCTCAAAATCCTGCCGTCTGATCCCCCTGGAGGGTCTACCTACCGCCATGACCACTGCAGAACTGTTATTCAACCATGTTTTTCGTTACTACGGAATACCCGAAGACATCGTCTCCGACAGAGGACCCCAGTTTATCTCCCACGTCTGGAAGGCGTTCTTCCCCCTCCTGGGTGTGACCGTCAGCCTGTCATCTGGATACCATCCTCAGTCGAACGAGCAGACGGAACGGAAGATCCAGGAGATAGGCCGCTTCCTGCGTACCTTCTGTCACGGCCACCAGAACTCCTGGAACCAGTACCTGGGTTGGGCCGAGTACGCACAAAACTCCCTCCGTCAAGCCACAACTGGATTAACACCGTTTCAGTGCATACTCGGTTACCAACCCCCACTGTTCCCCTGGGATGGGGAACCCTCCAACGTTCCCGCAGTCGACTACTGGTTCCGGGAGAGCGAGAGGGTTTGGGACTCGGCTCACCACCAACTGCAGAGAGCCCTGCGCAGACGCAAGATGACAGCTGACCTTCGGCGCTCCGACGCTCCAGTCTACCAACCGGGGCATTAGGTCTGGCTGTCCACCAGAGACATCAGGATGCGTCTGCCCTGCAAGAAGCTGAGTCCCAGCTTCATTGGCCCGTTCACCATCGTCTGGCAGATCAATCCCGTCACCTACCGTCTCCAACTCCCTGCACAGTACAGTAGAATTCATCCTACTTTCCACGTATCACTGCTCAAACCTCACCACCCTTCTGTTCTTCCCTCCACAGAACCTGACGTGGCAGCCGCCGAGCCCCCCCTTCCACTCATCCTGGATGATGGCACTGCTTACGTCGTACACGAGATTCTGGATTCCCGGCGCCGTGGTGGTCAACTAGAGTATCTGGTTGACTGGGAAGGCTATGGCCCCGAGGAACGCTCATGGGTTCCCAAGAATGATATCCTTGATCCTATTCTGTTACAGACCTTCCACACCAACCACCCGGACAGACCTGCCCCACGCCCTAGAGGACGACCACCACAACGTCGGGGTCCGCGGCCCTCAGGAGCGGGCCGTGGGAGGGGGGGTACTGTCACAGACACGTCAGGTTCCACCATCCACCAACCACAGCGCACTCAATCACCCGAGTACTGATCACCGTCACTTGCACCTCATCATCACTGCAATCATCAGCACTATAAAGCACCCACACTCACACACAGCATTTGTCCGGTCTCGTTTGCACTACAGTCACTGTATGCTTACCTCAAGGACTCCTAAACGCCATACCTACCTGCTCCAGTCGTCTCCTTCAGCTCCTTCGTCTCCTGGTCTCCTCGTGTACCTACCTGCTTGTGTGTGTGAGTGTCTCCGCCGTCATCCCTCTTATCTCTCCATTTGTATCTGCAAGACATCAAAGGACAGTATCACATTCCCTCATCCATTCAAGAACTGCTATATACTCGCTATTTCACCATCTGCTCTACTGCTTCATTAATAAACTTACCAGCATTGCGTTTACTCCTGCCTCCGTGTCTCTGTTGTAACAATCATGGATTATGTCAGTTATTATTGCTCCATCTGCCATTTTTCGCTGTTGTTCTTGCTTACCTAGTCTGATGATTCGGCTGTGTGCAGCTCCAGACATTAATACTGCCTGCCCTTGTCTAATGCCTTTTATAATGTTGGGAACATCATGGGCTGGCATTATGCAAATATTGGGGCGTACACCCCGACTGTTACGTAACAGTCGGTGTTATGTTGAGATTCGCCTGTTCTTCGGAGGTCGTTTAAACAAATGAGATTTATATAAGAAGGAGTAAACAATGGGGTTTGAGACTCACTGTATGTCTTTTCCATGTACTGAACTCTTGTTATTTAACTATGCCAAGGTAAATTCAATTTTTGAATCAAGGGCACCTTTAAATGTTACAGATGTATATTTACTGAGTAATCCACTATATTGTAGAGGGAGGTCAAAATTACAAGAGATTTGGAGCCAAATTAGAGAGGTATAAAAACGAGTTTAGAAAGATAGCAGCATCATTATTTTATTTGTAAACAGAGATCGGTAAAATCTGTTGACTTTAGCTGTTTCATTATATGCCAACAGTGACAGTTCAAAAAAAGGCAAAAAGTACTTCTTGTGTTTTTGCCTCAAGTTTGCATGCCTGTAACTATGGAGATCTTAATGTGGCTCCATGGGTAAATTGGTAAATCGTACACATTATCAGTGATCAAAAACTAAATAGGGGTCACTTTGCATATAGCTGATTTTTTTTTTTTTTTTTTTTTTTAAAGAGGAATATCTGAAGAACAAATAATGTTGAAATTAGAAATGTATCTCATGTATTTCTGTCAACTCAACTGCATAGAACATACCTGTCTGAGTGCCATAAATATTGTTTTTCCAAAGTTTGCATGCCTGTAACTCTAAAGGTATTCAAGATATCTTCATTCTCTATCTAGATTCTTTATAAACTTTCCTTTTGAAATCTTAATTTTTTAAATGCAATGATATAATCTACCTGCCTATCAACCACACCACCGCGCAACTGTTCACGCAGACATCACTCATCATCAGCATGTTCCATAAGGCTATGCAGAGTTGACAAACATCAGATGCCATTTACATTTCCTCCTTAACCAGAACAACAAGCTTATGCTGCGTTTGAGACATGAGGTAATTTAACACCGTCTCTCATATCGTGACGCTTTGCAGACTCTGGCTGCATCCGGAAAAATAAAAATGTTGCCTTTGGAGGATGCATTCCATGGTAGGAAGGCATCAAGACACATATGAATCCAATGTCCCCCCACAGATACCTTCATCTGATAGATTTTTGAAGGCAGCATCGATGTATCCTTTGCCTTTGATATCCCGCAATCCTGTGCGATCCATTCGGTGACAGTTGAGCTAAAGAAAGATGACATCTGAAAGTTGTGGTTTCTGGTCAGTTTGTGTGTAAATGTACAGTTTTGACCAACGTTTTCCACTTCTGATGTCATTTCTAGAGTGAAATTACTACTGTTAATTAAATATTTTAGTTCTCAGCAAAGCTCGTTTGTATTTTGTGTAGATCATTAAACTGTTGCGCTACCTCAGAAGTCTGTCCGAAATCAGTTTCATGAGGTGCCTCCATATGTAACCCACTTGAGTGAAAACACCAACTCCCGAGCGTGTTGGAATAAAGGTTCTTTACTGTGCTTAACACTGAAATTACAAAACATGAACAGCACATGAGACTCCGATACTCACGCACGCACATGGCAACATATTACAACAAATGCGCATGCGCCTATCACCCATGACCCTTAGCGGTTAATGTGCACCTATCAGAACTTGTCTACGCATTATTATATATGCAATTAATTATTCCTTTACACCTCTGACAATAACATTATATACAATAATAGACATGGGAAAACATGAAATGAAATAATAATTAACGATAACAAAAGAAAGATTATTCTGAGTGTTGTACACAGACTTACACAGGTGTGGGGGGGGGGGGGGTCTCATATTATGCACTATATTCTTTACCATCTTACACATACATAAACACTGCCTGCAAAGTCATTGCTTATAAGGCAGCAAGACAACAAGTCAGCTTTTGAATGCAGCCTCTGTTGTGCGCGTTCATGTGTTTTGAAGGAGGTGTGGCTTTGGAGACGCTCTGAAAGGAGGGTGGGATCTCATGCTTTCAAAGCTAGATTGCTATTGCTAGCCTCTCCAAAATTGCCAACCCTACCTTTAATAAATAAACATAAAAAATATAATTTTGGTTGCTTGTTAAAGTAAATAGTGTTTCATGCATCTGTAACATTGGTTAACATTATCTTTCACATTTGTTTTCACAGACCCGAAATGCCAACTACTTAGGACAGCGAGCATTAGCAGAGAAGAACTCCAAAACGGCACGCACCCTGAATCATGTCGGCGTTGCTATTGGGCTTGTCTTCCTTGTAGTGTTTATTATCTTACAGATTGGATGCAGATTACAAATAGATTTGGTTCTCTGCTTTTTAAATGTTATTTGATCAATGTATCATTACACTTATAAACATAATTATCAGCATGTTTTGATTACATTGAAATCAATGTAATCGGTGACAGTTGAGCTAAAGAAAGATGACATCTGAAAGTTGTGGTTTCTGGTCAGTTTGTGTGTAAATGTACAGTTTTGACCAACGTTTTCCACTTCTGATGTCATTTCTAGAGTGAAATTACTACTGTTAAAACATTGAAAGCTTTGACTGGCCAGCTAACTTTATCATGAAAGAACAATACTTTGTCTTGTATTTTTTTAATTATTGAATTATATTTTCAGTAATTAATAACAGGAATATATTCTCAGTGCAGATGAGTCTGTCATCTTATTTTATAGTGAACAATAAGACCAACCAATTGACAATCCATTTTCAAAAAAAAATTCTTTACTTGTGTTTTTTATAGACTTTTGCTTGTCTTAAATATCTTGTGTGCAGCTGCTGTTCATGTTTTGTTTTTTGTTTTTTTAACATACATACGAGTTTTATTTACAAAAATAAACATAAGCAAATCAAGATCCAGGAAGAGAATAAGTGCACCAAACATAACATCCATGTAAGAACAAGACTAGACAATGAACAAAAGAAATTCTGGGGTTTAAATACACAAAGGCTAACAAGGGGCTGATGATGAGGGACAGGTGTAGGTGAATAGTAGCAAAGTCCCTTTTAGTGTTATTCTATAGTCTTTGATAGTAGTCATGGAAACAAATGAGGGTAACTATGGAAACAAGGTACAAAGCAAATATTCCCATCAAGATCCACATTGTTGAAAGACACTATATAATTAGAAAAAATATATAATTAAAAATTGCATTGTTGTATTTAATTAACATACAGTACCTGTCAAAAGTCTGGAAACATTGCAATGTTTTAATGGTTTTTAACAAAAGTCTATTATGCAAACATGTTAAGCAGCACAGCTGTTTTCAACATTGCTAATAATAATATGAAGAATACCTGAGCAGCAAATCAGCAAATCAGAATGATTTCTGAAGGATCATGTGACACTGAAGACTGGAGTAATGATGCTGAAAATGCAGCTTTGCATCAGATGAATATATTACATTTTAAAATATATTCAAATAGAAAACAGTTCTTTTACATGCTAATAATATTTCGTAATATTACTGTTTTACTGTATTTCTGATTAAATAAATGCAGCCAAATGGTGAGCATTAGAGACTTCTTTCAAAAACATTAAAACATTTTAATTTTTTCCAAACTTTTGACAGGTACTTTATATATATTTTTATTTTATTTCATTATACTTTTTCATCTGAGATATATCTGTTTATCAGCTCAACACTCTGCAAATAAAAAAACACCAGCAAATTAAGAAAAGAAATTCATCAGTTTGACAACACGTGCTGCAAATACAACACAACCATACAGAAACACGCTGTATATTGCACAGACCACAATGGAAATTTTCAAGGGGACTCCAAAAAGTGACAAACTTTTTGCTCAATGTCTACAAAGTTTTTTGTTTATTTTAACATCCTGATTGTATGTGCGTTGTGAGTACTTGCAACAAGTTTCTGTATTTGGTTGGGTTGTGAGTATTTGCAGCACAGGTGTTGTCAAACTGTTGAAGATGTATAGTTTGCTGGTGTTTTTTCTATTTGTGTGTTTTCTTCAGTTGCAGCGCCTTGAGCTCTCGCAGCCACCATAGTGATGGCACATGGGGGGTTCTCAAATGAGGGGGCAAACTCCACTCCGTTCGATTATGGGGTCTCTTGCAGAACAAAAGTGGGCGTTTCTACATTTGTGGGTGTTTTCAAACTGGTGGGTGTTTATAAACCCCGACCCCACCCCTAAACCCTACCCTCACTGTGACGTGGGTCAATCAGGTAACACGCTCAAAAACGCCCCTCTGTTTATGGCCTTGCCCACTGATCTGATAACTCCTATTCCTGTCCTGGGGTGCGTTTCCCAAAGCGAACTATGGTCGCAAGTTCCGTCGTTACCAATAGAGTTCAATGGGACTTACGACCATGGTTCACCAACGATGCTTTCGGGAAACGCACCCCTGCTGAGACGTATACTTGCTCTGTTCTCTCTCTCGCCTCCCCTGATTGGCCTGCTATACATATATGCATTTATTGTGTTTTCAAGATTGAGGATCTGTGAAGAAACCTGTATACAATTTAACTGAATGAATGAGGGAATATTATTACATTTTAGCAAAAGGGTTAGGCTATAACACATAGCCAAGATGTGCAACCCAAGTTTTTACCACATTTGTGCAGGAAGTGATGCATCTTGCACAATGACCAAAAACACTACAAAGTTGGTGCTCCCAGTGATCCCTTACAAACATTTTTATTTTTAAATCACTGATTTCATTTTTAATTTTCTTCAAGACGCAACAATGAGGGTACAGATATGGAATGCTGACAGGAGGAATGAGGAAATTACACTTCTTTTTGTTTTCTTTTCTTTCTTTCTTTTTACTATCGTTACTTATTTCTGAATACATAACCACTTTTTCAAACTTCTTCACATGGTGAGAACAAATGCAGTTTATGTGGGATAATTATGTGGAAATCTGTGCCAAAATTCGTGTCACTCCTCCCCCTACAGTACAACACAGCCCAACTACCAGTCACCAAAGAGGAACCTGATACACGTAACAGTCTTCACCTGATTACACACCAGAGAAAGACATACAGATCTTTCTTATTCCTTCAGGGGTGCAGGGGGGGAAAAACGCAAGAAACATGGAACACAAAAATTCTCCAATGGAAGGAGGGCAGCCTTTACTTCCACTGCAGGATCCTCCACAGTACTCCAGTCATGGATTCCCTCCATTTCAGATCTATCCCAGCACTTCAGGTCAACCTGCCCATCAGTACGGAGTTCCGGTAGCACCTGGCCAATGCATCCAAGGGTCATATCCAGGGCAGACTGTGGTTACTGTGCAGCCTCCAGTTAATGTGTCCTTCACTCCACTGACCAATCCACTGCCAGATCACCTGTGCTATTCCATCTTTACCATGCTGTGCTGCTGCTTACCTCTGGGATCGGCTGCTCTTGTTTACTCCATCACAGTAAGTTTTGGTTCATACACTTGTCTCACCTCGCTTAGTATATTTACGAATGATAGGCCTAGTCTTCAAACTAAATAATAAAGAATTTAACTTTTACTTTAAAATAATACAGGACATAAATATTGTTGTTAAAAGTCTGTCACGGTTGTGTTACAGATCTGAAAATGTGTGCTCACTTTAGTTTATTCAGAAAACATCCCCATATAAAACATGCTAACAGCATGGAAAATATGACAGGTCGGGACAGGCTTAATATTGCAGTTTTGTGTCTTCCTGTAACTTTCGTTTTTAAGAAAAGGGTGTGGCAAACTATGAAAAAAAAAAAAACCTGAATTTCTGTCAATGTCCTTTCTCTCTCTTCAGTGAAAAAAAACATAGCAAAATAATAAATTATGCATTACAGAAGTTTAAATACAAAAATGCCCTCTAGCTAACACACTACTGCTCTTGTTTGTTTAGTGCAATACTTTAGACCTATTCACCTTATTCTTAACATAAATTTGAATGTTCAAAGCTTTCTGTGTCAGGCATCTTCTCCAGTTATTTTAGCTGTGCAAAAACTGTTCATTATGGTGATTGACGCTGTATTAGTTTGAAGCACAAACAGTTTTACTGGCTGCATCTGAAAACTTTTGCAGTTGACTTGTTGCCTAAATTTTGGTATTATTTCCTTAAGGCAACATGCAAGAATAGATCATACCAAGCCAGTTAAACCAGTTAGTAATAACTTTTAAAAACAGATCTGAAGATAGCAAAAACTAGTGCAAATGCTATACTGCACACTCAATAACTGATGTTTAAGAACTTTGATTTTGTTATAGCCACTAATAAAATAATAATATATTGATTTCTCATTTTCTTTTTAGTTCTACACTGTTAGAGTTGCTTTTTGTGTTTTTGTATTGTTTATATTCTGACCTGTGAAGCCCTTTGATTTTATTTTGTGCATGTCATTTAAGAAAAGTTCTTTACAAAATTTTTTAATATTATTGTAATTTACTTTCACAGACTCGAGATGCTAACATGTTTGGACACCAACCAATAGCAAGCAGAAACTCCAGAATGGCTCACGTCCTTAACCATGTCAGTGTTGGTGTTGGCCTCTTCATCTGGTTGATCTTTGTCATCTATTTCGTTCTTATTTTCATCGCAGTTAGCTAATTTAGACCATAAGTGTAAGAAATATCATGGTAGGACACCAGAAAGTTATAGATCAAGGGTCTCCAAACTTGGTCCTGGAGGCCCACTCTCCTGCAAAGTTTAGCTCCAACACACCTGATTAAAAGTTTCTTCTATGCCTAGTGAGACCTTGATTAGCTGGTTCAGGTGTGTTTAATTGGGGTTGGAGCTAAACTTTGCAGGACAGCATCCCTCCTGGACTGAGTTTGGAGACCTATTATGGTGAGGGTTTTACAAACATGAACACATTATATTTTGAATACACAGGCATTTGGTGGTCTGCTTTTAAATGTTATTGTTGCTGAAGTTATAGGCTAATTGATAACTCCAAATGCATAAGGAGCTCCACCTATAGGGCCAGCGAGGAATGATTCAGTATGTTTCATGCGACTCATCTGCCTTATCGTAATCATTTACATAATTAAAACACATGCTGTTCTTTATTATATTTTTTAAAACAATGAATGCTTTGACTGTAAATGTATCATCATTTAAAACATGTTTTTCTTCTTGTCTTGTTACATCATAAAACTTTGGGTAATCAATGTATTGAACATTAAGAGTCTGATGTTTTATTTAAGCAAACTTTTGAAAAATATCTGAAAGCACAAGGATAATCAATCAAAGACAATTGTCTGTTTTCCACACTTACATTTTCTATTGTTTGGCCTCCCATACCAGTTCGAAGCGGGGGTGAGTTTGGTGCTACATTTGGTTACATTTGTTACATTTAGTGCTATGACCCGAATGGGAGGCCACATTGTTAAAGTGAGACCTTTAACAAAATCTATTTTGAAATAAAAAATGACACAGATGACATCACTTGACTTCCTTCTTCCTATTTCCTGAAGATCAATGAAGAAAGGCCAATGGAAAGTCCACTATCTCTTTTCCGTTATCAGAAATTTTAATTAGAAAATCATAATTTCATATGAAGCTTTTAGTTGAAGGCACTGGTATGACCTACATTGCTAGGGAATTTAAAAAAAAAACTAGAATACAAATGGATTAAACTACTTAATTTAGTGATACCATGATTGACAACATGTGGTTTGATACCTTGCAGCAGCCATTTTGTAAAATGCATTTTTCATGAAAATTGTCACTGGTGTTACCGTCACTGGTGTTACCTTTTTATGAAAATTGTCACTGGTGTTACCTTTTTATGAAAATTGTCACTGGTGTTACTGTCACTGGTGTTACCTTTTTATGAAAATTGTCACTGGTGTTACCTTTTTATGAAAATTGTCACTGGTGTTACCGTCACTGGTGTTACCTTTTTATGAAAATTGTCACTGGTGTTACCTTTTTATGAAAATTTTCACTGGTGTTATCTTTTTATGAAATTGTCACTGGTGTTACCTTTTTATGAAAACTGTCACTGGTGTTGCCGTCACTGGTGTTATCTTTTTATGAAAATTGTCACTGGTGTTATCTTTTTATGAAATTGTCACTGGTGTTACCTTTTTATGAAAACTGTCACTGGTGTTATCTTTTTATGAAAATTGTCACTGGTGTTACCGTCACTGGTGTTACCTTTTTATGAAAATTGTCACTGGTGTTGCCCTCACTGGTGTTACCTTTTTATGAAAATTGTCACTGGTGTTATCTTTTATGAAAATTGTCATTGGTGTTACTGTCACTGGTGTTACCTTTTTATGAAAATTGTCACTGGTGTTACCTTTTTATGAAAATTGTCACTGGTGTTACCGTCACTGGTGTTACCTTTTTATGAAAATTGTCACTGGTGTTACCGTCACAGGTGTTACCTTTTTATGAAAATTGTCACTGGTGTTGCCATCACTGGTGTTACCTTTTTATGAAAATTGTCACTGGTGTTATCTTTTTTATGAAATTGTCACTGGTGTTACCTTTTTATGAAAACTGTCACTGGTGTTACTGTCACTGGTGTTACCTTTTTATGAAAATTGTCACTGGTGTTATCTTTTTTATGAAATTGTCACTGGTGTTACCTTTTTATGAAAACTGTCACTGGTGTTATCTTTTTATGAAAATTGTCACTGGTGTTGCCGTCACTGGTGTTACCTTTTTATGAAAATTGTCACTGGTGTTACCGTCACAGGTGTTACCTTTTTATGAAAATTGTCACTGGTGTTGCCATCACTGGTGTTACCTTTTTATGAAAATTGTCACTGGTGTTATCTTTTTTATGAAATTGTCACTGGTGTTACCTTTTTATGAAAACTGTCACTGGTGTTATCTTTTTATGAAAATTGTCACTGGTGTTGCCGTCACTGGTGTTACCTTTTTATGAAAATTGTCACTGGTGTTATCTTTTTATGAAAATTGTCACTGGTGTTACTGTCACTGGTGTTACCTTTTTATGAAAATTGTCACTGGTGTTACCTTTTTATGAAAATTGTCACTGGTGTTATCGTCACTGGTGTTACCTTTTTATGAAAATTGTCACTGGTGTTACCGTCACAGGTGTTACCTTTTTATGAAAATTGTCACTGGTGTTGCTGTCACAGGAGTTACCTTTTTATGAAAATTGTCACTGGTGTTACCTGTTTATAGATAAACTTTATTCAAAGCTATTCATTTAGTTCTTTTCATAAAATAACACTAAGATTACATGATTCTAACTTTTCTTTCTCATTCCTTTGGGCAGGAATGGCTAAATTGATGGTATATGGCTTATGGTATATTTTACAGACAAAATGTTGTTCATGATCTTTTACTGACTGCTTTCACTAAGTGTCAATGATGAGTCTTTTTATTGTATACCAAATGTAAAAATTTAGTCCCACCTACTTAATTATGGTTGAAGAATAAGGTCTTTGTTCTTATATGTCACTGGTGATTCATTGTGTCACTGGTGTTACTGTTTTTTGTCTGAAATCCATTGAATTCTGCTACACTCAAGAATTAAGATTTAAAGGATTGCATCATTACTTGTTTATAACTGTTTTTTAAAAATATTTTCATTGTTATACAAATACATGGTTGTGCAAATGAACTAACATCATTCAATCACACTTTTAACTAACCTGATTAAAATAAATAAGACATAATCTTTTTTTTTGCATTATCATTATTTTTCTGCAACTCTGACTGCATGTGCTGAAAAAATGTAGAAATAATATTTCATAAAAACGTTTAAATAGCGGTCTTTAAATAAATGCACAAAAAAAAAAAAAAATCATTAAGCTGTCCTTTATGTGTATTCTTAAAGTCAAAGGGTAATATAATAATGTGGTCTAAGTTTAAATGTTAGAAAAAGAAATACATTTAAAGATATCTTGCCATACCAAAAGTGGACGTTTCTGTAGAATGACCCAGAGAGCACCTTTAAGTTTGGAGTTTCAAGTTTCTTTAAGTTTCGGATTCAATTCCGATTCCTTCCACAGTTGATGGAGTCAACTCCCCAAATTCACATTTGCTCCATCCATTATCCAAACCGCTTTATCCTTATATTAGGGCCTATGCCATCATCTGGCACTCACAGGCACAGACAATTTAGCGTCAATTTCGGAAACACCTGGCCAAATTAATCCCGTTTAGATGACATTAACTTGAAATTATATGTATCACCGTCGTTAGTTGTTGCCAATCATTTTAAGAGGAAAAAGTCACAAGAGACAGTCTTATATAAGTCGAACATTATTTCAGAGTTAAATAAACGAGAGGTAAGTTAAGGTATATTCTTCAATTAATTCATCTAATTATGACGGTCGAGTGAGGGCGCTAAGCGCCCATTTTCATTTCTTGATTTTTTTTTTTTTTCAAATGGTTATGAACACAAATTAGTATAAACAGTGCAAAC
The DNA here is from genome assembly GCF_018812025.1 of Megalobrama amblycephala. Classification (NCBI taxonomy): domain Eukaryota; kingdom Metazoa; phylum Chordata; class Actinopteri; order Cypriniformes; family Xenocyprididae; genus Megalobrama; species Megalobrama amblycephala. The sequence continues at coordinate 31,374,274 of NC_063056.1, forward strand.
CAAATTAATATTTATTGTACTAATAAAACATCTATGAAACCATGAAGCTGTAACGGAGATATGTAGGCTATACTGTAAAACATTTTCAGCTGGTTAAACTTAGAAATGAAGTTCACCTGCTACCTTAAAATTCTGAGTAAACTCAACTTGAAGATAACCTTTGTTTCAACTCAAAAATAGTCAATTAAGACAATGCATTACTTTAAGTTAAAAATTAAACTTAAAGTAATGCATTGTCTTGACTATTTGTAAGTTTACAAAAAGGCAGGGCTGGGGAGTAATGAAATACATGTAACGACGTTACGTATTAAATACAAAATTTGAGTAGGCCTAACTGTATTTCGTTACAGTTAGCCTACATTTTAAATAGATGGTAATCAAATTACAGTTACATTCAAAAAGTATTTTAGATTACCAAAGTGATTACCATTTAATAGGCTGGTCCGTGTACGTTTTGATAGTTTGTTTTCCAATTTGAAATGAAATAAGCAGAAACGAGAAAACGGTCGTTTCCCGTTTTTTCGTTTGTTAAAAAAAACGGAAAAACGAGATTTTGACTCGATTTTCGTTTTTTTCGGGTCACGGATAGAAAACGGAAACACGACTTCAAAACTCGTTTTCCACATGTGGGCGGTCATTACACGCCCCTTTCAGCCGATTGGTCTATCAAATCTGAGCCAGTGACGTCATCTTCAGTTCGTTCAACAAAATAATAGTCCTCTGCCGCTATATCAGTAATGTCATAAATCGGCTTTCTTCTGTGCAACCTAACGCGTATTTCACAGAAATATGTTTGCACAGATAAAAAAAAGAAAAAAAAAAAAAAAAAAAAACTACAGTAAATTTAATTAAGTCTGTTTTTAAGCTGTCATTGTGTTTTTAAAATGTAAAAAAAATGCCTCTACATCTGTTACCAAGCACATGACATCCTTTGGGCTACTACCACCGATCAATAGGCTATAATGATAGACTATTCTCTATTATATTATAGATCAGTGGCTACTGCACTCATTTATTTATTTTTTTTATTATTTTTTTTCTTTCTTATTTTAATGTTTTGTTTACATTTTATACATTTAAATTCAATCATTTAGCAGACGCATTCCTTGCAGTAGACTATGCAGTCATATTAGAAAATAGGCTATCCACTAGGTGGCAACACCTAATAACGTTATCACCATCGGGGGGCTTTTTAGTTTTCCTTAGCTTATAAATGGCCATACAGATTTTATCTCTTAAATTAAACACTTTTATGAACACAGTGAACATTATTATATGTCACAGTTTACTTGCTATCCTCACTTTTTCTGTCTTTCCTTCGCTTTTGAATGAATTAGCTATAAATGGCCCTGAACATTTTACTTTCAATTTCGATTTAACGGCTATTGGCGATTCTGCGTCAATTGCTTTAGTGGACAACAGCAAAACAAAAACTCTCGTATATTAAACAGAGAACTTTTATTATCGTTGTAATTATTTTATTATCTTTTATCATCTTTGTAATTATTTTATTTTGTAAATATTCGTGGCTTAAACAGCGGGAAAATTTACTGTAGGCCTATGCAGTTCTGTGGATGTTTTGAAAAACTTAAACTAAACGAAAATTATTGTTGCCTTGTCAATATAATTTCTGTTTTTTCCCCCTGACTTTCAACTGATGCGATCATCGTTTCATTAACCGACAAGATTATATTAAATTAGAATTAAACGAAATTTGATAAATGTCTGTGAATCATTAAAAAAATCCCAAGGGTTTAGTTTTAGCCTACATGAACAAATAGCAAAATAAACAACAGAACATGAGGATTCATCATCATCAAGCACCTGCAGCGCTTCTGTGAAAGGAGAACAAAGGATTCAAGTATATAAAAGGAATAGCCTAAATAGCCTATGTCTATGCGCGAAATTTATTTCACTTAAGTAGTTAACATATTACCAAAATGAAAGGGGAAAAAATCCGACAAGAGTGTCGGTTCATTTTTGAGAAGTTCACAGAAAGGAAACCAAGACGGCATAATTTCTTTGTTTATTTTACGAGCAATGTTTTGTTTTTATTGTGAGTGTACAAAAATAATAGGCCTATTTAACCCTTCACAGATTCGAATGGTGTTACATATATAAGACCATAAATGTCTGAGTATTTTAAGTTGTTTCCGCTTTTATAAGAAAATTCAAGTGAACGCGTCGGCGCCTCACGCGCACAACATCAGTTTTAGTAACTTGACATAACAGCCTGTTAACTGTCAAAATAACATACATTCAACCAAATATATAAAAAGTTATACTGCTCATTTTAAGTAGTCTGTCTAGGCTACAATAAAAGCGTTTAAATAATAAATATAGTTTAGCCTCCAAATCGTGAATATTGAAACATTTGGATTTGTGTCAAATTAGAGAGGTAGTTAACGCCGGTTTCTGTTTCAGTTCAGCTTTAAATTAATTCGTTTTGGCTTAACATTTATAAATTATTTTTGCCATAACTAAAATAGCTATGTAGCTATAATTTTGATCTTTAATGTTTGATCTTTACATATTCCCTCAATCTTTTAACCAAAGGGTTATTAACATTAGCCTATATTCAGCAGGCAACGTTAGGCTATATAAAATAAATAAATAAATAAAGAGAGATGAGCTATTGTTCGTTTTTCAAAATTGCTTAAACTACTTATTTATTGTGATTTATTCTATTTATTCAAAATAGAATAAAATAAAAACTGTAGTTTTTTTTTTTTTTTTTTTTTAAATCTGTGCTTTTCATCCGCTCCTCTGTGTGGGTAGTGCAGTTTCACTATGCATATTAAACTACAAACAGCATTACAACAGTCTGTGTGCTGATTAACATTTCTGAAATAAATATTTCTGTGAAATTTTTATGACATCTACTGATATAGCGGCAGAGGACTGTTATTTTGTTGAACGAACTGAAGATGACGTCACTAGCTCAGATTTGATTGACCAATCGGCTGAAAGGGGCGTGTAATGACCGCCCACATGTGGAAAACGAGTTTTGAAGTCATGTTTCCATTTTCTATCCGTGACCCGAAAAAACGAAAATCGAGTCAAAATCTCGTTTTTCCGTTTTTTTTAACAAACGAAAAAACGGGAAACGACCGTTTTCTCGTTTCTGCTTATTTCATTTCAAATTGGAAAACAAACTATCAAAACGTACACGGACCTAGGCTATTAACGTAAGCTGTTTGAGGATTTTTAACCAAGGAGCCAATTGTTGATGATTCTCCGACTCTGTCTGTTTAAACCAAAAAAAACAAAAAAAACGCGCGCAGCTTGTTCAGATATTAGCAACCTGCAGAGTGCAGACATGAGATCGCACACAAAAATGGACGGGAAAACAGGGCTTAATGCATTTCTGTAGTGGAAATTCAAAGACAGTTTTATTTATAATCATGAAAAAGGACATAGGCTACAGTAACATCATAGTGCAATGCAAGCTAGGTGTACCTGCAACAAAACTTCTGTCGGCTTCAGGATTTGTTAAAATATGTTCATTATGTCCTCAGTTGTATATTGATGTAATGCTGTACTATTCTGTATTATATATGTGTGTAAGCCACAAGGGGGCACTAAAGCATAAGCTACAGAAGACGCGTTTGCATTATTATGTTTGTCCCAGTTGATTTACGGTAATCACTTACTGAAGGCTGTCTGACCGTGAGACTGATGTGTCGGCAGCTAGAAAAAAAATAAATATGCCAATAACGGCTAAAGATATCTCATCTCCCGTCCACTTTTTCCTCCGAATGCAACGTTAGCTGCAACAATAGTGTAGTGCAACTCAACAGGTTATGGGCCCAGGAGTTGTTCGGAGGATAAGTTTGTTGTTTTCCACCATTTAGAAAGTCGCAACGGACCGCGTGCTAACATGGCGGAACAACGGAGGACGTACAGTTTGCCTCGACTGACGTTCGACGGAGATGAGAATAAGTATGAGATTTGGGAGACCAAAATGTTGGGACATTTTCATTTATCAGGGTTAAAGGACACGGTGCTAAAAGAACCGCAGTCGGAAGCTGAGATAGCAGCGGATGTAAAGAAAAATGCTGACGCATATGCTGAATTGATTTTACTGTTAGATGACAAAAGCCTTTCATTAGTTATGAGAGATGCGCCCAACAATGGAAGAAAAGCTCTGGAAATATTGAGAGAGTATTATGCAGGGAGGGGAAAGCCCCGCATAATCAGTTTGTACACCACGTTGACATCGCTTCAAAAGGCAAACGATGAAAGTGTAATGGACTATATCATCAGAGCAGAGACCGCCATCACTGCACTGCGAAACGCAGGTGAAACGTTAGGTGACGGACTGCTAGTGGCTATGGTCTTAAAGGGACTGCCTGAGAGTTTTAAGCCATTTGCAATACATGTGGCGCATACAGATGATAAAATCACGTTTGCGGAGTTCAAGACTAAACTACGTAGTTTTGAAGAAACAGAAAAGATAAAAGCAGCTGAATCGAGCGACAGTGTGATGAAGACTCAAGGGAAGGCCGGACGGCGGCCCGCAAAGATGAGCACACGTGGCTGGATCAAAGATGACACAGAGATAGTGTGCTTCAAGTGCGGTACCAAAGGCCACCGAGCTAGAGGATGTCGACAGAAAGTATGGTGTAGTATCTGCAGAAGCGACACACATAAAGACGCAACGTGTAGGCGTAAGGACAAGGACGTTAAAGACAAAAAGGATGGTGCAAGTAAAGCCTCAGAAGATGTTGAGGACTACGTGTTCAAGATGAGAGATGGAGGGACCGGTGTCCAGTGGCAGCCGACATGCAGCATCCAGGAGAAGGGTCTAATGGTGGACACAGGGGCTACATCTCATATCATCACGGACATAACCATGTTCAAGAGTTTCGACAGCACATTCAGGCCAGAAACGCACAGTGTCGAGCTGGCAGACGGCACTCGGTGCAATGGTATCGCTCAGCGGAGGGGGAATGCTGAGGTTTCTCTCATTGACAACAGAGGACGGACAACGCAAAGCGGTGCTAAAAGACGCATTGTTTGTACCATCGTACCCCCAAAGCATTTTTTCAGTGAAGGCAGCGACCACAAGTGGGGCTACGGTTGTCTTTAAAGAAGATGAAGACACCCTGATAACCAGAGACGGTACCAGATTTAACATGCACGTATATGGAAAGTTGTATTATTTGCATACCGGAGCTGAATCTAATGATAAGTGTAATGCATGTTACGACATACAAACATGGCACGAGATTTTAGGACACTGTAACTATGATGATGTCCTTAAGTTGCAGGGTGTTGTTGAAGGTATGCAGATCAAGGGTAAAATGGGCAGACCCGAACAAGAGTGTGAGGTGTGTATTCAGGGAAAATTTGCCCAAACCAGAAATAGGGACCCTGATACCAGGGCAAAGGCTCCCTTACAGATGGTACACACAGACCTTGCAGGTCCAGTAGCCACAGAGTCGATAGACGGTTACAAATATGTGCAGTCATTCACTGACGATTACTCCAGCGCAGTGTTCGTATATTTCCTAAAGAGGAAAAGTGACACCGTACAAGCTACTGAGAAGTTCCTAGCAGATATATCCCCTTACGGGAAAGTGAGGTGCATAAGATCCGACAACGGAACAGAGTTTACGTGCAGTGATTTTCAGGCGCTGTTGAGGAAAAACAAAATCAGACATGAAACGTCAGCTCCGTATTCCCCACAACCAGAACGGAACTGCAGAGAGGAGTTGGCGTACTCTTTTTGAGATGGGTAGGTGCATGATAGTTGAAAGTGCACTACCAAAGCAGCTATGGCACTACGCAATACAAACAGCAGCAATGATACGCAACAGGTGTTTTAACAGGCGTACAGGACATACTCCTTATGAGTTGATGACAGACAAGAAGCCTAATGTGTCAAAAATGCAAAAATTCGGATCTGTATGCTACACGTACAAACAGGACAAGGGAAAATTTGATTCCAGGTGCGACCAGGGTCGCTTTGTAGGTTATGACAAGAACAGCCCTGGCGTATTTGGTGTATCATCCTGATACAAACAAGGTACAAAAACACAGGCTAGTGAAGTTTGTGAGCAGAGCAGCTGTGGAAAAACAGACACAGACTGGTGAGCCGGATCTAAGCGATGGCTATGGTAGTGTGAAACCCAAGACTGGTGGGACCACACAGAGTAGGAGTACGGAAAATGCTCCAGAGCCAAGTGTACAGAGTAGAAGTACACATAGTGATAGTCTAGGTGAAGTAACGAGGTCTAGTGACCACAATCGAACACAACAGAGTGTGACAAGTGGTGAACCCGAGAGTAGGAGGTATCCGACTAGAGAAAGAAAAACACCAAGTTACTTAGATGACTATGTAACTGAAGACGGTGGTAGTGATGGGATTAATATCACGGTAGACTATTGCTGCAGAGCGGTGTGTGGCATTCCACAGACTTTTGAGGGAGCAATGAGGTCAACTAACTCAAAAGAATGGGTAAAAGCCATGGATGAGGAAATCCAGTCTCTAAACGAGAACAAAACGTTTACCCCGACGACACTGCCAGTAGGCAAGAAAACAGTGGGGGGTAGATGGGTTTACTCTATCAAGACTGATGTAGATGGAAAAGATAAATACAAAGCGCGGTTTGTGGCCAAGGGTTACAACCAGAGAATGGGAATAGACTATGGAGAGACATTTTCACCCACGGCAGACTTGACGAGTGTAAGGGTGGTGCTTCAGAAAGCAGCACAGGAAAATTTACTCCTGCATCAAATGGACGTGAAAACAGCGTACTTGCACGCTCCCATAGACTATGAGATCTACATCAACCCACCAGATGGTTACCAAGAGAAAGATGGTATAGTTTACAAGCTAGAGAAATCACTTTACGGCTTGAAACAATCTGGGCGAAATTGGAATAAGGTTTTACATGACTGTCTAACTGAAAATGGATTCACACAAAACCCAGCCGACCACTGTGTTTATGCCAAAGAGTCAAAAGAAGAGAAAGTGATCATAATTACATGGGTCGATGATTTAATTATTGCCGCAAGCAATCTAGAGAGACTGAAAGAAGTGAAAGAAATGCTTGCAGAAAAGTTTAAAATGAAAGATCTGGGCGAACTCAAACATTTTCTGGGTATCGATTTCAATCAGTCAGATGGCTGTGTAAAAATGACACAGGAAAAGTACACTAACAAGATACTACAGCGTTTTAATATGCAAGACTGTAGGACCAGAGAAACACCCTGTGAGCAAAAGTTAGTGTATACTGAGAATGCAGTAAAGATGAAAGATGTCAGAATGTACAGAGAAGCTGTGGGAAGTCTTATATACCTGACTACTTGCACCAGACCAGATTTGAGTTTCGTAGTGAGCAGGTTATCACAGTATTTTGCTGAACCTACAGAGGAACAATGGGTCACTGTGAAGCATGTACTTAGGTATCTCAAAGGTACAGCAGAGAAAGGGTTAAGTTTTAGGAGAAATGACTGTGAGAAACTAGGTATACAAGCCTACAGTGATGCTGACTGGGCAGCTGATACCAGTGACAGACGCAGTACTACGGGGTACTGTGTGAGCCTCAGCCAAAACAGCTCTCTAGTCTCGTGGAAGACTAGAAAGCAGCCAACTGTGGCACTATCCACATGCGAAGCGGAATACATGGCACTGGCTTCAGCCATACAAGAGTGTTTATACCTAGAACAGTTACTGGGAGGTATAGATAACTACAAGTACACACAAACTGTAGTACATGAGGACAATCAGGGAACAATTGCTCTCGCCAAAAACCCTGTGAACAGACGGAGATGCAAACACATAGACATAAAGTATCACTTTATCAGGTCTGTTGTGAAAGAAGGAAGAGTGACCTTGATGTATTGTTCTACTGATAACATGATTGCTGATGTAATGACCAAACCAGTAAATAAGTTGAAACTGGATAGGTTTGCAGGTGCTCTTTTTGGAGATTGATATGTGTATGACAGGGGTCCACATTCATTCTACCTTCTGGTTTTTTTGTTTTTTTTTTTGTTTTGTATACTTTGTATAGCAACCTGAGTACAAGTGGGGGTGTTAAAATATGTTCATTATGTCCTCAGTTGTATATTGATGTAATGCTGTACTATTCTGTATTATATATGTGTGTAAGCCACAAGGGGGCACTAAAGCATAAGCTACAGAAGACGCGTTTGCATTATTATGTTTGTCCCAGTTGATTTACGGTAATCACTTACTGAAGGCTGTCTGACCGTGAGACTGATGTGTCGGCAGCTAGAAAAAAAATAAATATGCCAATAACGGCTAAAGATATCTCATCTCCCGTCCACTTTTTCCTCCGAATGCAACGTTAGCTGCAACAATAGTGTAGTGCAACTCAACAGGATTCAACATCTAATCTGAAAAAGCATCTTGAGGTAGGCCTAAGCTGTTCTTGGTCTTTGAAAATGTTATTTTCCTTATTTACTGCTTATTTTCCTATTTACTCGTACGTTGAGCTTCGTATGGTTATCATTAGCCTAATATTTATAAGAATTGATTAGGTCTTTGAAAAATAACACAAAATCCTCATAGAATAAACATCCAATTAATCATGCGTTAAATAATGTTTTATAAAGCCAATTTCTTGGTGTACTTTACAGACAAATAACGTAATAATTCATTCCAAATGTTTAGGTATATGGCGCATGCGCGAGTTCATGATAAAAATAGAGATGCAGTAGTCCACTGGTCATAAATCCAAAGGTTTTTTAGTTTTATTTTGATCTTTATTCCGGGTTTGCAAACAAACTGCTTTGTAATAATTTTCCAAAATGTCAGGAAATATTTACTAAGCCTGTCAACAGGACGTTAACACAGGCACACGCTGAAAACGGACACAAAGAGGAGAACAGACACACCAGCAGAGAAAATACTGCACCATGCACAAGCGGTTATATAATAATTCGCGAAATATAGGAAGAATGATATATATATTAAATTGGGGTTGATATGAATGTATCTCTGAAGGGAACTGCCTTGAGGCTTTTGATGGCTTTTCCTCTTATCTCCAGCCCAGCGCTGCTTTGTATATAATAGTGTTACCAAGAAAACGGTTAACTATCACTGCTGTTCATTAAGCGCCACCTACTGTCAGAGAGTGAATTTGCATTTCATTCAGTCCGTCTGCTGGTTTTGTTTTGTGCAGGTGTCTTATGTAGTATAATTTCACAAAGCTAAAGGCAGACCATGCTGTTTTTGCTGTTAATCTTCTTGAAATTATAAAATAATTTAAATGAACAACAACTGATCATGCTCATGTAAAGAACATCTTTGTTGGGACTGTGATAAAAAATAGTGTTTGCCTCTAATATCAAAGAGCTACACATATTTTTTTGAACAAATAAACAACAAATACATTTGCTTTAAAAAAAAAAAAAATCTGCAACCAGTATCAGAATAGGCCAATTTGCTTCTATTGGCCATGAAAAATCTAAATAGTTGCATTGCTAATAATAATTAAAAAAAAATTTTTTTTTTAAAAAATCAAATAGTTTTTTTCCCCCGCTGTTTGTTGTTTATATGGTTAATATTGATGCAGCTATCAGTGCACTAAGGTTAAATATTAGTATAAACATATTTATATTAGGGATAGTTCACACAAAATTATCTTTTTTTTTTTCAAACCTGTAAAATGTGGTGGTGGAGAGATGCAAAATAAATGTAGGTGAGTCAGCTTTGAATATAGGCCTTCTCTCGAGATTATTGGGTAGATCATTTCATTTTCTTTATAAACATTCTAAATGTTACAAACAAACTTTGTTAATAAAACTATTTAAACCACTGTGTGGGTAGAGGTCATTTCTATTTACAGAACATCAAGTTAATATGGTCCTTTGTGTTAAGTATTTCAAAGTATTCCAAAGTATTTAGATTAAGTTACTAAACTTGAGTAATGTAACGAAATACGTTACTAATTACTTTTTAAAGCATGTATTTTGTAATCTGTAGTGAAATACATTCTAAAAGTAACCTTCCCAACCCTGCACAAAGGTTATCTTCTTATAAGTTGAGTTAACTTATGTTTAGTTGAGTTAACTCACATTTTTAAGGCAGCAGAACTTTCCTTTCTAAGTTTAACCAGCGGAAAATGTTTTACAGGTTAATTACAATGTAGTTAAATTGCTGGGGTTTTTTTTCCTAAAATAAGCTACATGTATTAAACGTATGTGAAGTTGTTTCTGCGACAGTTGTCTGATGCACGGTGTTTATATAGTGAACACAACAGCCATGCACTATATAGGGATTAGTGACTGACTGAGCATTTCAGACACAGCAACGGAGTCGACACGAGAGCTATTCAGAGTCGAGAAATCGACTCTTTTGGAATCGACTCCCCATCACTGCTTACTAGTGATTCAAACCTATAATCATCCAACTCATTATGATTTTCTCTTCTTTTGTAACCAACACATCTACACCAAACGAGGTCGCTTATTGTGATGGGCGTCGTTTCCTTCGCTCTAATTAAAAAAAAAAAAAAAAAAAACTCAAATTGTGTTCTCTTTTAACCATAAAAATCACAAACGCGGTAATGAGCAAATATGGAGCACCGTTAATGTTTAGTTTGTATGTTTAATTTGATATTTTTCAGTTGTGTGCGGACACCCCCGCCCACTGTTCCTCTCTCTGCGCAGTCTCTGCAGCACGCGCCGTCTCTCACGTATCTGCATCCGCTCAAGGTCACGTGCTGCTGCGAGCGGAATTCCACACTTTCCTCATCCTGACGATACACTCATGCACGCGCACTTCTGCTTTTTCGTGACTAGGATAACTTCCATTACGAAGCAATACGGTTTATGTTAACCAATTTAATCCCAAATGCGTGCCGTGAGAGCACGTGTATTTTTTTCCGGATTGCTAAATGAAACAAACTGCATGACATTTTTTAGTCAACTTAGTCAAAGTATGTGATTTATTCCTGATGTTCTCGGTTGTAAGCAGAATGTTCCCCAGTATGTATGGGGGAAAAGTTATAAAAAGGAAATGATAAACATAGATGCGCATTTAATAGCTAGCAATGCTTTGAAAGATGTGAATCAACAAGTTATTACCCACAACTGCGATCACTGCCATTTTAATGTCTACTGAGCATAATGTATATGATATTTAATACTGCATTTGTGTCATGATGCGTTATGAAGCTTGGGCACTTAAATAATTTAGCTTTCAGAGGGGAAAACGCCAATTAAATGGCTCAGGTCATCTTGTGAAAGGTAACATGTGAGACAATTCTTGCATGAAGCATGTGCTTTTTACAGTTTAGGAAATCTAGCAGATCTATACATCACCGAACTGCGCTTGTTTAAGGAATGTCATAAATATGTCCTTGTACAGTGTCGTCTTACCCAGTCTCCCATTAGTTTCATTGCATTCGTGATGGATAGCTCGTATTCGCTTCTTTAAATTTATCCAACGAACGCTGCGTGACGTCAGGTTGCCAGGGCGACCAGCCCCGGTGGCACGTGTCCGGTATAAAATGGTGCGGCATTACGCGGAAACTGAGCAGAACCCGCAGCATCATCACTGAAAGAGGTGAGTTCTTCCTAATAGGCCTACATCATTATTGTGTCGAGTTATTTGATTGTAAAATATCTTACACATATTAAACTTTTTCAAGATGACGTTTAGCTTTGCAGGATGTTGTTTGCTGCGTTTGGGCTCGTGAGGAAGCGGTTATATAATACTTGAGTTTCTGCGTGATGCACGAATAGAGGGAGGCGTGGTTCATTCACGCATTTCATCCGACTTTATTAAAATATTCCAGTGTTTTACTACAAAATACAAAAATAAATCTCACTGTTATGACATTTTAGTATCTTATAGGAAAAGAAATGTCGAAGAATGAAGCAGCGTGACGTGCCTTGAGGGCCGCTCGCGATGATTTCATTGCGTCATATCGTTCCAGAATGTACCATCTGCTAAAGATGCTGCGAAAGGGGGGAGGAATTAATATTTAATCAATATTTTTTTAAAATAATTTTTCGGAAAGCGACTGTGTGTCGTTTAAACGCAGTTCTGGAGTTCTCATTTGAGTCAAGAGGTTGTTATATTTATTCGACATATTAACATTGACAAATAATGAATGAAGATGGATACGCACTCCCCCTTTTTTAACATAAGAGTAACAGTTTGCGCTCTAGTGCATATAAAAGCAGATAAACAGAAATAATGTCCGACCCAAAGGACATCACTCGCATCATGAAGGTCACATGAACCGTCAAGGTCAAATATGATATAATGCCTTGCGATTAATCAACATGTCTTTGTCATAACAGTGGCTTTTTAATGTTTTATACGAGGTAACGAATATGCCAGAGCTTCTACCTGTATTTTAATGTAAATTTGGACAGGACACATGTTACACGGTGAGCATCATGGGAGATTTTCTCCCTCATGTACGTGACTGGAGTCGTGTTTCGATGCTGCAGTGGAGAACATGACTCAGATCTGAAAAACTATCATGAGCAATACTGAACTTCAGTATTGACTTTTACAGTCATTTCCTGCACATTCTCTGATTAATAAAACACATTAAACCAGCCTAAGGTATTCTGCTTGTTTTAGCTTGTTTAAGGTGGTTTCCCAGCTGTTAAACCAACCAATAGACCCAACTGACCAGGTTTAGGCTGGTGTAAGATGTGTTTTAGCAGGGTATGCATTATTATTATGCATTATTATTAAATTGCCATGTGATAATTTACCATAAGTCACCTAATAATGCTTAAGTGTAATTCAAAGACTGTAGGATGAAATGTGTATGCGAGCAAGTGATATGCAGGCGGCATCTCCATCTCTCCTCATTGACCTTCTGCAGTCTGACTCTGCAGTTGCCACTGGCAACAAGAAGGGCCTTCAACTGGCAATTTAAGTGTCATTTATAGTGGATATCAGGCAAATTCGGGTGTTCATACTCTGGAGAAGCCAGTAGAAATGTAATCAGCCATTTGATGGCCCGTTGCACTGATTTATTTATCATGACATCACAAGTGGCATGTGATGTTCACTGGTTTGACACTTGTGCCCACCTCATCAAAAGTGTCCAGATGGCACACAGCTTAGACTAATGTATAATGACAGTGATTTCACAATAAAATCTTGATTTGTGCATTGTAATATAGTGAATAAAATAGTTTTAAAATTGCATGCATAATGCATGTTTAGTGTTACAGAAATGAGCCACAGTACAGTCTGTGCATTGGTTAATTTTTTCCTCTGGGGTTTTATAGGCTCTAATTAGCACCTTTGGAGGAATAAAGTTTACAGTAAAAATACCATTCCCTTCTCAAACATGTCCTAAAAAAGAGCCAAGAAGGGAAACAGTGGGTTGCAGTGTGGGGAAATTAAATTTTCTTACATCATACCTATTGCACTGCTACTAAAGCCAAATGTGACCGTTGGCACACACATAATGGCCCCAATGTTAGACATTTATGTGCTAGACTAGTTAAAGTGCCTATCTGTTCTCTAAAAACATGTTTTCCTGTGCTGCTATTGTCTGGTTGGAATGACACAGCACTTCCTCAGGATGCCTTATAGGTACATCACTAGGAATACAATACTTCTTTACTCAATATCATAATATTGATCATTTTATTAATAAAAATGAGGGTCCATCGTCAGTTGCATGCTATTTTTTCCTGAAGTGACATTTTGAAGTTCCTGTTTCAGTATATGCCACACAGCATTAGAATTTTCCACTTAAATGGCTATATGCGTGTCCCAGGAAAACTGTCCTGGTTACACCCGTCCCCGTGTCCTTGTTCTGTCACTCATGGTGTTTTTGGTCAGAGGAAATGGCCGCTTGCTGGGTCAGAGCAAATGCTGTCCTCTCGTCTCTAAGATAGAAGGTGTGGCATTGTGGTTAGTCAAGACTTGCTTCCTACTGCATGGGGAGATTGCGCAATCATGCCAAACGAATACAGAGAGACTGAAACATGATAAAAGACACTTATAAACAATAAATACATTAATAATAACAATCACTATAAACAATTATTTAGCCAATAATGTAGTTTGATTTGTAGGCCTTGAGCATGAGCATTATTGGTAGTGTAGTTCTTCACCAAGAATTCAGTAATTAAACGCATTTTTAAAACAAATTGTCACTGATTTATGGCTCCTACAAAAGCAAATGGCTTTGCTTAAAGTCGTAAACTTACAGAAGTAGCGGGACATAGCTTTTCTTCTTTATTGTGACAAGCATCTGAGTGAAACGAATTATCGAAAAAGAAAAAATGTAGGTTGGGGATTTGGTTCAATACATTGAATGGTTGTTGATTGGATGGAGGCAGATCGGTTTGCGGTCGATTGAAAGAAAGGGACGGGGTTTAAGTTCACTAAATGATTGGAGAAGTCCGACATAGGTTAGCAGAAAGAATGCTTTTCACCGGCATCTCGAGACATTTTGGTTAAGGTAAAAAAAAAATTAGAATTTAAACGTGCATGGATAAATCAATCCTAATAAGATCAATAACATGCATTTATGAAATAGAAAAGATGAATTTCCATTTCATGCTGACTTTTAACTTTTACCTCGGAGCTCATAGAAGGTCTGTCTAATAGATTTATAAATATTTCGGTGTTGAAAATGAATGGGATATTTACTTGACTTGTGATCTGTTGATGTGCGATCACAGATGTGCATAGGTATTTATCCAATCAGATTATTGAGCCAGAATTAATAATAATTTGAAAATTAGCATTTAATGGTTACACATGATATGCATGTGACAGCGTTGGTAAGACTGAGAGACGCTAAACAGAACAGTGGGGGAATTGAATTTAGGGTCAGTTCAGAGGTGTGTGTGTCATTTGATCCGGGTCTAATTGGAGGCAGCAGGCTTTTGGCAGAAAACCAGTTCTCATTGACTCTGTTCCACTGTTCTTTTTGCCATTCAAGTTTTCCAAGAAGACAAAGAGGGATATTCTCATCCATTTACAAAAATGTATAGTTGCACAATTTGCTGTGAATCAAATGAATCACAACCAATCACCAAAATCAATAATCCAAAGAAAAGAAGTCAGAGAAGAGGAAAGGAAACCAAAGATGCTGACATGCACATTGTTTTCCTGCACTGAATGACCTTGTCAACGTCATGCGATCAGCCTCGGCAATTTCATCAGATCGTTTGACATTGATTAATTTATTGATTGATTCTTTGCTTCACCTCCATGCATGGGTGCAAAAGATTCATTTCTAAACTAAACAAAGGCCACTATGTCAGATAGCATTTGAAAAAAAATAATGAATTTCTGCACTAGCAGCACTTGCATACTAAATGCACCATTGTAGCTTGAGGCTGGATCTGCTGGTCGGTCTGTCGTTTTATGTGCAGTGCATCCTGGGAGTCCTTAACAGGACCACATAGGATAGGGGACTTGGATTAGGATTACTCAGGCAGGTCAGGTGCAGTACATGGTTCACACACACGGGCAGATTAGGAGATTACAGGGATGTCTTCAGTTACACACAGCCAGATGCAAGGACGCTCTGTCTTTATGCACATTGTGATAGACTGAGCTTCATTCTTTCATCATCACTGACATTATCAAGTATATTTCCTGATTATGAAACATTGCAATGGTATTGTAGCTAGTTCTTTTCCCATTTTTATTGCTGTAGATGAAGTAGAGACCTAATCTAGATGCGACTATAATAGACATTTTATGAGAGCTTTTAAGACTGACATTTACAATGACATTGGCATCAAAATAAGCCACCCTGTTTTCTAGCTAGACATCAACCCTCATCTCATTTCACATTGCCCTTGAGTTGTTTGAGGTAAATGACCTGATTTCATCCAGTCTGGCGAAGTGGAGCATTGGCTGCATTGGTGCATTAGCTCACATTTGAGTTTAGGGTCAGTGCTCATCTTGTACAGACAGAAACATCAAAAAGCAGGTGATCGCTAATTCAAAGGGTGTTTTACGCTAACTGAACTGAGATTGATCCATCTGAGTGAGATTTTCCATGGTTACAGGCAATTGTCCAGAAAAGCTACACATGTTCATTTTAGGTTGATCGGTCAAGGTGTCGCTTTGATTGGTTGGCAAATTCTGAGCCTGAGGGTGATTTTCTCAGTATTTTTGGAAACCGCCAATGCCGTTAGGAAATAGGTCGTTCGGTACCTGGAAAATAGACGGCTACTGCTGTATTGTCCATCTCCAGTTCATAACCTCATAATCTTATGGACATTTGTCCCTTTGGATTTAGCAATGAAGTTTTCCATGCACAGAACAGCATTTGCATTATCCTGCCAAATGCCAATTTTCCAATATTTGAAATTTAGGACAGATTGATTTCATATCAATTCAGTTTCATATGAGCCATATCCCAGACCATCTTTTCAAGCAGACCGTGAAGGTCATTTTCGGCCATTTCAATGGTGCACCCAGACAGAAATCCAAAGGGCAGATGAGGTCCAATCAATGGTGGTGTCTATGGAAAACCTGTTAATTTGTCTCATTAATGACAGGGTGAATGGTTGTGCAATACTTGTCTTGATGAAAGTATAAACATGTGGACTCAAAACAAACCATAGCTCACTAAAACCTAACAGATCAGATGTTTTACATCAACTATAGTCACATCTATGGGCTTTTAAAGAGCTATATTTTGTTGTGAGTACTCCTATCCAGTTGACATAACTCTGTTAGCTAAAATATGTTTATATCTTAAATTGTCAAACAAAGTGTAATGCCTAATACGTTTCTTTTGAGTTATTTAGTATACAGTCTTGTAATGTTTGAAATACACTAGTAAAGTAAGTCACTAGGATGTTACTTTATGTTTAGCTGTAAAAACAGTGACCGCAGAAATCAACTTATTCTAAACATTTCTAAAGTCCAAACAGATTTAGACTGCCGGTTTGTGTGAAAAAGCCCAACGAAATGAACTGAAAGCCACATTGTATTTTAAATGAAAGTGTCACATGATCTTATGCAAATATATTCATTACCTATTGCAGTTAAACATCCTTCTCTTCCCTTTTTACATATCAGGCATTATCCATATATGGCATAATGTAAAAATATTTGACTCTGGTCCAATTGTCAAGCTCAGATTACATAAGACCAGTCCTCACACACCGTGCCATGCTTTTCACTCTGATAATGGAGAAAACTGCAAACGATGTCAGACATGTGACAACTTGCTGCATTTTGAAACCCACAGTGAAGATTGTTTGGCAATGCATGCGCATTCTTCCTTCCGCCGCACTGCCAATATTTCAGCAGTCTTTTGAACTTCCTGTGTGCATATGAGGAAGTTTAAGGACCAATTGTAGAGTGCATGACTTGCCGCCCTTATTCTGCATGGAAAGAGGTGAATAAAGGACGTGTCAAAACACAATGGACCTTCTGCTTCGCCAGGCTAATAAAGTATGTGGGTCCGGTGAGCCCGAGGTTTGGAAATTTCCCAGACAGCATGCTAATGGACCCGAAAACAATAAAAACTAGAGAACAGTTCAAGCCTCCACCCACTGTCCAGAACACCACACTGGCTCAGAGAAAGTTCACGAAGTTCAATCCCACAAGCATGTTTAGACAGACCACTAAGCTGCTAGCAAGGGTGGGCGGTACACTCTTAAAATGAAGAGACAATGTGCAAACAGATTGTCACTGGGACAATAGCCTCAAAATTACATCTTTGTAGCTTTTTAAGGTTCATAGTAGTACATATTACTACTTTAAGGCACTAATATGCCTAAATGAACTTTAAAAATAACGTTCTACTGATCTGACATATTTAAAAGTGTTCTAAAAGCCTCCTTTGTTTTTGTCTTTTCTCATTTCAGGTTCAGGACCACCATCCACACTCTTGCAATAATGTCTGAGCTTTGCGTTGGAATCAATGGGTAAGTTCACCAATCTTATCTGTCATGACATTTGAAGGCTTAAATATATGATAAAAACATTCAGCATGACAAAATATTAAGCACTAAATGCAAAATTTTAAGAAAGACTGCATTATAATAAATATACTTGGAATTTTCTCAATATCAAAAAGTATTTATAATACTATTGAGAATTTTTCAACTGTATGAAAAAACAACTTTCATGAACCTCATTTGCATTTCATTTGGGACACTGCTTTAAAGTCACAGACAGACAGACAGACAGAGAGAGCAAATGGCCTGATTCAGAATGATTACAAGAACAGGATTACCCAGGATGAGCTTAAGCCTCCATCCACACAAACATACACACACACTCCTGTATAGTCGTGCAGGGAATGTGTCTTACCAGTCAGATATTAACTGACAAACATGAATTATTCTCTTTACCTTTCATATGTTGATATATATAAATAAAACCATGTAGATATTCCCTTTTTTTTTGAATGAATGAATGAATCGCACAGTCCTTCAGTGGAACATTCCATCATGTTTCCTGCAGACAGACAGATGCAGAAGAATCTTTCAAAAATAACAGATATAAGACAGATTGTGTGATTATGAAACATCTTAACTCTGCTCTCTGTTTGTGTAGATTTGGCCGCATTGGCCGTCTGGTCCTCAGGGCCTGCTTGCAGAAGGGAATTAAAGTCACCGCCATCAACGACCCCTTCATTGACCTGCAGTACATGGTGAGATTCACTGAAGCACAAATGATTGGCATTGTGTAAAGCATCAGCCATGTTAAACTAAAATATATGCATATAGGCCTGCACTGGATATAGTGTTGTTTAGTATGAGATTTTTGATGCTTTCAAACATTCAATTTTTCAGCATCTTATTGGTGCATCCAGTCAATTCCCATTATTCCCAAAATTAAGTTTCAAAATGCATTTTACTTTTGTATATGCGGTTGAACGTGGAAATATGTCAGATTACAATGGACACTACCATTCAGATGTTTGGGGTATATAAGATTTCTTTTAAAAGAAATTAATACTTTTATTCAGCAAGGATGCATTAAATTGACAAAAGGGACAAAGACTTTTACAAAAGATTTCTTTTTCAAATAAATGCTGTTCTTTTGAATTTTCTGTTCATCAACGAATCCTGAAAAGAAATATATCATGGTTTCCACAATAATATTAATCAGCACAACTGTTTTTATCATTGATAATAATAAACAAAAATTGAGCAGCAAATGCTGAAAATATAGCTTTGCATCACAGGAATAAATCACATTTTAAAATATATTAAAATAGAAAACAGTTATTTTAAATTGTAATAGTTTCCCACAAAGTACATTTTTTTACTGCATTTTTGATCAGGCTTGGTGAGGATAAGATATCGTACTGACCCCAAATGTTGAAACGGTAGTGTTTCCCCACCATTTTTTGTACCTGCCCAGTGTTTTTTAACACAACTAGGAAATATCTGGCAAAAACAGAATGTTTTAAAGATGGTTTGGTGTTGAATTGTAGCAGAAACATGAAATAGCAGTGAGTATACATTTTAGGTTGTGCTTAGCTCAAAAATACAAATGCTCTTTGTGAGTCCTTACAGTAGTCTTGAACGACTGTAAAGATCAAGGAAATTAATTTATCTTGCCCTACAGGTCTACATGTTCAAGTATGACTCCACTCACGGACGTTACAAGGGAGAAGTTCACCATGAGGATGGAAAACTGATCGTTGATGGTCAAGCCATCTCTGTGTTCCAGTGGTACGTTTTATTGGTCTTATATATCATAGTCGTCCTTCAGGAGTGTCGCTCTGTTAGGCTATAACTCCAACTTTGACACATAGACAGAAAATATTTTGTAGTTCATAGTAAACACTGTCATATTAGGAAGATTTAGGCTATATACATCATACTGCACAGTATATACTGCATACTGGCATCCCAAATTATACACTATGCACTTATACACTATGAACTCTACCGTGGTGTTTGAATTTTGTAAGTTTATTTTTTCATTCAGCATCAGCTCCTCCCCCTCCACTACATAATTAAAGCTGCGACAGTTGAGTGCATGAAGTTTCCAACATTCCACACCTAGTTTTTTTGGTTGCATCATCCGGGTGTTTAAAGTGCACTTTTTCTATTTGGAATTTTCAATGTGAACACAGTAATCACACTATTTATGCTACAAAATGACAGAGAATAGTGCATAAATACACAAATTGGGATGCACCATGGGTACCATTAAAAAAAAAATAAAAAAATACTATACATATATATAGATATATATATATATATATATATTTTTTAGCTTTTTTAATCCAATTTTGAGCAAAATTGTTTGGCCATCCAATCAAATAATGAACCAATTATAGATGTTAAAAATTCAAAGTTGATTTGGTTCCTGGTTCAGTTATCACACTGGAAGTAGTGCATTGTGGGATACATTACTGTTTCGGCAACCTATATGATTATTTTACTCGTACTGAAAAAAATAGTATCGATACTGCAGAAAAAGAATAAGGAGCATGGAAGTATGCTATTTCAAACATAGCCTGTAGTGTTGTGCTAATTCTCTCTCTTATTTGCACTTAGCATGAAGCCTGCTGAGATCCCATGGGGCGATGCTGGTGCCCTGTATGTAGTCGAGTCTACCGGAGTCTTCCTCAGCATTGAGAAGGCCTCAGTAAGTTTGCACCTCTGCACGATCTAGAATGTACATATATAGCATCAAATGTTATTATAATACTGAAATTTTCTACAATTCGTCCCCCATAGGCTCACATCCAGGGTGGCGCCAAGCGCGTGGTTGTGTCCGCCCCATCACCTGATGCCCCCATGTTTGTGATGGGAGTCAACCAGGACAAGTATGACCCATCCAGTATGACCATTGTCAGGTGAGCAAACCAAGCACAATGCATGTCAGCATGCAAATGAAATATTCAATGCATGCATGTTTAAGTTACTGACCTCATTTCTGTTTTGGTGCAACATTAGCAAATAACCATAGTAACAAGTGTGTTTTTTTGTTGAAAACATCACAGCAATGCATCCTGCACCACTAACTGCTTGGCTCCCCTGGCTAAAGTTATTCATGACAACTTTGGTATTGAGGAGGCCCTCATGGTAAGTCGATGCCTAGCGTGACGTGAGTCCTACTTAAAGTTAACACAAAATGGATGTTGCAATAGTCTTTTCTTCCCTTTTGTGATGTATATATGAGTTAAACAGCTTCTTGAACAAGAAAAAATTGTAAGGCGGGACTTGATTTTGTCCAGCTGGAATTGATTGGATCGTTAGATAGTTGTGGTTTGCTATTGGTCGATCTCATTTAAGTAACAGGTTGTCCCACCCTCACGCCACAACATCAGAGAAGAGATGTCACTACAAGAGGGAGAGGAAGTTATTTTGATAAAATATTATGAGGGAACATGAATTTAAAAAAATATATTGATGTGCACAGACAAATAATGTATAATCATTTTATTTCATGGTGACTTGAAAATATATTGAAAAAGCAGGCTGCATGAACAGTTAGGTCAAAAGCTCATTTTGCATCTATTATGGCACATTGATTTGAACTATGAAAAACATTTAACATCTCATATTGCTGCTGCTCAGAAATAATGGTTAAAAAGAAACAAAAAAGCATGACATCTCAACAGTGCTTATGAGCAACATAATGTGTGAAATTCACATTTCAATTTAAAGTGTAACTTTGCCGATTTTCAACCTGCTTTGTATTGTTACAATGTCAGTAGTATATGTAAATGAACAATATTTACTCATTCTCTGTGTTACCTGGACTGAGAAATTCACATTTATTTGTCACCAAATTAACTGAGCCCAAACTTTTGAACAGTAGTGTATGTGTCTTTTCTCATTGTTTCTTTACCTCTTCACAGACCACAGTCCATGCCTACACCGCCACACAGAAGACCGTGGATGGCCCCTCTGCCAAGGCCTGGCGCGATGGACGTGGTGCCCACCAGAACATCATCCCTGCTTCCACTGGCGCTGCCAAGGCTGTGGGCAAAGTCATTCCTGAGCTTAACGGGTCAGTGCAAGAGAGATAAAAAAGACAGCCGATCGGTTTTGATGTCAATTGGAGAAGTAAACCTTCTCTCTCTGTTTTGTAGCAAGCTGACCGGTATGGCGTTCCGTGTGCCAGTCGCCGATGTGTCCGTAGTTGACCTCACCTGCCGCCTCTCAAGGCCCGCCAGCTACGCTGACATCAAGGAGTCTGTCAAGAAGGCCGCTCATGGACCAATGAAGGGAATCCTGGGATACACAGAGGATTCAGTAAGTGTTAACAGTAAAAATCTTTTAGAATACCACAACTTACATGCGTGTGTTCACATATAATAGACAGAAATGAGTGTTTTGTTCATTTAATTTTTGTTTTCTTTTAGGTTGTTTCTGCTGACTTCATTGGTGACACTCACTCTTCGATCTTTGATGCTGGTGCCGGCATCTCCCTCAATGACAACTTTGTCAAACTTATCTCCTGGTAAGCTCAAAAACAACATGGCTTAAAATAGATGTGGCTAGGGTTTGGCACTAAGGTATATATTGAATAATCACAATAGTTTTACAGTGTTTTTGCTGGTAAAATGATATAAATTCCTAAAGACGGCATCATTTGACTAGTTTCACAAATTTACTTTTAACTTTAGTGGTGTTACAGTTCAATTCTGTGAATCAAATCTAACTGTCCTGTTAAGTTAAGTGATTCAAAATGATTCAATGTCCCCTATTATATAAATCATCCGATTTTAGCACTAAACATTTTTTTATAATGCATTATTTGGTGTATAGTTATGTTAGATATAAAAATAATTACATTTTATTCATTCTGTTTACTTAGTGAATAACATGTCTTGCCTATATTTTTAATATATTTTATTTTTTCTTTAAACATTTTGAATGTATTTTGCTACAATGACTGCTAGGTCTATATTATTATTATTTAAGTTGTTTCAGAGAACATACTGTATATAAATACTGATGTAAATTTATTCTCAAATGCCAGAAAACAATTTCTATTAAGTTATAACTTAGGCGTAGCTATGTCATATTCCAGTAAAAAACATGTCAGCAGAAAAAGCAGTGCTCTAATATTCCTTTGTCTTTCTTTCTCACAGGTATGACAATGAATTTGGCTACAGCCACCGTGTTGCTGACCTGTTAGTCTACATGCACTCCAAAGAGTAACTCATCAAGTTTTGCGACAGCAGAAAGGCCCAACCATTCCTTCTTTTCAACGCACTTATTTCATAGCTGAAGCCATAGTGACACACTTTAGCATTCCTGTTCCCACCTACGAGACGCGTTCGTCTCTGTAGATGTCTGTGTGTGCGTGTTAGTTTCTTTTGACAGTATTTGTGTCAGTGTCACTCCACAGGCATTGCTGTAGTTGTTGCCATTCTGGGTGTAATCACGTTGTGTTGATGTAAAGAGAATAACTGATAAAATGTTACATGAGGCTACTGTAATGCAGTTTAAAAAGAAACTAATTAAACTGTTTGGAAAACAAATGTGTTTCATTTATTTTGTCTCTTATAAGGTGTGCTTATTTACATCATGTTAAAAGTTTACAGTATCATAATTGATACATGCATTTCTAAGGCCTCTAATTGATCAACATGTTCAAAATGTTACAGAAAAACCTGGCGCACATAATCTTTATGCCTTCTGTCATTTGATTGATGGTTAATACTTTTTAGTAAGTAAAAGGCCTTTTAGTATAATTCAAAAAATGTCCCCCTTCAGGATGTGGTACACGTCTTTTTGCTGTGAAATGCGTTAATGTTTTGTACAAATTAAACATAATAACTTATGTTGATAGTAATATGTCAAGATAAACATTTACAGGACTGAAGCAACTTGGCATTACTTGATTATCCATTTATAATTTTTGGGGAAAATTATGCTAAAATCATGTGAAAAATGACACAATTTGAGGAATGTTTATTTGTTCATATCTCAGTCATCATTGTATTTTATTGCACTAAATGATTTGCCGCCCACAATAAAAACTACAGAGCTTTGATCATAAGACATTTTAAATATCTTAATTAGACATTATTGGGAGATATACAAGTGAAGCGATGGACATTTTACACAAGTAGTCTGTTGTGCTTTATCTCATTGATCTACATTACATCTGAATATATTCTTATTGTTTGTGGTATTATGAATAACAATTGCACCAAACTGCATATTTGTACTTTATTTGTACTCATATGTGGGCCTCGAAATAAAAGTGAGGTGTTTTTCCCTCATTTGTGAGCTCCATAAGCTTAATTTAATATATCATGCTATATGAGCCATAAAAGCCTGATGTATCAAATATTATACAAAACATAAAACACATATGCATTTTTTAAAGATTTAAAATAATAATAATTTTATGCATTAAAAAGAAAAATCCTTTTTTTTTTTTTTTTTTTTTGTGAAACCGTCCTCCAGGGGGCGCGTCGGAGAGAATTTCTGTTGCAAGATTTACTTGTAGCCAAAATGTCTTGAACCTCATTGTATATCTTGGCACAGCATTTGGACCTCACCATATAAATATATAATTTCTAATAAAGTAAAAAATCATTTACAAAATGATTCATAGATGTTATCCTGTAAATGCAGCCATTTGTAGATATATCCATACTGTCTGTGATAAATTGTAACACATCATCTGAAGATATTGAACATTTATTTCTTTATTGCCCTTTTTTATTTCTTTTTGGACTGACTTTAAAATAGACATGACAAAAAAAATTAAACTCTTAACTACAATTTAGAATTTTCTAAATTAGAACTCTTAATTTAGAACCCCATGCCATTTTACATTGTTTTAAAATCCCATATTTTTCTCAAAAACAAAATTCTGTCATTAATCGTTTAATTATTTTGGCAAAGTTTTATATTCATAAGACAAAACTAACTCAAAAGAAACCCTCATATATTACCTTTTATAACACCGATCTCACAATATATTTTGAAACTCTTTCAAACATGAGATCACAAAACAAAAAGTTTATTAAAAAAAAATACAAATTCTAAAGCTTTTCAAATTCATGTAACTGTGCTAATAATATGTAGCACTTTTCATCATTACTTAATTATATTTTGTATACATTTTCTTTTTGGATTTTAGTTATTGTTGTTACTTGGTTTTATATGCTCTATTACAATGGCTTATATTTGTCTTGTAAAATAATATATTTATACGGGGTATGGTGTAAAGAATAAAAACTATATAAGTTAGCCTACATATCAAAGTAAATAGGCAGACTCTAAAGCGTTCCCTTTTTAATTCCTCCACAAATTAAAAAAAAAAGCTAATTTTTGCGAATGACTGAAAAAAGACAACAATAATAGCCTAAATAAATGATGAGTTTCAGTCATTTCATCGTTTATACTGTGCAGTCATTACAAATTCGTAATTAGTCCTTTTTCTCTTGTGAACGAGATTGTTTCAGGATTTGAACGAATCTAACGTTACTGTTCGTTGACTGCTGCAAATTCAGACATCCTAACATACTACTTT
This sequence comes from Megalobrama amblycephala, assembly GCF_018812025.1. Taxonomy (NCBI): domain Eukaryota; kingdom Metazoa; phylum Chordata; class Actinopteri; order Cypriniformes; family Xenocyprididae; genus Megalobrama; species Megalobrama amblycephala. The sequence continues at coordinate 31,399,688 of NC_063056.1, forward strand.
TTTGCACAATAAGTACGCACATTAGGACGCAAACTGTATGAAACCCACCCATTTTAATATTTCTCTGTCACACTAGTTGCTATTTTGTTTAATTTGCTGTAGAATGAGAGGCGGAACTACAGTAAGATTCCGCTTCCGCTCGGACCTTTAACAGTGATGCACAGGAGGATTATGTGTCCTACGTCTGTCATTCTAAAATCGTGCTTTTGTTGGTAAGAAAATATTTTAATCGTTTAATTAATGAATATTAGAAGTATTAAATTGGTTCTAGAAACAAATACTTTTATAATAAGTTTTTACTTTAATTATATATCGAGTATTTTGTCACGATATGTGCACGCTGTCTGATGCCGATGTAATAGATGTGGAGTTGACGTTTCAATACACCATTAAATATCAACATATATATTTATTGTAATATATCTATAACTTTAAATATATTGTAATTTATGTAGATAACATTATAAATTTGTCATAACTGAAATATTCACCTTATGAAACTCTTTATAAACGTTTATCTTGCTCTGATTCAGAATAAATCTAGTGTTTTTTATATATATGTATGAACAGGATCTGAGGAGGAAAATCTGTACCATGACGCTTTTTCATTTTGGAAACTGTTTTTCCTTGGCCTATTTCCCATATTTCATTACTTACAAATGCAGTGGGTTGTAAGTATTTAAACTATATTTTTTCGTCCCTAGAGTATGATCATGATTACAATTTTAACAATCTTCACACTTTGTTTTTTGTCAGATCGGAATATAATGCATTTTGGAGATGTGTCCAAGCAGGTGCTACATACCTCTTCGTGCAGCTGTGCAAGGTGATTGAGCCCTTTGGTCCTCACAAAGATGTTTAGAGGTTATGAGGTTATCTGTAAATTTGTGATATCTCTTTCAGATGCTGTTTCTTGCCACATTTTTCCCCACCTGGGAGGGAGGAGCTGGCGTGTATGATTTTGTTGGGGTGAGCCTTCTCAAAGCTGAATTTCCTATTCTTTTGATTCATTTTTTGAGATTTCGGTAAAATTAGAGAACTTTGAATTGCAAAATTACTAGCCAAATTAAAGGGTTAGTTCATCCAAAAAATATATATTTTTTTTATCATTTACCCCCTTCACTGATGTATATGTCTTTCTTTCTTCAGATAAACACAAAGGAAGATTTTAAAGAAAATAATCAATCACTGTCAGTCCATATTCCAATTCGACTGAATGGCTGCTGCTCGGTTGACACCTGAAAAACCACACATAGTGTTGTTAAATCATAGTGTTTGTAAGAAAATTACTCATATTTTTAATTTTTTAACTATAAATCATTGCTTCGGGTCTACTGTCATGCGAGTTTTCATGAGAGGGATTTTATGACGTGTGAAGATCGTGTGAGAAGTAACACGGAAGCACAGTACTGACACTTGTGCCGCTCGCAACGGGAAGCAAAGATTTATAGTTAAAAAAGTTACAAATATTTCTAATTTTCTCACACCTGTCGTTTTGCTCCAGAAGACATTGATTCATGCACTGGAGTTACCATCACAATCGCTGTGTGTGGATTTTTAAGTGTCAACCAAGCAGCAGCCATTCAGTTGCAATATATAGAATTGCAGAGATGGCTTATTTTCCTAAGACAATTCATTTGTGTTTATCTGAAGAAAGAAAGTCCTCTGCATTGGGCATGGCATGATCCCTTTAAAGGGTTAGTTCACCCAAAAATGAAAATTCTGTCATTTTTTACTCACCCTCATGCCGTTCCACACCTGTAAGACCTTCGTTAATCTTCAGAACACAAATTAAGATATTTTTGATGAAATCCAATGGTTCCGTGAGGCCTCCATAGCCAGCAATGACATTTCCTCTCTCAAGATCCATAAAGGTACTAAAAACATATTTAAATCGGTTCATGTGACTACAGTGGTTCAATATTAATATTATAAAGCGACGAGAATATTTTTGGAGTGCCAAAAAAAAACAAAATAACGACTTATTTAGTGATGGCCGATTTCAAAACACTGGTTCATGAAGCATCGGAGCATAAATGAATCAGTGTATCGAATCATGATTCAGATCACGTGTCAAACTGCCAACGACTGAAATCACGTGGCTTCGGCGCTCCGAACAGTAGATTCGATACACTGATTCATTTATGCTCCGATGCTTCATGAACCAGTGTTGAAATCGGCCATCACTAAATAAGTCGTTATTTTGTTTTTGGCGCACCAAAAATATTCTCGTCACTTTATTATATTAATATTGAGCCAGTGTACTCACATGAACTGATTTAAATATGTTTTTAGTACCTTTATGGATCTTGACAGAGGAAATGTCATTGCTCCCTATACGGGCCTCGCGGAGCCATCGGATTTCAACAAAAATATCTTAATTTGTGTTCCGAAGATGAACGAAGGTCTTACAGGTGTGGAACAGCATGAGGGTAAGTAATAAATGACAGAATTTTCATTTTTGGGTGAACTAACCCTTTAAGGCTTTGCTCTCGCAATTTGTTTGCATGTTTATGTTTCAGCCCTGTTGACAGTACAAATAATCCATGTTTATTGTATAGTCATGTGATGAATCAGACTTATTTAGTTTCATTCATTTTGTCCTTTTAACCCCAGGAGTTCATGAAGGCCACAGTGGACATGGCCGATCTTCTAGGTCTTCATCTGGTTATGTCTAGGAATGCTGGGAAGGGTGAATATAAGATCATGGTGGCAGCTATGGGCTGGGCCACAGCGGAGCTCATCATGTCAAGGTATTCTGATCATCCTGAGAGAGATCATGACAAATTTTCACTGCCGCAAACCAATAGAAATTAAAGGTGCAATATGTACGAATTTTGCAGTAAAATATCCAAAAACCACTAGGCCAGTGTTATATATTTTGTTCACTTGAGTACTTAGAATGTCTCAAATGTTTGCAACTATTTGTAAATCGTGAGAAAATTGCATTTTTAACCAAGGCTCCGGGACGTGTGAGGAGTCGCCTGTCAATTGCGTCATACCCGGGTTTCCCTCGGTTTCCGGTTTTATTGTGTAGAAACCATGGAAACAACAAAGAATATTTGCATGTTTTAATAGACAAGAGAACATCTGTTTTGATATATTTATAGACAGAAAACGGATTGTTATATAGCTCAACACGTTTAGTCTTATTGTTTAAATCTAATTCTTGTTTTTTGCGAGTACCATGCTTTACCATGCCTCAGAGAAAAACACTATTTTGTCAAATAGCTAACATAGCATGATCAGATGCAGCTTCATTTTTAGTAACAGTGATACAGAATTTTCTCCATCATACAATGTTTTAAAATTAATTGCATGCCATTTATCAACACAAGCCATCCAGCATTTAATATGATATCCTAAAATCGATCTATCTTACTGCAGTGTGTAACAGTGTCTCACAGCAGCCGCCGAGCGAACGCATAGAGTAACGTTATAACATCATTTTCAACACACTCAAATGTATCTAATATGATAAACAGATCTGTGTTACCTCATACTCATGACCGGAAAAGTGGAAGCGGCTCCGGCGACTGTGTCAAATTAAAAGTTCCGCTGCTCGCGGCGTGTGTTGCGCAATCGCTCCAGCGGCCTCGTTCAGCTCCAACAACACTCAGTCCTGCTCTGCTTCATACTACAGTAACGTTAATGATCACATCCATGAACATGATTTCTGCCTGACTCCTATCCCAATTCTTTTCCACCGTCTGTTGAGGTGAAGACCACATGTCCCAAGATTCCACGCTCAAATTTGGCGTCATCAACGCCTACGCCTTTGTTTTGAATATGCCTCTAGCGACCTCTAGTGGCCAGAAAATATTATGTATTGCACTTTTAATGTATATGGTTTGGTTGTGTTTTTTTTTTTTTTTTTTTTTTAGTTATAATAAATGAGCTATAAATGAGTCCCAAGTCATAGAAATTATAGTAAAGAACTGTTTTTGTCTGGCCATTCTAACCAGATGTATACCGTTATGGGTGGGAGCTCGTGGCATTGAGTTTGACTGGAAATACATCCAAATGAGCTTTGATTCCAACATCAGTCTGGTAAGATGCCTGCGTCACAATTTTATTTATTTATTTATTTTTAACTGTAACCGAGGTTCTCTACTCATTTTTTCTAATATTGGAATATTAAATGTGACTTTTTTTTATCAGTGGGTCACAATTTCTTGTCAGTTTGCTCGCTGTTGTTACTTTATCCTCTACCTGAACTTATTTTTTTAATCATATCAGGTACATTATATTGCCATGGCGGCAGTAGTATGGATGTTCACTCGATACGACCTCCCCAAAAGCTTCCGTCTCCCCGTCACCATCCTGCTTGGATTGTGTGTTTATAAGGGATTTCTAATGGAGTGAGTATCACAGTCATACTTCTTTTTTAGAGTTTTACAGTTTTGCATACATTTTATTTTAGCTAGTTGCCAAGGCAAAATTTCTTATTTTCATTTAGTTTAACTTGATGTACTAAAATAACTAAAACTGGATTAAAAATTAATAAAAACGTGTTAGACATAGTTTAAAAAAATAAATTAATAAATATTTTAAAAAACAAAATCACTACAAAATTAAATTAAACATATAAATTGAACATATAAATATAACATCTAATTCAAAATATTAATAAAAACTATTATTATCTCATCTCTCAGTAAACAGGATTTATGGTTTCTGAAAAGAATTACATTAAAGTTTGGATGCACAATATATTTTGAACAAAAGTATATGTTCCACATTATTTGCTTTTTAGATTTCAGTCTGTTTAGACAAATACTGTAAGTGGCTAATAGTGCTTATTTTCTCCGCTTTAATCAGTGTGCTGCTTTCCTGGTGTAGATTATAAAAGTACTAAACAGTTATTCATCCTATCTACTGTACATAATAATTTTCCTGTCTAATTTCACCACAAATAGTTCAAAACAATACAGATTCACAAAATCGGTTATAATATCCATTTTTGGACATAATATAAAAATAATTTTCAGCAATTTTCAGTGTTGGATAGCTTTTCTCTTAGTCTATCCCAATTTAAAACCTACATTAATCTACAAATATCAAAGCTGTGATTTAATAGTTGAGTCAGGTCAAATAAGTCAGTTTGATATTGTTGAATAAATAATGTATAAATAATGTCTAATAAATAGTGGCTATTTTTATTTAATGTTTTTATTTTTTTATTAATATTTTTATTTGTCACAATTTGTTAAAGAGCTCGTTTGATACAGGAGTGATGCACGTTTTTGTCTTTCCTCTAGATGGCACTGTTTCCAAAAGTTTGATTAAATTGCCAATGCTGCTTAGTTACTGGCTGTTCAAATTTAATGCTAGATTACTAACTGAATGCTGCACAGCATGCCATGTATTCTGCCTACTATTTTATTAAAAAAAAAAAACAGAACATATTATACAGCGAAACAATAGTATGCTGTAATATTGTAACATGACCTTCTCATTTTGCATGTGAGCATCATGGAGTTATATCACATTTTTAATTAAGTTTTGTGTGAAAATATAAAAGTAATTGCGTTTGACATCAAAAAATGTCGAGTAAATTGCATTTTGGCATACAGTATCAGTGTAGTAAGTCATACGGGTAGTTCATGCAAATGGAAATATGTGCACACTGTAAGCATACTATTGACTGCAGAAATAATAAGAGCAATATATTAATATGCTGTTCCAAATATAGCCATTATGTCCTTGGAAACAAAGTTTGTTTAAAGTGCCTCTGTTATGCTTTTTCAGATAATATCTTTTGGAAAATAAATTTTTCAGATTACATATATATATATATATATATATATATATATATATATATATATATATATATATAGCTGTTTTTGAATGCAAAACGTCTGCAAAGTATCAAAGATCTGTGCCTGATAAATGGAGTTATTGTCTCCCAAAAGCAAGAATCGATTCTGAACTGCTTGAAACGAGTCGTCAGCAATTCCAGTCCTACTTCCTGCACAAACCTACGTAACAATGTAACAAATTTGCGTAATGTCAGCCTATGGTCTTCATTGTTGTGATGTTTTATTGCACATGACTGTTTATTTCCATGTCTGTGTCTCTCCTCCAGACTGTTCGTACACGTTTTCCTCCTGGGCAGCTGGACGGCTCTCCTAGTGAAGGCCGTGCTCACCGGTGCGATCTCCCTCTGTTCACTCTTCCTGTTCGTCACTCTCGTTCACAGCAACTAAACGCTGTGAACTGTACAGTGCCACCACATGGGGCATTTCAAATATTTAACGAGCAAATCCACATTCCTACATTGAATTTTTGTATCTGCCACAAGGAGACTGTGAGAGTATGACTGTTATTATTGAACAGGTTTTTAAATAACTCCATTAACTAAATAAACATATGCATTCAATATGAAGGAATGCTTGGACAGTTTGGGGAAAGAAACCAGTAATGGTGAAACTTACCTTCTTAATCACAAACTAATTTATAAATAAAGACCAGATGGGATAAAAATCCTTTGCTGTTTTTGTATGATTGAAGTTAGTTATCATAAAATATCACCAAGTATGAAATATTTCCAAACCCAGCTCTTTTTTTTTTTTTTTTTTTTTTTTTTTTTTTTTAAACATTGATAACGAACTAAATATGTTAAAGTCCCCCTGTGGTGAAAATCACGTTTTTAATGTTTATATGTCTATGTGGTGTTTTTAATATGCTTTAAGACAAACCATGTGCAAATTCATCAGTCAGCACCATTGCTGAGTATTTTCTCTTTAAAACTGCAGTGATGTAAAGACCATTTCAAAAACGCAGTTTGAAATGGTGGTTTTTGTGACATCACAAACTACCTTGTAACCAATCACGTCAACACGCTGGCGGGCTTTAGCATATAATTAACTATAACCGCTCTGAAGCAGGAGAGTCTCAAGAGAATATATCCCGGTATATTTTTCTGTTGATATAAAAAAAAAAAAATCTGGTAGATTTGGCTATATAGCGGCTGTATTTTTTATATATATATATATATATATATATATATATATATTAGAAGGCAGCTGTCTCAGTGTCTGAGATGGTGAACGGGAACATGTTTTGTGTAACATTAGCAACACATTATCAGCTGTTTGATAATGTAGTCAAGCAAAATAATCACATTAATCATGTTAATTACTTTTATGTGTCTTGTGTTATAAAAAAGCGATACCATTGTGCAGCTTTTACGTCAGTAAGTTCACCGAGTTCTGAACTTGTGCGAGTGAGTGGAGGCGGGGCTAATTAGCATATTCATAGATCCGCGTATAATAAATGAGACAAGGGTGTAGAGTACATTCAAGCTATTTAAAGGCAAAGAATTTTTTTTTTTCACAGGAAAAAAATGTTTAAATGTGTCATTTTGGTGATCATAGATGAGTTTTAAGGGATAAAATTGACTACAGGAGGACTTTAAAGCATTATCCAAAAAATAAAAACTACTTTTGCTTTTAGATCTAAGTACGGCATTTGACAGTAGACCACCGTACTCTTATTTCCTTGAACACTGTGTGGGTATTGAAGGTTGTGCCCTAAATTGGTCCTATTTGAATACTGAAGTTTTCTCAGTCTGTGTGGATGGGTGTTTATCCTCCAAATCTGTTTTGACCAGTGGGGTTCCCCAAAGATCTATCCTTGCCCCTGTTTTGTTGACTTTAAATATGCTTCCATTGGCTTCAGTTTTTAATAAACACAGAGTATTGTTTCATTGTTATGTTGACGACACTTAAATCTATGTGCCTTTTTGACAACCATGACAACCATGGTTTGAGTCTTTTAACCTCTTGTTTGCCAGATATTAAAGCATGGCAAACAAGAGGTTAAAAGACTCAAACCATGGTTGTCATTTTGTCATCACTTTTAACCTTGACAAGGAATCTTAGCTTAAACTGGATTTAACTACTGCATTTATCTGCTTATCAAATATCAAAGCAGATAAATTCAGTAGTTAAATCCAGTTTTTTTAAGACTCCTTGCCAAGGTTAAAAGTTTGAGAGTGTTATACATGCCTTTATCTCATCTCAACTAGATTACTGCAACTCATTTTATACAGGTATTAGCCAAGCCAATATAAATCACTTATAAACAGTCCAAAATGCGGCTACTAGACTTCTGACTGGCACTCGCACATACGAACATATAACCCCTGTCTTACTATCTTTGCCCTGGCTGCCAGTCTGTTTTAGAATAGAGTTTAAAATTTTATTTTTTGTTTTTAAGGTTTTAAATGGACTGGCACCATCTTATCTTTCTGACCTTTTGAGTGTAAACACACCAGCTAGATGTTTAATGTAATCGAATCAGATCCAGGCTAAAGGAAAGCAATGACCGGGCATTTTTCTAAATTGTGGAACAGCCGCTTTCTATCAGAATAATCTTGAAAGATTCACTTTTTAAAAGCAAAACTAATACATCTTTGAGAAGGTTTGTCATCTCTTTGAGTCAAATTGGGCTAGTCTAAGCATCAGTTATGTTTGTGGTATGTTTTACTGTCATACTGTTGTACATGTTCTAGTTTTTTTATTATTGATATTGTTGAGCACAGTTCTCAACTGCTGTTGTTTTATTGTGCTTTATAAGTAAATTGAGAAAAAAAAATAACATAACATTATACAATGAAATATGATTTGTTACCTTAACTACGATTAACAATACTTCTACAGCAATTATTAATTTTAATCTCAACATTTACTAATACTTTTTTAAAATGAGAAGTTGTATCTGCTTACATTAGTTAATGCACTGTGAACTAACATGAGCAAACAACTAACATAAACAAAGATTAATAAATGCTGTAAAATATATGTTGTTCATGTTAGCTAATGGATTATATAATGTGAACAAATGAGACATTACTGTAAAGTGTTACCATTCCAGCCGAGCTTTGCATTCCTGGCACATTAAGGCCCAGTTTCACAGACAGGGCTTAGATTAAGCCAGGATTAGGCCATTTAAGTAGCTTTTATTAACATGCCTTGGAAAAAAAAAAAAAAACATTAATGGTGTGCATCTTGAGACAAAACAATGACATATTTTAAGATATGTCAATATGTCAATAAGTTGCTTCCAGTTAAAACAGCTCAAATATGCATTTTAGCCTTGCTTAAGCCTTGTCTGTGAAACCAGGGGAAAAACTCATAAATCTGCTTGGAATGCAAGGGACATTAAAATTGAACTACAGTCAAACCAAAAATTATTTGTTTTTTTATATTTTTGGTAGATTTTTACTAGTGGGTGCAGGACACTGTAGTTCATTTATGTAAGTGAGGATAGCAAAATAAAGTAAACTGTGACATATTATACCCAAACATTCTTCATACAGTGGACTAGCAGGAAAATTGATAAAAATTTGGGACCAAAAATTATTCAGACACTTTGAGCTGACCATGTTTTGCTTAAGTGTCATCTGACATAATTAAGATACATTTTTTTTTTCTGACAGTTTAACTGATCTTGTCATATTTTATTACCATTTTTTTTAACTATAGTGAATAAACTATTAATGAATGAAATATTCAAGGTGTCTGAATAAATTTTGGTTTGACTGAATGTGTTTTGATGAATTGTAAGGAAACCTTTCAAAAAAAAAAAAAAATCCTAATGAACATGTTGGTTAGTAGTGATGTGATGCATCTCTGCTGAAAAAAAAAAATAAATACTGAAGATGTACATAAACAGTTAGAACTGACTTATTGGCTGACTCTTTTGTGCTGGTTTTAGGTTGTTTATAGATTATAGATACAGTCAGGGATGTATTATATGCTGTTATACTTATTTACCTTCAGATCAATTGTGAAAATGAAGTGACACATCCAATACATTTGGCTATTTTCAGATTTTAAGTTTTTGTATATATTTTTTTTTAATCTCCAGACCTGCCTACTAATTTATTTTTTTTTTAAAACTTTAAAAAAAACTGTAGTGGATGCATACAATCATCGACAAGTTAATGAGATCATCTAAACCTGTGTATTTTCTCATAGAAAGTTTACTATGGTAACACCCATAAATGGGCGGGACCTTATCGACTGTCTATCAAGTTAGTCTACCTGCAGCGATAACAATCGTCTAGTAACAAACCAGCTCTGCCGATTTAAAATCAAGGAGCAGTGCTTTTATTCTCCATAAATTCTCATTCTCTGTTTGTGTAAAGAATTGTATAAAGAGCCAAGCCCACTGGAGTTTCACTCTTGGATTATGGGTCACTCTCTCACATGTATTACATTACCTGTGCGGTAGAGACTCTTTATGAGACTGCTGACTCACAGTGCTGCTCATAAACAATGCAGTACTCAAACTCTCTCTAGTGTTAAATGCGTTCATCTAGCAGGTCAGGTTTTCAGCTTACTTCTAAACCTTCTTATGATCTTTCTTTCAAACAATGTTTTTATTTAGAACTATTTTCAAACTGTCTTTTAAAGTTTCAGTCCTTTAAACTCTTTAAAACATTATTTGATCTTTGATTCTTTTGATTTGTTCTTTGATATTTTAATTTGTTCCTTATTAGTTTTCTTTTAAATGTTTTCAGTCTTTCTTCTGAACTTACTTTTTTTACTGACTTTTATTCTTTCTTTTTAACTCTTTTTCTTACTTTCCTCTGACCTCTTGCTATGAAAGCCCGTTTCCGCCACTAAATAAAAACAATAATTGCGACTTTTTATCTCAGAATTCAGACTTTTTTTTTCTATATATAAACTCACAATTGCTTGATATAAAGTCAGAATTCTGAGATATAAACAATTGTGTGATATAAAGTCACAATTCTGAGATATAAACTCGCAATTGCGAGAAAAAAAGTTTCACACAGTTGCGATTTTATATCTCAGAATTGTGACTATATCACGCTGTTGATGATATAAAGTCACAATTCTGAGATATAAACTTGCAGTTGCGTGATACAAAGTCACAATTCTGAGATATAAACAATTGTGAGAAAAAGTCAGAATTCTGAGATATAAAATCGCAATTGTGTGATATAAAGTCACAATCCTGAGATATAAACTCGTAATTGCGTGATATGAAGTCACAATCCTGAGATATAAACTCGTAATTGCGTGATATAAAGTCACAATTCTGAGGATATAAACACAATTGCGTGATATAAAGTCACAATCCTGAGATATAAACTCACAATTGCAAGAATTTTTTTCATACAATTGTTTATATCTCAGAATTCTGACTTTTTTTTTCTCACAATTGCGAGTTATAAAGCCAGAACTGTGAGAAAAAAAGTCCGAATTCTGACTATATCTCACAATTCTGACTTTATAACTCGCAATTGTGAGAAAAAAGTCAGAATTCGCAATTACTGTTTTTATTTTTTTATTTAGTGGAGGAAACGGGTTTTCATATTTTGCACTTTCTCATTTAAAAAAAAAAAAAAAAAAAACTTGTGTTTTGTAAAAAAAAAAAAAAAAAAAAAATACAGTGTAAATATATCATCCAGGGGCGCATCTGGTACTGAAACAAAACTATGGGTTCTCCAGAAGGGGAACAAAATATCAAAAATGGTCCTGTTGTAAAGCGTGGATGTTGACAAAAAAAACATGGATTTTCTTGCTTTACAACAGGATCCACCATTTTTCAAAAAATACAATTTCCCTGAAGTAACCACGCAAATAACTTGGTTTGTGAATATAGTAATAATAAAGTATAATATTACGATTTAATTGCATGTACCATGGTTTGTTCGCTTGTTCTTTCTTTCCTTATATAAGACTTTGCAGCTATCTTTTTTCCTTTCAGTTTTTTGCCCATAAATCCCCCCTTTGTAAGTGTACTTGGACCCAAGTAACCTTTCCCCCAAACTCTCCTGTGAATGTCAGCAGCAAATATACGGCTCCCTGTTGGGTTAATGAATACTCTCACCGTCAAACGTCACTCTCTCGCTCTCTGTCGCTCTCTCACTCACTCTTTTTCACTCTCTCATTCACTCTCTCTCCTCTCCATTCCAAACACAAGTGAGTTCACACAGAACACGGTAAACAAAACTTCCTTGTTTTCCAAAGTCCGGTCAGCAGAGGATGGTGGACAACGATTTGTATCGGCTTTACCATGGTCTTATGCTGCCTAAGATTGCTCATACAGATGAAAGTCTTAACTACCTCCAGAATTTCCAAGTCAAAGATGATGATACTTTCGCCGTCACCTATCCAAAATCTGGTAAGATCACTTTCTGTTTTCAATGCATAATGTTTATTTCTCCTCTTATGCCTCCAGCAACATGTCTGAATCTAGTGCGAAAGATGCAACATTTTCTTTGCTTATGCACATATCTGTTGCAGTTTGCAAAACAAATCAACATCTTCAAATTGTGCAGCAGTTAAACTGCAGAAACCAGAAAGAGCAGACATAAGACTGATAAAATGCTTCCTTTGAATGCTTTGGATATAAGTGCCTGCATTCTGGTCATTCTGGTCATTCTGGTGCATTCTGTTACAAGCATTTAGATTTACATACTAATCTTCAGGCTATTGCTTTCTCTTATGATTGTTATGGACAGATACATTGAGAAATTCAATGTAATGCATGAAATCGAATGCAAGTATGAATGTAAAATGCATTAAGGCGATCAGTGCATCCTCATTCATCCCTGCCTGTGTTTTTCAGGTACCACATGGATGCAGGAAATTCTTCCTCCACTCCTGAATGGAGGAGACCTGACCTCAGTGCAAACCGTCCCCAACTGGGACAGGGTTCCATGGCTGGAGGAAACCCGAGCTCCACTGGTTCTCGACAAACTCCCTTCACCGCGAGCCATTGTCTCCCACATGCCTTTTCATTTGATGCCTTCCTCCTTTTTCAACTCCAAGGCTAAGGTGCAGAAAACAGCAGGACAATCAAATCAGAGTGACTCTATAGAGCCTGGGTTGTTCTGCTTTCTGATGATAGTAATTTCAATGAATAGTCAATGTTTTACTTCTGACATACTATTGGGGGATCAGTTGCACGTCTAATCGTGATATCTTTTTTCTTTCATCTTCAGGTAATCTACGTTGCTCGGAATCCAAAAGATGTTCTAGTCTCATCTTTCCACTTTCATAAAATGGCAAGTTTCCTTGAAGACCCAGGAACATTTGAGGAATTCACAGACAAATTCCTGTCAGGAAAAGGTGAGAGATTCAAATAGTTTGAGCTGAATTTTCAGCATCATTACACACCAGTCTTCAGTGTCACATGATCTTTCAGAAATCATTCTAATATGCTGATTTGATGCTCAAGAAACATTTCTTATTATTATCAGTGTTGAAAACAGTTGTGCTGCTTCATTTTTTTTTTTTCAGGATTCTTTGATGAATAGAAAATTCAAAAGAACAGCTTTTATTTTGTAACATTGTAGATGATCAAATTTTGATCAAATTAATGCATCCTTTGAATAAAAGTATTAATTTCTTTCTACTTTTGAACAGTAGTGTATTTTTATAAAATAGTTAGTTTTGATTCTCAATTCTTATTGGATGAGCCATGTTACAATCATTCAGTATTTATGAGGCAAGTTGCTATTTTAGGCCATAGTGCATTATTCTGATTATTATTGACTAGTTCTTGAACATTGGTTTGTTTTGTTATATTGACGTTGCCAGTTTTCTTTTACCTGCTTTAAAATCATTACCGAAACACATTTTATAGTAAACATATACATCAAAAAGTATGAATGAATAGAGTGTGTGTAATAAATATCGCAATAATTGATTTGCAATTGCTTGCACAGTTCTTTTTGGGAAGTGGACAGACCATGTGAAAAGTTGGCGAAACCCTGAGCTTGGGGACAGAATTCTATACATCACCTATGAAGAAATGCTTCAGGTAAGTGAAAGTTAAGTATTACTCATACTCCAAGAGAATGAGTAACTTTTTTGTAATTTTTGTAATTGTAGGACCTCCGTGAAGTCCTGGGGCGTATTTTAAACTTTCTCGGTCGGGAGCTCAGAGAAGACGTTCTGGATCGTGTGGTCAATAACTGCACTTTCAAAAATATGAAAACAAACACCATGTCAAACTACTCTCTGGTGCCAGATGTCATTTTGGACCAAAAGAAGTCAAACTTCCTCAGAAAAGGTACACACATTTAACAGCACTGACATGTTTTAAAGCACTGAGCTTTTAATAAAAAAACTACATGTTCAGTTGGTTCAACCCATTCATGTTTTTGAATGAAACCGTTCTGCTTATTTAAAGGTATCGCTGGAGATTGGAGGAATCACTTCAGCCCTGAGCTTGACGCCAAATTCACAGCTGTAATTCAGGAGGAAATGAAAGGAAGTAACATCAAATTCTCGTGGGATGAGGAATGAGCGAATCTCTTGTAATGCCATCTCAGTGCACATCAAAATAAACAGTCATAGTTGCAATGTGTGATCGTTTATTTGACTTCATTTCTATGTTGTGTTTATTTGAATTTAAGGTTTAATTCCCCATCAAGCAGCACAGTGTGAAAGAGTTATTGCAGCAACATCCTCTGGTGTCCTGAAGATCTGTTGGGATTGCTTAACATGATAAGATGTTAAAGACAGTTAAACCAATGTCGGTTTTTACAAGATGCAACATCCTGACATCTGTTTGCATTGCTTTTTGTCACTGGGTGAAGTTGCAAGCACTAACACAGTGAAATGGAATTAGTTGCATTCACATCTAATTAATGTATTACTGCAAAATAATGAGATTTATCTTTGAGAAGGACTGTTAAAGGGACAGTTCACCCAAAAATGAAAATTATCCCATGATTTACCCATGACTACATTTTAAAACAAACAAAAAAAAATGCATCCATTAATAATCAAAGAAATTCATATGGCTCCAGGGGGTTAATAAAGGCCTTCTGAAGCAAAAATATCCATATTCAAAACATAAATTCAAAGAACTAGCTTCCGGCAGAAGACCAAACTATCCCTTTAAATATCACTTTATCTAATCAAAGTATACCAACATCCATGTATATGTATGTGTGTGTGTGTATATATATACAGTACAGTCCAAAAGTTTGGAACCACTAAGATTTTTAATGTTTTTAAAAGAAGTTTCGTCTGCTCACCAAGGCTACATTTATTTAATTAAAAATACAGTAAAAAACAGTAATATTGTGAAATATTATTACAATTTAAAATAACTGTGTACTATTTAAATATATTTGACAAAGTAATTTATTCCTGTGATGCAAAGCTGAATTTTCAGCATCGTTACTCCAGTCTTCAGTGTCACATGATCCTTCAGAAATCATTCTAATATGCTGATTTGCTGCTCAATAAACATTTATGATTATTTTCAATGTTGAAAACAGTTGTGTACTTTTTTTTTTCAGGATTCCTTGATGAATAGAAAGTTCAAAAGAACAGCATTTATCTGAAATACAAAGCTTCTGTAGCATTATACACTACCGTTCAAAAGTTTGGGGTCAGTAAGAATTTTTATTTTTATTTTTTTGAAAAGAAATTAAAGAAATTAATACTTTTATTCAGCAAGGATGCATTAAATCAATCAAAAGTGGCAGTAAAGACATTTATAATGTTACAAAAGATTAGATTTCAGATAAACACTGTTCTTTTGAACTTTCTATTCATCAAATAATCCTGAAAAAAAATATTGTACACAAATATTTTGTACAATTGTACACATTAAATGTTTCTTGAGCAGCAGATCAGCATATTAGAATGATTTCTGAAGGATCATGTGACACTGAAGACTGGAGTAATGATGCTGAAAATTCAGCTTTGCCATCACAGGAATAAATTACTTTGTGAAATATATTCAAATAGAAAACAGTTATTTTAAATTGTAATAATATTTCACAATATTACTGTTTTTTACTGTATTTTTAATTAAATAAATGTAGCCTTGGTGAGCAGACGAAACTTATTTTAAAAACATTAAAAATCTTAGTGGTTCCAAACTTTTGGACCGTACTGTATATATATATATATTATGGCTGTCAAATGATTAAAATTTTTATATATATATATTTTTATATATTATATAATTTTATATATATATATATATATATATATATATATATATATATATATATACTGTATATTACACCTGGTTTTAGACCACAATATCTTAATATTTATTAGTTATTAACAATATTAATATTGCGACAATATTCAATATTTCAATATAAAAATATTTTGAGCCATTCCTCTTCCAGAACAGCAGCCAGGTCACTATGTGATGCTGGTGGAGGAAAACATTTTCAAACTTGCTCCTCCAAAATACCCCAGAGGCTCAAAAATATTTAGATCTGGTGACTGCAGGCCATGGGAGATTCAACTTTCATGTTCATCAAACCATTCTGTCACAAGTCTTGCTGTGTTTATTGGTGCATTATCACGCTGATACACAGCACCCCCTTCAGGGTACAATGTTTGAACAATAGGTACATATGATCCTACAGAATGGTTCGGTAGTCCTTGGCAGTGACAAGGCAGTGATATTGCAGCCCAAACCATCCCTATGGGCAGCAACAAACCGGGTGTTAAGCCTCTTTGGGGCACTACCGCTTCAATATATATCCTATGAGTGAATTTAAACGAGCAATTTATAATCAAGGTATTACCCAAGAATCAGTATTTATCCTTTTATATTACATTATTTTAATTACTTCTTCAAGCTTATGGAGATCTTGCTTAGTTATAGAATTATGTTAAAGCATTTACTTCTCTTTTCATCTTCAAACACTAGAGAATAATGATGAATGTTGTCTCACTGAGAAAAAGAACATGTTATCAGTATGTTTTGGGGAAGTATCCTGTTCAAAGCAAGAGCCCGGCCAACTTCAACTTTGAAGAAGCTATGTATCTGTGTATGTGTGTGCGCTAGTATTTTTGGTACAAATCCTGTATTGGAGAGGCGGATAAACTGGCGCCCAGAAACGCATATCTGTGACCTAGGTCACCTCTGTGCCTAAAACCAAGGTCCTGGTCATAGATGTTTGTTTGTATTAATGTAAGTTTATCTTTTTTCTAAGCCATTCAGAATCATTCAACCTAAAGTAATGACGTAGTTTAGCAACCTGTGTGAGAGTATAATTTTTGTGGTAATGTGAATGCATGCAGAGTTGGCTACAAACTCCTTGTGCGTGTTAAAGCTGACTTCTGCTGATGAAACTGCAAACTATTCTCTTCAGTAAAATTTTTATCAATTTATTTTCTCACCTCTGACTCCGGGTCTTTATTCATCATATCTGGGTCTTTTACTGTAAATTTCCCTACAAATCCAGGTTAGTACCTGGGCATACCTTTCATACAGCTTTGTCTTGCATCAACAGTTACTCCTGTTAAATTTGGTTTATCCACATTACCCTGGATACCATAGCTCTCGAGACATCCCAAAGTGCTGTCCTGGTCACAGCTGAACCAGCGAGACACACACCAACAATTTGTCCTCTTTTGAACTCTGATATGTCTCCCATTATGTTGTGTGGTTTGCAATATTTGATGTACAGCTGTGCTATTGCTCTGCTAATTCAACTTTTGCACTCTGCTCTTACTGATTGAATGAAAAATTAGTTCAGTCATGACACTGAATTATTTGTAAAACATTTTATTAATAAAAAGGAATGTACATAAGTTTGGTCTTGGCAGATCTGCTACGCTGCTGCTGCTGCTAGAGATAATTGCACAAGTATGACTTGCTTCTGCTAAATGCTCGGAACATAAATTAAAGGAAACATGATGCTGCTGCTAGATTGGGAAACCACCGAAGCAGATCTAGGCAGGTGGTGCTGGGGAGGTGGAGGGCTAGAAAGAAAACTTACATAGCGAGCCGTGATAATGCATTTGTTTGATGCGTCGAAGTTATATAGGGACATGATAATGAATACTTGATATCGATTGGCTGAGAACATTACATTTGATAAACCAAGCAGAACGTGAATAGAGTTTCATGGCTGAATTATTCATTGAAGATCGCCCTCCAGGCCGTCCACATATATAAGCGGGAAGCCTCCAACAATATTGGCCAGTGTTTCAGTTTCATTGTCTAGCCTAGGGTGACCACCCGTCCCGCTTTGCGTTGTACCGCACAGCATTTTTGACTCCTTGTCCCGCACGTCGCATATTGAGAAAATGTCCCGCATTTTCATCAGTCTGTTGGTTTTTAATTATAATATTACGAAAACGTGCATGCGTTCTTTGCCTTTTTAAGAAAGCATTTTATTTATTCTTTTTGCTGCATAGTTTTTCACCTTCGACAGAAGTAACATCCCACCTTGCACAAATACAACAGCCGAATCCAATGGTTGAAAAGAAAGGAGTAAACACGGTCAGTAGGTTGTGACGGCCGTCAATCCAAATGTGGAGCGAGTTGGACTTGGTTTTACAGCTCGTTCAAAAACAACCCACATACATTGCAAAAAGACTGACGAGCACAGCAGCCTGCTCTAGAAATTAGTGATCATGTTCTCCATGTTCTACACTTGGTCGCGCGCGCCGCTACTTCACGAGGAACGTACACTGTTAGACTTTGCTGTAATTTTACAGTTACTTACCGCAAAAAATCCCAGTAAAATACCATATAGGTTATTTACGGTTAACTACTGTAATATGCAATGCATTATGGGTATTTTTTATGATATTTACAGTAACTTACTGTATATGTGAATTTACAGTACTTTACTGTTTACTCAAAAGCAGTAGTGCTACTGTAAATTAATTTTTTTGAGATCCTCCAATCAGAATGCTAGCAGCTGATCACGTGACCAGCTTGGAGCTTTCAGAAAAATAATTCAAACAAGATGGCTGCCTCTCAGTGGCAGGGGAGTGAAGAAAATGAGCGTAAACTTATGTAGTTTTTACGCTGGTAAGTTGTCATGTGTCAGCCCAAACTGGAAATTTACCCCATTTCATGCTTAAAATACCAACATATGTCCAATTTATTGTACGCAGGTTATAATTTAGCCTTCGAATGTTTTCAGTTAAATACTAAAAAGACGCAATTTATTCTAACGTCCGTAGTGGCATAGGCCGTAGAACGTGTGGTGTGTGAAAATTGTTTTTAATGTTTTAATTGTTTTTAACGCCAAACTCGCTCTTACCCCTTTTCCCATTACAAATCAGAAAGGCATTTATATTTAATAAAAATGAAGAAAATATTTGAAAAGTTTAAATAAAGTGCTTAACAAGTGTTTAACAAGAAAGTATTAGTTGCTGCCAACCATATACTGTATACCCAGCCGGCACATGACCGACCTTCAACGTTGAAATGTGGTTGAAGTAATGTCAGTTGATGTTTCAACAGTGATAAATTATTAAATGTAAAATGGTTGAAATAGTTTTAGAAAATCACCTATAAATCAATGCCGAAATAAGCTCGTAAACTATACCTTAAAAAAACAAGTGTTTAACCATATATAATAATAATAATAATAATAATCATGTATAAAATGTGCCCTATTATGCCTATTTTGCCACTTCTGTGTCAGTTTGTGGGTACGTCAATATTTCAGAAAATAGAAATTATATGCTCATTTTCATTTTTTTTGCGGTCTGAAGAGAGATCGCGAGATTACACGAGACTATAAGATAGCAAACACTGGAGCGGATCTGAGTTACCATGGAAACGGGGAAACGTCAAGCATCAAGACTCCGTCTCGCTGTTGTTTTCACTGATTTTAGGTAAGTTTAGTCAAAAAAATCACACAAATAATATATATAACTGTTCCTGACACTTTTCTTAAGTGTAACTGACACACTTCTGTTGAATATTTACTTCAAAGAAATTATTTAGTGTCTTCGAAAAAGTCCGTTAGCATCTCAACCGTCAGAAGCGGTTGGCTAACTAACTCTATATTTTGAGCCCTTGTTTAATGAAAGTTTGGGCTTTTAATCGCATCTTTATGTGTAGATGTGATGTTATAATAGTTTTGTAAAGGTTTTGCTGGCAAACTGTTAATGGATGATAGTAAACTAATTTATTTAACCTAAAAGTTGATGTACCGTTAATCGGTGACGTCACTTACATGGAGCGCGAAAATGAAACTATTTCAAACATGTTTTCTTCTCTAATGGTAAACAAATATGGATAAATAATGTTCTGCAATTTCAGGGGTGACAGAAAACCCTCTCTACAACAAAGAGGAAGCTGACAGAGGAGGAGGAAACACAGGTGAACTGAGAAAGCTCATTAAATTCTTTAAAATGCATTTATTTCACAATATATCTAACCTATATCACCATGCATCTACAATTTTATTTTGCAAAATTATATATTTTTAATATATTAGTTAAGAACTTTTTGACATCCAAACGTAAGTGACACTACATGTACAATACTGAATTCTAAATCTAAAAATATAAATTTTGTTATCTTAAGAAATATATATATATTTCAATCAGTGCGCATTGAAAAGTTCACGGCACAAAGAGAATCCCTGTTTATATCTACATCTAAGTTAACAGTTTATTAATCATATGTTTCTTCTCCCTTTTAAATTCCAGTTATCGTGCGTGTAACGTGAATTCATAGTCCTTGTGTTGTGCGATCTAACAGACACCCTGTAGCCAGTATGATGATCATTCAGAAACAGCAATAAACTCTAGCAAGATAAAGTCATTTTATGCAAATCCACAGTCCTTTATGTACATGTCAAGTATTATAATGGGAATATATTATATTGGAGAGTTTTACCGTGCCTGCTGCTGACTGCCGTTACCGAACACGATGTGCTGTGAGAATGATTGACAGCTGCAGCGGAGGGAAGACGAGTTTCCATGAACTTAAATTTAACGATGCACATATTCTTCTATCCCTCACATGAAGCTATGAAATGGCTTCAGATGAGTTTGAATATAGTGCACGAAAACTTAATTGGTGCTAGTCTATTTCTTTTGCTCTATGACTCCCACTTTTGCCATATGAAAGAGCGCAATTATCAGACGGTTATTTTAATATCGCGACAAGCCTAATTTCCGTTTCATTTTGAGATTGTGGCGGAACAAATTAGAATGTGGCGGGCCGCCACAGTCTAGTTAATGTATGGGAAACACTGATATCGCACACCCTACAGCACTGGCCCGATTGGGCAAGTGACCTTTCAATCTACTGTCCCGTGCGTCGTTAAAACTGGCCCCGGGCCATTGGGCAGTCCTTAATGTCGAGCCCTGAATAATCATGACTAAAACTAAATGTGATATCTTTGCTCATACATGATTTTTGATTTTGATTTTGAGCAGCACATTTTTTATGAAACCTAAGAGGTTTCTTTCCATCCATCCCAAATCCATTCCTCTGAAACTTAAAAGATAAAAAAAAAATGTCATAAAGGCATCTTAAAAATAATCAACTGAGTGGTCTAATCAACTCAATTTATTATTTTTATGATGCCTTTATTACATTTGTTGTTTTTTTTTTATTTTAGAGGAATGGATTTTAAGGCTATACTATTCAAACAGTACACTACTGGGAATAACTACTGTTGCACAAGTTGTTACCTCATCTCTTCATGAACATATTTAGATTAAATAAACTCATGACCATTTCTCACACATTTTCTTGTTTTGTTTCAGATCCGCCATCAGTTGTTTACCAGTATGGAGACCAGCTAAGACCAACTGGGAGGTTTTGTTCATACTTTTTATTGTGCATTGTCATGATTTCTGCTTTGATTTGTTATGAATCCAGGTCTCTCTTTTTTTGTTGCATCATGATAAATAAAATGGATGTAATTTATTGTGACAGTGAATAAAAAATATATTGATATACATGGACTCAAGTCACTTATTTGGAATTTATTAAATTCTGTAGCATACATGTAAAATAAAACTAAAATAAATTACAGTAAAATTACTGTAATATTATTATACTGTAAAAATAAGTTGCGGTAAGGGCATCATACTGTAAAATTAAATTGCGGTAAGGGTATCTTACTGTAAAATGAAATTGCGGTAAGGGCATCATACTGTAAAATGAAATTGCGGTAAAGGCATCATACTGTAAAACACATTTACAGTTAAGCTACTGTAAAGGGGCAGTTACAGTAACTTACTGGCAATAGTGCTGCCAGTAAGTTACCGCAAAAATACAATAAAAAGTCTAACAGTGTACTCTGGATCTGGACCAGAGCAAATAAGCGCCATTATCGTCAAATATAAAAAATAAACAGCGTTATCGGTTTCAAGGTTAGTAACATATTAACTATTTGTATGTTTTATAACAGAGCCAAAACAGGGTGCAAGATTGTTTTGCACAATTTTAAACGTCCACATAAGTCCCGCAGTCATAACGCAGCAATTTCCACACACGTCTTAACTACGTGGTGAAGGTAGGCCTACACTGCAAAAAATGCTGTTCTTACTTAGAGTTTTTGTCTTGTTTCTAGTCAAAATATCTTAAAGTTCTTAAATCAAGAAGCATTTTCTTGACAAGTAAAAATAATTTTCTTGTTTTCAGAAAAAATAAGTCAAAATTAAGTGAGTTTTTCCTTAAAACAAGCAAAATAATCTGCCAGTGGGGTAAGCAAAATAATCTTATATCAAACCAAAAATAAGATATATAATCTTGTTTTCAGTTTGGATTAAGATTATTTTGCTTACCCCACTGGCAGATTATTTTGCTTGTTTTAAGGAAAAACTCACTTAATTTTGACTTATTTTTCCTAAAAACAAGAAATATTTTTTACTCGTCAAGAAAATGCTTCTTGATCTAAGAATTTTTAGATATTTGGACTGGAAACAAGACAAAAATTCTAAGTAAGAACAGCATTTTTTGCAATGTACACTCATAGGCTATATGAATAAATAAAAAATAAAATAAAATAATACACGTAGCCTACTTAGTGCTTAAAATGGGTCTAAAATGCAAAATAATTGTTAAAAATAGTTAAAAGTTAAAACAGTTGTAATTTCTGTATACAGTAGCTAAAAACTGCTTGTGAAAATTAAATTATTAAATTCAATAATGTTAAAAAAATATGTGTTAAATGCTGTTAAATATTTATCTTCTTATAGGCCTATTTATGTTGTTTTACTTTTGTAATGTAATGTGCTTTTGTAAAGTCACACTAATGTTATAACAGGCATATTGTTTTGAACTGCTTTTATGGTTACTAATAATCGTGTAAAAGTTTTTGTTTGTTTGTTTTTATTAAGTTAGATAGACATTATATAACAGCTTCAGGTTGTGTTTTAGTGTTGGTAACATGTCAATGTCCCACACAAACTTAGTAATCGTTCCACATTTGGTTTGTTTGATGGGGGTCACCCTAGTCTAGCCCCGTGTGTTTTTGTGTGTATACATGTACAGTATATTATAATGAACTATGTTTATATGAAGTTTAATGCATATAAAATAAAATCAGCACAATCAATCTTTTGCCTTATTTATGTACTTCTAACAGTGATATGTAATTAGCTGCATTTACATTTCATGTATTGCTGCAAATGCAAAATAATGAAATTTATCTTTGAGAAGGACTACACTTATCACTTGATCTAATCAAAGTAGCATCTGTTTCCTGCTGGTTTTGCATTAAATATGTGACCCTGGACCACAAAACCTGTCATAAGTCACATTGGTATATTTGTAGCAATAGCCAACAATACATGGGTCGAAATGATCAATTTTCCTTTTATGCCAAAAATCATTAGGATATTATGTAAAGATCATGTTCCATGAAGATATTTTGTAAAGTATTCAGACCCCCTTAAATTTTTCACTCTTTGTTATATTGCAGCCATTTGCTAAAATCATTTAAGTTCTTTTTTTTTTTTCCTCATTAATGTACACACAGCACCCCATATTGACAGAAAAACACAGAATTGTTGACATTTTTGCAGATTTATTAAAAAAGAAAAACTGAAATATCACATGGTCCTAAGTATTTAGACCCTTTGCTCAGTATTTAGTAGAAGCACCCTTTTGATCTAATACAGCCATGAGTCTTTTTGGGAAAGATGCAACAAGTTTTTCACACCTGGATTTGGGGATCCTCTGCCATTCCTCCTTGCAGATCCTCTCCAGTTCTGTCAGGTTGGATGGTAAACATTGGTGGACAGCCATTTTTAGGTCTCTCCAGAGATGCTCAATTGGGTTTAAGTCAGGGCTCTGGCTGGGCCATTCAAGAACAGTCACAGAGTTGTTGTGAAGCCACTCCTTCGTTATTTTAGCTGTGTGCTTAGGGTCATTGTCTTGTTGGAAGGTAAACCTTCGGCCCAGTCTGAGGTCCTGAGCACTCTGGAGAAGGTTTTCGTCCAGGATATCCCTGTACTTGGCCGCATTCATCTTTCCCTCGATTGCAACCAGTCGTCCTGTCCCTGCAGCTGAAAAACACCCCCACAGCTTGATGCTGCCACCACCATGCTTCACTGTTGGGACTGTATTGGACAGGTGATGAGCAGTGACTGGTTTTCTCCACACATACCGCTTAGAATTAAGGCCAAAAAGTTCTATCTTGGTCTCATCAGACCAGAGAATCTTATTTCTCACCATCTTGGAGTCCTTCAGGTGTTTTTTAGCAAACTCCATGCGGGCTTTCATGTGTCTTGCACTGAGGAGAGGCTTCTGTTGGGCCACTCTGCCATAAAGCCCCGACTGGTGGAGGGCTGCAGTGATGGTTGACTTTCTACAACTTTCTCCCATCTCCTGACTGCATCTCTGGAGCTCAGCCACAGTGATCTTTGGGTTCTTCTTTACCTCTCTCACCAAGGCTCTTCTCCCCCGATAGCTCAGTTTGGCCGGACGGCCAGCTCTAGGAAGGGTTCTGGTCGTCCCAAACGTCTTCCATTTAAGGATTATGGAGGCCACTGTGCTCTTAGGAACCTTAAGTGCAGCAGAATTTTTTTGTAACCTTGGCCAGATCTATGCCTTGCCACAATTCTGTCTCTGAGCTCTTCAGGCAGTTCCTTTGACCTCATGATTCTCATTTGCTCTGACATGCACTGTGAGCTGTAAGGTCTTATATAGACAGGTGTGTGGCTTTCCTAATCAAACACAGCTGGACTCAAATGAAGGTGTAGAACCATCTCAATGATGATCAGAAGAAATGGACAGCACCTGAGTTAAATATATGAGTGTCACAGCAAAGGGTCTGAATACTTAGGACCATGTGATATTTCAGTTGTTCTTTTTTAATAAATCTGCAAAAATGTCAACAATTCTGTGTTTTTCTGTCAATATGGGGTGCTGTGTGTACATTGAGGAAAAAAAATGAACTTAAATGATTTTAGCAAATGGCTGCAATATAACAAAGAGTGAAAAATTTAAGGGGGTCTGAATACTTTCCGTACCCACTGTATCAAACATTTATTTTTGTGAGTGGATATGCGTTGCTAAGGACTTCATTTGGACAACTTTAAAGGTGATTTTCTCAATAATTTTTTTTTTTGCACCCTCAGATTCCAGATTTTCAAATAGTTGTATCTCGGCCAAATATTGTCCTATTCTATTCAGCTTTTAGATAATGTATACATCTCAATTTTAAAAAAAAATGTCCCTTAAGACTGGTTTTGTGGTCCAGGGTCACATATAAGAAATGTTTTGATATACCTTCATATAATCATTCCAAATAAAAAAACTTATATGAACTACGTTTATATGTGGTTTAATGCATATAAAAACAAAAGTGGCACAAATAACCTCTCAATGTACTTCTGTGGACAAGGTTTCTTAGCGTTCCTAAAAACTGCTGCATTTGCGTGACAGAAAAATTACAAATAAGATCTCTCTCAAAGAGCAGTGAAATAAATGGAAAACAAATAGAGACTTTTTTTATTGCCACTGACAACTGTAATAAAGTAATTATCCAAGGCTGTGTTTTTACCAAGGTTATCACTGTATTGCACAACCTGGCTTATTGCTTTATTTTTCAATCACCACCTCCAGAGATTGAGCTGCTTTGTGCCATAATAGTTTCAATTTCAAAGAAATGACCTCACTGTAAACAAACACATTCATTTAATTTAGTTCCAGAATATTCAAATGAAGCTTGTTAGTTGTCAGATTCGGTGAATGTAAACTAGAATTGGCATATGTGAAAGCACTCACGTTTGCGCTTTCATTGTTGTGTACGTGCTGACTAGTATATGTGAAACCGGTAAAGCGTACGTCTTCTCCTCTGAGGGCATTTCACCCCAGGGCCTCTGCCGTACGTGACTGCGCTGGGGTCCGCTGCAGCCTCCCTCTTTACCGATAACGCTAATGAACTTCCTGTGATTTCCTGTAATTGAGGCACTTTGGGCGGGACACACGTGTGAGCGTAGGCATCGTCCAGGCATGTTGATGGCATTTTTCAGGCATATAGGCCGGCACTATGACGTTGTTTCCTGATTGGGCAGAGGAACCATATATCCTCACGTATTGTCTACGCTAGACAGCTGGCGTATTGGCGGCCGCTGCAGTGCGCATGTGCATCGAACACAGATAAAAGATTAGCTTACATCATTAGGACAGGATGGACACTAGAACAGACGGATATCAAAGTGTCTCCTCTCAGATTGTCCCTGGAAGACCCAACATGGCATGGTGGGTGTCCATGGGTGTGGATGACAGCATCTCTCTCAACTCTCTCAAGAACAAAGGGTCAGCTTTTATTTGGACTAGTGTCGACGCTCCAGAGACGTAGAGAGATAGATAAAGAAAGGCAGGGCCATCTGACATAAACTGGCAGTGCTCAGTCATGCAAAAGAATTTATTTCCTTTGATTCTGTCACTGTTGACTTCAGTTGCTGACTGAAGATTTAGTTGGAAACACATCAGTGTCCTTCAGAACATTTACATCCAGTCAGTCTTGTTTGTTCTCAATTATTATACTTAATTTATTGCACTTTCCCACATTTTAGAATAACAGCGAAGTCATCAAAACTGTCAAATGACACAAATGGAAGATAGTGTGGAAGTTATGGTGACCAGAAATATAAAACAAATCAAAACTGTATCGTAGCTGCCTCAAATGTTTTCTATGTTGTCCAATTACTTTTATTATTTTATTTAAAGCTTAATTTTTTTTTTTAAATTTATGGGTGCAATGCAATTCAATTTGTCTATTATCTATACATTTTTTGGTTCTTCTATCTGGTCCAATTCGTCTAAAATTGTTCTTCTTTGTCTTCTTTTTACTATCACCAATTAAAAACTTGGCTTTTTAAAAATATTTTTAAAGGTAAGTACAGTTTATATTTGTCTACTGGTGAATATTAAAGTTTGGGAATTATTTTGTACCCTTTTTTCTTGTTGTTGTTGATTCTATGAGGTCCTGCTTACTCGCTCACAATTTTCCTGATGTTGTAAAGCTGCATGAACGACCAGACAATGTGAGATCCCAGCGATGCTGTGTGTATCCAGATGAGGATGGGGCCATGCACTAAATCCTGACGTATCTCCAAGCTTTAAGGAATAGATGGTGGATTAATCCTATTGATGCAAGATGAAAAATTAGGTTTGATCTTTGACTGCTCTCTTTATTACTTGGCTGAATCTGAAATTGCATACTTCCCTTCTATATAGTAGGCGAAAAACTGTATGTGACAAAAGAAGTATGTCTGAATTCACAGTACTCATAGGCAAAAAGTATCCGGATGACCTACTACTTATGGTGAGATTCTAAAGGGTGCATTCAATGGACACTTTACTATCCCATGAGGCCACGGGAGAGGATTTCTGATTGGAAGTGAAGCGACTCAGCTGATGCTGGTAGTTCAAATGATAATGAGAACATGGCGAATATAGTACATCTGAATAACATTCATAATACGCACATTCACATTATATAGAACATATTTTTTTAGCTCTCGCAACGTAATTACTTATTCAAAGTAAAGAGTATGCAATTTCGGATGCACCCATTTTGTGTTTCTCAAAAATTCTTGAATCATTACTTCTTTTTTTTTTTTCTTCTTTTTTTTTTGTATTTGTGTATGCATCAAATGGTTAAAATTAAACCAAAACTCCTCCCAGAACAAACCTTTCTTAGGCTTAACAAACCTACACAAACTTTTTTTGGCTTTTTATTTTTGTAAAATAATAATAATAACAAAGACATGCTGCAGTTGCCAATTTAAAAAAATATATACTGCAGATAAGTACGGAGAAATTGACTGAGTGTTATTTCAGGGTTGTTGTTTTAGTGTGTTGTTATCTGGGTCAGCATGTGTCATAGTGCTGTAGTTTCCTGATCAAGCCAATTAAGTTTATTTTTCTTTGCTATTCTGAGATCATTCTGCCTGGACACGTGGGTGGCTTCTGGAGAAACCAATACATTACATTGTGGGTATTTAATTGCGCCTTGTTTTTCCATTATGCTCTTCCTTTAAATAAAGGCTAATGCAAGTCCACAGTACCAGCACAGAGGACTTTCACCAGGTCACAGGTTTATCTGTATTACTGCAAGGACAAAAAGGTATGCCTTTGCCAGCTGATCAGTAAGCCATTTTCAGCTCCAGACTTTTAACTTTGAACTGATGGAGGCACAAGCTGGTGATTTATGCAAATATTCCTTTCAGCTGACAGTGCAAAATATCTTTGTACTATCTATCTATCTATCTATCTATCTATCTATCTATCTATCTATCTATCTATCTATCTTTTAGACTGTCTAAAATCACAGTCAATTTGCTTCTATTTTTGACCCATGCAATTCTGATACAGTAAATGAAGCCTGAAATAAATCTGCCTCCAACTTATTGTTTAAAGTTGATCTCTGATGTGAACAAAGTAGATTCCCTAATTAACTTTCCAAACTACATGTTTGGAAATGTATGTGTGTGTGTGTGTGTGTGTGTGTGTGTGTGTGTGTGTGTGTGTGTGTGTGTGTGTGTGTGTGTGTGTGTGTGTGAAAAGAGAGTCTGAATATATTAAACAGGTATATTGTGATTAGATATGAGATTTAGTTTAAAGATGTATTGCACTATTTTTAAAGTAATGTGATCTAATTACCTTTAGTTTTGTTCATCATGTATGCAAGTGACTAAAACAGAAAGAAAGAAGAATAAAAAAATATCATGGCAATAAAACCAACAAAATTGCACTGTTTATGGTAGAAAGATAAAATAATGAGTAGTTTTTCCAGTTTTTGTTTTTTTTTCTTCTAAGAACTGGCAACAGACAGTACTCTATTCAAGAATTGTCTGTTTGCATCAAATTTCTACCAGTGTGCCATTTATAATAAACTATTATTAGCAACATCACAACCAATCTGCCACATCTTATTGTTAGCTCTGTATTTACACTTCTGCAGCGTTCATTAGGCCTGTTCATATTTATTTATGTGGTTTTATTTACTGCTGCTGAAATGCTTTCGTCTTCCTGCTATTGTCTGAATGATTATCTTCACCTGAGAGATAAGACGTGTCTTTACATTAAATCAGATGCTCTGTGTGTACACCCCACCTTTGTTTTGACTACACACTAATGCTGATACAGTATAGCGGAGAGGAGCAGCTGCAGCGACAATTATGTCAGAGGAACAATAGCTTTATTCTAAAAACAAACTTTACTAGTCTTACAAATGCTGTGATTGTAATGTGCAATCAACAAAAAGCTGTAACCAGTGTTGGGGAAAGTTACTTTTAAAAGTAATGTGTTACAATACTGCGTTAATCCCTAAAAAGTAACTAATTGCGTTACTTAGTTACTTTTTATGGAAAGTAATGTATTACGTAACTTTTGCGTTACTTTTTCTCACCTGGGCCATGCTTGCTTGTTTGATTTGTGACAACAAAAACAAAAGTTATATTTTTGGCAAATGTAAAGGCCTTTTCACAAAAAAAAGTGTATAAAAAGTGAAAGAATAAGCCTCAAACCGTGTCCTAACTACACGCGATGCGATAAGATTCTAGCGACAAGCAGTTTGTCTGACCACACTAGACGCGACCCTATGGACACGACGCGACTACAAGACGCGACAAAATCAATCAAAAACCACAGCCAATCAGAAGAGCGTGAGGGCGGGATCTCTTGGGAAGCGCGCCACAGTCACAATGGAATGGATGAGTACATAATCAAATTCATAAATATTACACAATTTAAACATTATTTAAAGTACATACTGAATGACTGAAACCATATTTGTTATAGAATACACTTGTTTGATCACAATGAGTTGACATTTTGAACGTTCTTGTGACCATTTATTTATTTTTGTGATCTGAGGTGAATTATCCATGCATGGTTACTTCAGTACGGCTACAAAGCTGAGAACACAAAATTATATCCAAACGGATATTATACACTTTAAACATTAAATAAAGCACATAAACAGTACTTGAGAGTGTCATTGCCATACTTTCCGTTGTTTTTCCAGATTAACATGGAAAAGATACCTTTTATCGCATGTCGCATCATCGCGTCACGTGGTTGGGGCACGGCGTCAGGCGGCTGAAGGAATTGCAAATTCACGCCTGTACAGTAGAGGGCGCAGCTCAAACAAACCTTTCAGCTGTGCTGCCATTCTGGTTCAATACTCTTACTTCAGCAATAAAAACAACAACAAAAAGACCTAAAGTCATCTTTGCTTATTCGTATGGTTGAAATGGATCATCAAAGGTCAGCAGCAAAGACATTTTCAGTATACAATACTGTATATTTGTGTTTTTTAACATATTTAATTATTGCAGCTTTGCGTAATATTCTCCCTTTTCTTGAATGCGATAATCACGACTTCAGAAGTGGAAATTATCAAATTTCCGATAGCACTCCCGATTACTCTCAACATGGGGACAGGAGAGGTGTCAGTCAATAGACGGGAAGACAAAGTAGGCCTAACTCAGATGTTTTATTGTACATTTAAAAATAATGATTTACTTCACTAGTTACGTGGGGGAAAAGTAATCTGATTACATAACTCACGTTACTTGTAATGCGTTACCCCACTTTGGCTGTAACATTATTTCCTTTCCTGTTTTGGGTTAGTTGAATTTATAGTCATATTGGGAAATATTACAATCACTGTGAAAAAAAATCCTGTCATTTTACAGAAAAAAGCTGTTGTTGCCAGAATAATTCTGTTAAAATATAGTATAAATATTTACATATTTTACAATTTAAAACTGTTATGTACAATGAATAAATAAAAAATAAAATTAATCTGTAAATCCAAGCACTGGTGGTAAAGAGAAAGATTCATGGTTAATCAAAGTTCATCACAAGTAGATTTTCCACAAGCTGAGGTAAATACTAATATAGGCCTATAGAAGGTGCACACAGTGTCATGCAGACAAAACATACAAAACATCAAACATGATACTAAAACAATAATTTAAAATAACATAAAACCTTATATTGACCGCTGAAATGATATTATGAAAATGATAGCATGAAAACATAAAACCTTAATGTGCGCATAACTGATAACAAAAACTAAGAAGAAACAAAATCATTTTAAAAATGATTTAAAAACCATCAAATGTCAAGTGTTACACAGGGAATTCTGGGAATGTCAGTTTATGGCTTTTGACTGTAAATGATAAGATGATTTGTTTTGTTTATTACTTCCAAAAATGTTATATTTAACAGTATTTTACTGTAAAATTACATGGAATGTTAGGTTAGATCTATTACAGTTTTCCCTGTATCGTAACTTAATGTTACCCAATTAACAGGTATTTGCTGTAGCATCATTTTCAGTTAAAAATACAATCTTTTTTTACAGTGAACTATTTCTATCATAGTGAAAGTTTCCAGTGAACTCTTGTGCTCCCAGTTGCAAGCCAATATTTTGTCCTTGACTGTCTGCTGTACGTCAGCAGTATTCTGTAGTAAGAGAGGACACCTTCCTTCCTCTAATACACAAATGACACGTACTAGGAAACTAAATATAGCTGCCATATCTATTTTCAACCACAAATTGTATTCTTCATATCCTTTGTAGTTTAGATGGGCAAACAAAACTAACATCAAACAAATGGAGTATTGTACATATGTTCGAATCTTTAGGCTACTGTTAATGTCATCAGTGCATTGTTTAAAGGGGTAGTTCACATTTTGTCATCTTTTATTATTTATTATTAAAAGTTAGATAGCAAATAATACATGCTATTATATCTATCAAAGACTCTGTCATTATATACTTGCATGTATATAATCAAACAACACACGGTATATATGGTCTTAAAGGTGGACTCAGTAGAATTTTAAAAACACTGTTTGGAAGTTAGTCAGGCCGACACCAACAACAAACATCTAACCAATCAGCATTAGGGGGCATACGACGGTCAAGGAGACAGAACGAGCAAGAGGTAGATTTGAAAAGAAAAGAAAAAACCTGCAGAACGAGAGATGGGACACAATACAAAAGAGCTCAAAAGAATATCACTGGAATGAAAGTTTATGACTGAGCAAGCGCTGACCCGCGTTTATATTAGAAAAGCTTTCCTGCACTGGAGAGAGCTAAGCGGGAAGGCCTGAAAACAGATGTGGAGGCTGCTTTGATTCCACTTCACATGTGAGTAACAAGGTTTTGATTGTCTGGAGCTGCTGTGCTGTTTGCGACTAACGTCAAACTCTTGTTTGTATTTACTCTTGTGAACTGTATGTTCATTTTTTGTGCTTCCTTGTCGTTTGTTCATCAGCTGCACTTTATTTTTCGTGAAGAATTTTGTTGCACATCAGCTGTGAAAAAGAGACATCCACTCTCACATTGCGTGTGCAGGTAAACCACTGCACACTGACGACTGCTATAGAATGCGATGTTTAGCGTCCTTGTTAGTGCATCCGCCTCGCATAACAGCAGCAATCAGGCCGGGGTTTGAGACCGACTCGGAGCAGGGTGGTTAGGATTGGAGGGTGAGTTTTGGAGGCGGAGCAATGAAGAGAGGCGTGGGTTTGTTTGGGTTGATTTCAAAATAGCGTTGTTCAAAATCTACTTACCACAGGCTCTACTCTTTTTTTTTTTTTGTCTTTTTATTAGTTCTGATATTTTTTAGGGCTGCCCCCTAATAGTCGACTAACCGTTAGTCAACTTGAAGAGGCTTGGTCGACCAAGATTTTATTAATCGGTTAGTCGCAGAAAAAAAAATCTCCACAGGAAGTGGCGAGGTCACGCAGTCCTAGAGGCACAGATCATTAACTGCAGGAAACCCAAACATTCACCTATCATTTATCGACCTCAAATATGGCTTATCACTTGAAACATGTAAGTCGCAACTTTAGTCCATTCTCTTTAATGTTTGCCTATAGATAAATGTGCGCTATTATTTGGCGCATATCCAAGTGTTTGTGTGGAGAGCGTGTTTACTGCATGACATGGAGGCGCCGGTGTGATCACTGCACTTAACTTAAAATACTCCGTCATTTTTGGTCATAGATAAGAGTAATGCAAAATGTAAAGGGTCTACTTTTATTTCTGTAAACTCACAATAACAGCAAAACGTTGTGCTTTTGTAAAACAATGAAAGCAATCAGGATGCGTTTTCTGATCTCGGTCTCGGTGAACTTGAGCTCGTAACAAGCATGAACCGAAACTCATCGTATAGGCTGCTTTCCTCACAGACACAAGAAATATATCTATAGAATGTCTACTTTTAAACGAGCCAATTCAAATGGAAAATAAATATTCTCAGATTATGTAATCCATATGAAACTTGCATATAGGCGCGTCCACTACTGCGGAGATGAGAGATGAGTCAGCATTGTTGACTTAATCTCTGCAGCCGAAAACACAGAAAACATTATCAATAAATTATTAAAATGTTTAGACAGTCTCCTTGCTGTTTTTTCACGACACATTCATAATCGTTACGTTTACCGGTGCACTGTGGCAAGCTTTATGCATGTGTTTGAGCACTGATTAGGCTATGTATACATAAGATTAAAGGCTCATTATTATGATTTATGGCTTATTAATATAAATGCGCGATTAGTCGACTAATGGCTTAAATGAACGACTACTGGTCGACTAGAAAAATCTTTAGTTGAGGGCAGCCCTAATATTTTTACATAAGAGAAAAAAGAGGGGGGAAAAATACAATAGCAAAAACAACAATGGATACAGTAAGTAACAGACAGTAGAGTAAGTATGGTCATAATAATAAAAGTAAATAAATAACAACTGTAGAAATTACAAAAAAGGAAAAGGAAATCCAGTTTCAACGATGGTCAATAATATGGTTATGGTCATACAGTTTTTGAAGCATGTCTGAGTTAGAGGTCTATGAGAGGCACCCATATTCTCCTAAAGACATCTGCTTGGCCTCTTAAGTAGTAGGTGCGATGTTCCAGTCATAATGTATCATTCAAAAGTTGTTTAAACAAATCAAATGTTGGAGGCCTTTGTTGATTCCAGTTAAGCAAGATGCATTTTTTGCTATATATGATATTTTGCCAATTCTTTTTACAGATATAGGATCGAGTGTCCTGTCCAGTTCCGTACCAAAAAGATATCGTATAGGTGTAATGTCCAACGGAGTTTCCAAAACTTCAGCTGACAAATCGTGTACTTCTTTCCAAAAATATTTATTTTTTCTGCATTCCCAGAAAATGTGCATAATTGATCCTGTGTACATTTTACATTGGCAACATCTAGGTGATACATTAGGATACATTTTACTCAGACGAAGTGGAGTGAGGTACATTCTGTGCATAAATTTACCACAGGCTCTACTCTTCACCACAATTGGTAACCCTACAAAACTAACATAACAGAACCCTCTGTAAATCCCAACATAACACAACATTAAACATTAACATATGTCTCCCTATGTTAATCTGTTAACAGACAAAATAACACTTAATTTCAACATTTACAAATCCGATTCCAAAAAAGTTGGGACACTACAAATTGTGAATAAAAAAGGAATGCAATAATTTACAAATCTCATAAACTTATATTTTATTCACAATAGAATATAGATAACATATCAAATGTTGAAAGTGAGACATTTTGAAATGTCATGCCAAATATTGGCTCATTTTGGATTTCATGAGAGCTACACATTCCAAAAAAGTTGGGACAGGTAGCAATAAGAGGCCAGAAAAGTTAAATGTACATATAAGGAACGGCTGGAGGACCAATTTGCAACTTATTAGGTCAATTGGCAACATGATTGGGTATAAAAAGAGCCTTTCAGAGTGGCAGTGTCTCTCAGAAGTCAAGATGGGCAGAGGATCACCAATT
This sequence comes from Megalobrama amblycephala, assembly GCF_018812025.1. Taxonomy (NCBI): domain Eukaryota; kingdom Metazoa; phylum Chordata; class Actinopteri; order Cypriniformes; family Xenocyprididae; genus Megalobrama; species Megalobrama amblycephala. The sequence goes on from NC_063056.1 coordinate 31,434,726, forward strand.
CCCCCGAAAAATAGTGGAGCAATATCAGAAAGGAGTTTCTCAGAGAAAAATTGCAAAGAGTTTGAAGTTATCATCATCTACAGTGCATAATATGATCCAAAGATTCAGAGAATCTGGAACAATCTCTTTGCGTAAGGGTCAAGGCCGGAAAACCATACTGGATGCCCGTGATCTTCGGGCCCTTAGACAGCACTGCATCACATACAGGAATGCTACTGTAATGGAAATCACAACATGGGCTCAGGAATACTTCCAGAAAACATTGTCGGTGAACACAATCCACTGTGCCATTCGCCGTTGCCGGCTAAAACTCTATAGGTCAAAAAAGAAGCCATATCTAAACATGATCCAGAAGCGCAGGTGTTTTCTCTTGGCCAAGGCTCATTTAAAATGGACTGTGGCAAAGTGAAAAACTGTTCTGTGGTCAGACGAATCAACATTTGAAGTTCTTTTTGGAAAACTGGGACGCCATGTCATCCGGACTAAAGAGGACAAGGACAACCCAAGTTGTTATCAGCGCTCAGTTCAGAAGCCTGCATCTCTGATGGTATGGGGTTGCATGAGTGGCATGGGCAGCTTACACATCTGGAAAGGCACCATCAATGCTGAAAGGTATATCCAAGTTCTAGAACAACATATGCTCCCATCCAGACGTCGTCTCTTTCAGGGAAGACCTTGCATTTTCCAACATGACAATGCCAGACCACATACTGCATCAATTACAACATCATGGCTGCGTAGAAGAAGGATCCGGGTACTGAAATGGCCAGTCTGCAGTCCAGATCTTTCACCCATAGAAAACATTTGGCGCAAAGCGTGCTGGCAATTAGAAATCAGCTGCAACTCAAACATAATAAGTTCAGCTTACTACAGTCAAATGTTGAGTTCACACAACTTTTTTCTATTGTACAGTGAACTTTCTTTATTGTTTGTTCGGTTTTACAGTGTATAGTTTCCAATAGAAACCTAATAATTATATATATGTATATTTTTTTTTTATTTCACTTTTGTTAGTGTACTATTTAAAAATGTTGATCGGCCAAAATTTCTTAGTTTCCCATTGAAACCTATGGGATTTTTAGGAAATGATTGTCCACTTCAAGAAACCCTCAAGTTCAGTCAGTTGGAAAAGATATAATACACTAAGGCAGAACAACTCAAGTTTTGGTGGATGTAGCTTGACAGGTTGAGGATAAATTACATTTAGAAATTTTGCTTTCAAATTGGATGTTTTCAACCCAGCATAATTAAATAATCAATATCATTCCTTTTATGACATCTACCCATTGTCTTTATGGAATCAGCATGTCTGCAAGTGTAATTTAGGCCGTCTGTAAAGATATCGCAGGAGTCTGTCGGACATCTGCCTGCTCTTCCTGAAGCATCTGATCACGCCCAGCAAAGCTGTCTCAGACAATAACCTGAGCGCCTGTGTGCGTGTTTGCGTGTGTGTTTCTTACTAGCATGTTTTTATTATATGTCAGCACTACGCTACTGGCTCCAGACTAACACCCCATTGTCTGTGCAACTATTGTTTGTTTACTAGGCAGAGAGAAGGACAAAGACGGGAACAGTTGCTGGTCTACACTTCTAGGAGCTGGCGTCGTGTGGCATCCCTAAACTGGCGGGTGTAGGCTCATTGTTTTGAGGGTCTTAAAAGGGAAGTTAATTTACTCTGGAGATTTGGCAAATGCTTAGGACATGTGCTGCAGGTCTTCCGAGCTTCAATGGGATCCTGTTCTGATCTAAGAAACATTATGAAGAATTGAAATTCACTAGAGAAGGGTTGAAAAAAGACAACTAACAACTCCTTTTCATCTCCCAGTGCCCAGCTTTGAAAGCACATGCTCCCTCATAATGAAAGAAAATGAGTGGGGCCGATTATCACGCTGATATGAGGTCCTAAATGGGTGGACTACGTTCCCAGAGGCCCAGAGGACCTTTGCATGAGACCATGCATTGCCTCTGATTGACCTGCTATCAAGCATCGAGGTGTTTCAAGGTCAAGGTCTGAGGTGTGGAGGTCTCTCGGAGAGAACAGGAGTGGCACTGATCTCGCAGTTGGTGGCAAACCAGATTACTTGGTGCCTTTGTTGCTGCTGAGAGTGTTTGGAAAGGGATTTCAGGGAATAGTTCAGCCAAAAATGAACATTTTTCAGCATTTATTCACCCTTGTAATGTTAAGAGAATGTCCCAGCAGCTTTTCATATTGCTGAGCTCCAAAAAGAGCAAATAAAGCAGCATGTGACTTGTGCAAATGAATTCAAGTCAACATATTGTTTCAAAGCAGCTTTACAGAAAATGCTTGATTCAGTGGTACAATTTAGAAAGTATTTTGTTATCATTCAGAAATAAATGTGTCCAAGTTGTCCATATGGCAGTAATAAACAGCTATAATAATATAATATGTTATTTGCTAAGTTAATGTCACGTGTGCTCGTAATGATTACAAGGAAAATATTTGATATAGTTTTGTCAAACCACTAATAAGCCACTATAAGCATAATATTACAATATAAGGATGATAAGTTTTGTATGTCAATCTACTATGTTCCAAATCATAATAATAATATTACAATGTAAGCTAGGATCATATTTGATTATTTTGAATGTCGATCCACTATATTCCAAGTCATAAGGATAACATTACAACATAAGGATAATATTTCATAGTTTTGTATGTCAATCCATGATATTTTGTGTCATAAGGATATTATTACAATAAAAGTTAGGATCATATTTGATAGTTTTGTATGTCAATCCACTATATCCCACACTGTAAAAATGATTTATGGTAAATTCTACAGAAAAAAAAAAAAATGTAATTTTTACATGAAAAAGTTAGTTCAGGAAAGAATTAAAAAACTAAGTTTTTTAACGAAGTAAATTCTATATTAGTACTCAATTTAAGCTTGTAGAAATTAAAATTAAAGTGTAAATATCAACATTATAAAATTAAGTAAAACTATTCAACTTTTCTGATACTGGTGTTCCCATCATGCTCTGGGCCTTGAATAATTAATGAGGTCGATTTTTCACTGTTTTCCAGCTGTATTTACACTGTTCTATCATTGCTTTTGTGGTTATGTTTAGTAGCTTGTCATTTTGTGACATTTGGAGTTCATTTTCTACTCAAAATGCCACATTCACACTCAAAACGATCCATCGAATGTTACCGTCATTGTGTATTGTGTACCAAGTATTGAAGTCTCTGTGTTCAGGTGCCGTGTTATTTCTAATATGTAGATATGGTGTCTACATATTATTTATTGTATTATTTACTTAGATGTTTCTAAGTAAAGCATACACTTTAAAAGCATGGTTTAATTCAGTGTTATATTGTTTGGGTAAATGTATTGCAAAAGAAACTTTAAGTAGAAATTACTCAACCGTTTACTGGCCAAGTTAAAATGACTTATTTTCTTTGTTAATTTTACTTAACTTGGTTAAGTAGAGTTACTTGATTCCATATTTGAAATTTACTTAAAAAACATGTGTGCAAAAACTTGCAAAAGAAAAATGAAGTAAATTTTACTTATTGTTTTTATAGTGCAGATTATCTGAAGCAATAACTGTGAAACTATTATTTTAGTGTCATGTTATAGTTTTTATTAATGTTTTGAATTAGTTTTATTTTCATATTTTCTGTTTTCATTTTAATTTTAAAGTTTTAGTAATTTTGTTGTGCAGTTTTGATGTTTTTATTTAAGTTTTAGAGGGCCTACGTCAAGTTAAACTAAATACATCAAGTTAAGCCCTGGCAACTAGCTGAAATAAAATAAGTTTAATTTTTTTTAAAGGTCCTGTTTTTCGTGTTTTTTTGAAGCTTTGATTGCATTTATAGTGTGCAATATAACATGTGTTCATGTTTTGCATGTAAAAAAACAGTATTTTTCACATAATTTACTTATCTGTATACCGCTGTTTCCACTGTCATAAAAACGGGCTGATGTCTTCCTTGTTCTGTGAAGTCCCTCCTTCAGAAATACGTAACGAGTTCTGATTGTGCCAGCGGTTCCTGTGTTGTGATTCGACAGCAGCTTAGCGCGCCTTGCCCGGAAAGTGCTGCACATAGTTTTACATGTGGATTATAATTTTCGGGAACCGAGTTAAACATAAATTGTAACCATTGATCTCTAAGTACAGCGTCCCTGTGAAGGCCAAACAAAGGTGATTGGACTGCGGGATGAAAATAACAGCGTTTCGACGGCATGGCGACAAACACACTCTACAAACGCAACTCTTGCTCTTCTCCGTGGGAGCGCAACAAGACCACGCCCCCCTTTTTTGTGTATTCCTGTGGGCGGAGGTTAGTCAAAAAACTGTTTTAGTGACGTCATTAAAGAAGGAAGTAGAGGGATGTAGTCCAAACTGGCCGTTCGATGTAGGCGACTTCTGTTAAATAAAATATCTCGCTTGGCATTGAACTTTGAGCTTTAAAATTTTACAGATTTTATTTATACTCTAACAACAACATTACACACTAACTAAAGTTTGAAACATGGGATCACGAAGAACGGGACCTTTAAATATTTGTATTTCAGTTAAAGTTTATTTTAATTAAGGTTAAAAAAAAAATCCCGTGAAAAAAGAATCCCGTTAAAAAAGAATCCCGTGAAAGGCGACTGACAGCAAAAAAAAAAAAAAAGAGTGAGCGCTCAGAGAGAGATCTAAACGAGCTGAAAAACGGTATACGATCGTGGACGCTTCTTACGTCACGCGGTAGGTTTATGCGTAGCGTTGGTGGGGCGTTTTTTTAAAACACAACGGAGCACAAATGTCAAATCAAGAACCGCGGCGATTCATCTAAAAAGCAACGTCATAAAAACGTATCGCATTCACCCTATTATCTGCTCCGGCAAAAAAAAAAAAAAGGAACGCTTTTAGCGCCACTCAGTGGACATTTCGCATCGAAACTGCAGCAATATGTACTCACTGGAAAACAGGGGTACGTTTTCGTCATGAGAACTACAAAAATGTGAATATGTGAAAACGGTGACATAATGCGCATGCGTAGGGTGAATTCGGGTTGATTGGGACACTTTTTGCCATTGAGATGACTGGGAAAAAGTGTCCCATTCAACCTGAATTCACCCTATTACATGTTCAGTCTATAGTCGCATAGTGTTTCTTTACAAAGTAACACCGCCAACTTCTGGTCTGGCAGCAGAATACAGCGTTTTTAGACGTTTTCACGAATAAAAGTGAACAGGGATCATTTTGACTATGTTGTGGTCTGTATACGTGAAAAATGCAAAGGAAAAACTTTTCCATTTTTAGTGCATCATTGTTGTGTAAACATACCCTATAATAACCCTAGTGTGAAAAACAGACTGAAATGATGTTATTCACTGATAGTCTTCCCCACAATATTTCCAATGAGAAGCAATCTGTATTTTAACAACTACTTTATTTTGGATCCCAAAATGGCCAATTTCCAGGATGTTCACACTCGGGGGGGGATGAGGCTTTTTATTTTGAAAGATAAGGATTAAATTTTCCCTACCTTTGACTTTGAAGATAAGGTCTTGCATCATGGATTCTACATGCTTGAGTGCTCTGTGCAGTGATTGATGTTGTTTTTATTTTATTTCCAGTTAAATAAACCATTACCACCAGATAAACCCATTTAGACTGCACTCAATGAATCACTGCCAAAAAGCAGACGTGCCCCACAGCAGAGCATTAGAAAACTTCCTTTATAGGTCATAGACTAATTGCAGATGCATATACACAGAAAAGTAGACATGTTCATATTCACATCAATTGAAATTTCATGTCAACCTTTAGAGAGCGTTCTGATTGATATGACATTTTCTCTGGCCTTGAAAGTCAGAGCTCATATAGGCAATAAACTTGTCACTTCAGCACACTTATCAGTCATGTTATCTACACCATCACTTTCCTTCAATCTATTCAGGGAAAGTTACTTTTATCAATTTACCTGGATGATTCCATGACCTTTGTGTTGCTAATGTACACCATATAAACAAATAAAGCCTCTATATTGGCTTTGGGTTTGAAGCAATTTTCACTCAGAAATTGCTAGTACATTTCACAAATAATTACAGAGAAATAGCAAGTAACTTAAGTAAGAAAGACTGAAATATTATTTATATTATTACTACTATTATTACTTATAAAACATACTAGTAATCTTTGTTTTAGTTGATAGAAGTGCGACAAATTGATCTGATGTTTTGTATTAATGAGTTCATTAAATGAATTAGTCAAGTTAGTAAAAAATTCAGTCGTGATAAGTGAGGGCGCATCCCACAGAGCTGAAACAACAGCTATTGTTTTCTGCACGCAAACGTGCTGAACTCTAATTTATTAGAGCAGGTGAATCAAACTACTGACGTGAATTGTTCTGGTAAAGACAAAAATAACCTTTTGTTTGTTTATAAAACATCTCTTCTGGTGATTACACTACTATGATACGTGACTGTAATCATTGCATCCTTCAGGAAGACATGCTTGTGTTTGGATGAAGACTTTCATCATTGTAACACATTGTAACCCACTGAATCTCTCTTTTTTTTTTTTTTTTGAACGCAATTTTTTTTGGTCACAATACAAAATTCTCATAATTTCACTGGTGTTATTTCATATTGTCATAACATGGCATTAGATCAAGTGGACTATTTAGATTTTACTGCACTTATTTATCCAATAAGCAAAATATGACAGAATTTCAAAAATGGAATTCACAAAAATTGTGTTTTAATTTAAAAGTGTTTTGTACTAAATGTTTCAAACCTTGAGAAAAAACATTTGAGTAAATGGAGTAGTTAATCTCTATTACTTAGTCCTTTCCCATGTGACAACATATTCAAGGATGTAATACATTTATCAGATGTAATCTTAATAAATGGTTTGTGATAAATATTGCACATAAAAAATAACAGTAGAAGCCGATTTTTATGGAAGTCCATTTCTTCCACATAAGAAAAAACTTTTTAAATCGTAATAATGATACAAAAGCTCGAAATGATAACATACTATGTCAAAATTTGGATTTACAGGTCATACTTAAAGGTGCAATGCGTAAATTTTAGCGGAAACTAATGGCACACACCCCTCGCACGCGACAGAGATGTCGTCGTCTGAGACAGCAGAGAGTACATTAGCAGAAGCTATGAGGTTTGTTCTTAAGGCCCCGATATACTTCAAACAAAGTTCTTTTTCGTTCTTCGTTTAGGGGTAAAACGAAGTTCGAAATGCGTGACCAGCGATATACTGTAATCAAACATCTGACGCCGCCCACACTGCTGAGATCGACGGTTAGATGAATACGTGCTGTACACTACCTTCTCAGTAATAAAATAAACACAACAAAAATGAAAAAACAGCAAGCATTTATTATAGAAAGCATAAGAAAATTGTCTGATCATAACATGGGTATGTTAGCATGAGCTCTGCAAATTAGCACTCCAGTCACGTCACGTTTATTTATATAGCAAATAGAATAGATGTTTATTCAATACAGTATCAAACAAAAAAAAAAAAGTGTCAGTACCTCATTTCATCAGAAGTACAACTTAATTTTATACTATAAAGCGGCTATCCAGTGTGTTCATGTTTTCAGCCACGGAGATTTTACCTCAACGAACTCAACAGATCAAATGAGTCAGTTATCGTATGGTGGCATGAATGTGTTTTGCAGCTGAAGCGAACTTTTCCTGAAAGTTCGCTTTGGCAAGCCGTTTCGAACTTCCAAAAAGAACACAAAACGAACTTCGTTCTGGCCTGATTTTGTTCGAAATGAGGTCACATCAGTTCGTTCTTCTATTTAATTTGAAGTATATCTGGGCCTTTACTTTTACTTTATAGAACTGTCTCTGCTTCTAATAAACCAGGCGACGACTACTACTACTTTGTGCGTATTCGATGCAAGCTGCCTCTAAAAACACCAACGAACATAGTGACGAAACGCGATCTGTAGAGCAGTTTAGGTTACTGTAGAAACATATGACATACTAAAGCCCCGGGTATACTTCACTTTCCGCGCCCGGACGCGTCACGCGCGCAGTCACGTCCGCGCGTCTTTCAAAGTATACTACACCACGGATGCGCGCGGATGACCGCGATCGTCACATGCGCAGTACAGCTTTTTTCTATGCTCTACCTGACATCGGAGAGCAGCACTGAGTCGTGTCATCAACGGGACATTCACTGGACATGATCGGAGAAGAAAAGAAGTGCATGCTTTCCCATATTTTACGTATCCCCCTCCATGAATTTGCCGCCCTAAACATGTCTTTGTACACTTTCAAACATGAATTGTACAAATGTGCTTACTTTCTAATCTCTTCGCACAAACGCTGGTCAAGTTCGCTGTGTTTTTCTCTTTTTTCAAGCATGTTGTTAAACCGGTATTTTCACACTCTTCTTTGACGGCTGAACACTGTGCTCAATACTGTGCGTATTGCCACCTAGTGGACTCTTCTATACTGCTTGCGCATGCGCTGTTGCACGCGGACTGTCCGCGCGGTCTCGAAATTTGGCCTGCACGCGGCCAGGGTGTGCGGCCGGCATAAGCCCCGGGTATACTTCAATTTCCGCGCCCGGACGCGTCACGCGCGCAGTCACGTCCGCGCCTCTTTCAACGTATACTACACCACAGATGCGCGTGGATGACCGCGATCGTCACATGCGCAGTACAGCTTTTTTCTATGGTCTACCTGACATCTGAGAGCAGCTCTGAGTCGTGTCATCAACGTGACATTCACTGGGCATGATCGGAGAAGAAAAGAAGTGCACCCTTTCCCATATTTTACTTATCCCCCTCCATGAATGTGCCGCCCTAAACACGTCTTTGTACTCTTTCAAACATCAATTGTACAAATGTGGTTACTTTCTAATCTCTTCGCACAAACGCTCGTCAAGTCCGCTGTCCATATTGTCGTGTTTTTTCTCTTTTTTTCAAGTGTGTTGTTTTTAAACCGGTCTTTTCACACTCTTCTTTGACGGCTGAACACTGTGCTCAATATTGTGCGTATTGCCACCTAGTGGACTCTTCTATACTGCTGGCGCATGCGCTGTTGCACGCTGACTTTCCGAGCGGTCTCGAAATTTGGGCTGCGCGCGGACAGGGTGTGCGGCCGGCCGCGAGCCCTCCGCATGACAAAAATTGCGTCATGCGGACGGTGCACGAACGCGGACGGCCGAAGTATACCGGGGGCTATAGACTGTAAAAAAATATGGACGTAGTGTCCGTGACGTCACCCATAGAGTTCCTAACAGCAGTTTTGACGCGTAAATGAGGCCGCGGCCATCTTAGCTGCACGTGACCGCACGTCACTCACGGATAACTGAAAATGGGCAAAGAGGCGGGATGAAGTTGGAGCCCATGCGACTTGTTGCTGAAACCACGCCCGCCCTAGCTATCTATCTTAGATACTATCTAAAATATTAATAAAGATAGCAATATCATTAGAAAGTACTAAAGGATTACTGTCAATCTACGGTGATTTTTTTTACGATAACGTTATAGATGCTCCAACACCAATAGGCTAATTAATTTGTGTGGGGTGTGCAAATAACACAAATCAAATGGGATTTCATACCTTTATAATGAAATAGAGATTGCGAGATGAATCCAATCCGTGGCACTTGGGTAAAATATATATATATGTACCAGATGTATATCTCTAAAATGTTCTCTCAAACTAATGAGCACGTATCCAAAGTATAATTTTTCAAAATAGTGCAGCAGTTTTAGTTATATCCAAGCAGTGCTATCGGAGTTGTATATCCTCCTGGTATTGTCATTGTAGTAAATCTCAGGAACAAAACTTTTAGCCAATGCCACGACGATCCAACAACGTGTGTTCTGCATGCGAACACATGTACACAGACTGACATCTGCCTCGAGTATGCAGCAAGCCATATATTGTATAAAATAATACAGAAAAAAGCACAAATACGACTGAGATGCCAAATTCAGCGGCTGAAATGAGCTGCTGAGGTAACATGACGGCTCACAGACAGCAGCGGCATACCAGTCACTCAAGTGACCACGCCCTTAATTATGCAGAACTTTAAGGCTTAGTATAATTTAAACAGATGAGCTATAAAAAAATTCACCCCCCTCAGAGTTGTCATGAAGGGCAAAATTCGCAGTATAGACCAAAACCACAATATGAACCAGACTGTAAACATGTTTTTTTCTGCTGTAAACCTGGCTAATTTAACATGATGGTCAATGAGATTCTGCTCACTTCTGCAGCCTGTCCCTAGCGGCCAGTCGATGAATTGCAGTTTAATTCACTTCCGTATTGGCTTCACGAGAAACAGGGGGAGGTTGCCGCTTGGCGGCCGGCCGCAAGCCCTCCACATGACGAAAATTACGTCATGCGGACGGTGCACGAACGCGGACGGCCGAAGTATACCCGGGGCTTAAGTCATAATTATGACTTTTTATATCATCATTTCGAATCACGAGCTAGTTGGTCATAATCGCGACCACAAATTCCAAATTATGACTTATGGTGTGTTCAAGTCATGTCGGAAAGATCGTATTTATGAGCTGAACGCACATGAACGCCATGCACCACAATGTGGTAAATACGAGTGGGAAGCTCGGGATTTTCTTTAAGCCCCGATCTGTACGAGTTGGTGGCGTGTCAGTGAGAAACATGGCAAAATACCACAATATTATAGGTATTTAACAGTAACATTGTCAGGCTTTAATGCTTACAACGAAGTAATCTGATTCCCAGCAAAAAATACGATAGCATCATAATATAAAAATGTAATATGTAACAATAAAGTTTACAATGGCTTCATAAATTAAATAAAAACATAAAAAAGCAACATACAACCAATGCACGTTCTTTGCTCTACATTTTCAAAAAGTAGAAGTGTTGTTATTTTGTGTAATTAATTTAGAGAAGGCACACCGCCATCATAATCCGATGAAAGTGACTTGAACGCACCTATCGTCGTACACACGACTTCCCACCTCGTAAATACGAACTTCACAGGAGGACTTGAACACGCCATTAGTATGTCATAATTATAATAACATTAAAATGTCGAAATTAAGTCATAATTTTGACTTTGTACTAGGCCTGTTATAATTTTGACTTTTTATGTAGGCTAATAGGGCTAATTAATAATTCTAAGTCACAATTTCTACTTTTTATATGATAAATATGATGTCAAATGTAATTTCTCATTTCGAATTTTATGTCATATTAACCTACAATTTACTCGAAATTGTTTTTTTTTAAGTGAAAACATTGGTGTTTTTCTCTCGCGATTGTAGTTCTGTTGTTTTTCAACTCCGGTTTGAATGTCAGCGGCTCGGGGCATTTTCGTTTTTTCTCTCAGTTCATCGCCCTTTTTCTCACGCTAGTCGCCGAGAGTAGTGGAAGTGTAAACTCCGTAGTGGAGTTCGAGCGGAGTGGTTACAGACGCTTTGAGTGCAAAGAGGAAGTCGCTCCATTCCACTCATATACGGAATTCCAGACCGGGTTTCAATGTCTGCTTTGTTTGGCGACATAGGCTAGGCTAAGTTTGATCAAAGTCCCTTTAAGACAAGTCATTTCACTCGGCGGCCATCTTTGAAACGCCTCTCGGGCATCCTGGGCATCATGCCCTATCTCTTTGAATGGGGAAACATCAAATTCTCCAAAACTGTTCGCCAACCTTACGATTACATTTCATATTTGAAATCAATGAAATCTGACAACAGCTGTCTTATACATGTTTTATCCAAACGCTCTAATCATGACAAAAAACTGTTTTTTTAGGCTGGATCAAGCTAATGCGTTTGATACTAACAAAGACTATAGAATAACACAAGACGTGTCACTCGTATTGTTTTGAATGGGAGAAAGTGTATTTTAGCTTGATCCAGCCTGAAAAAATACAGGTTTTTTTGTCATGATTCGAGCGTTTAGAGACTAAATTTATCAGTCGATTGTTGTTAGATTTCATTGGTGATTTCAAATATGAAATTTAATCGTAAGGTTGGCGAACAGTTTTGGAGATTCTGATGTTTCCCCATTCAAAGAGATAGGAGCTGCATGATGCCCAGGATGCCCGAGAGGCGTTTCAAAGATGGCCGCCGAGTGAAATGACTTGTCTTAAAGGGACTTTGATACTAATGGACTACTTGCACTGAGCCTCGTGACGCACATCCGGTTTGAAATATTACGGCTCAGTTGTTTCCGGTTATATATATTTTCAATGCGCCGTTATCACATAGATAACTAAACCCCTCTTAAAACGAGAGTCCTCGGGATGATTTTAAATTCCAGACATATTCAGAGACAAGAGAAGAGATTCTGATGATTACCGTGTACAGACCTTTCCAAACTCAACGGAACTTTAAGTTTTAATCCAACATAAACTGTGATTCTTTCACCACAGGGTGTCAGCGCTCTAATAGTGATTGCGACGCTGCAGTGTGAGACTTGATAAATAAGATCAGAATGAACATAATATTTTAGTCTCTATTCTGTGCCATTTTTTCTGACAACTATTTATGTAATTCACACATTTATGCCAAAAATCCTAATAGTCAAGGTCATTGCATTATTCTTTAAGATTAATTAACAACACCGTTAAAGCAGTTATCACATTCATTCAACTATTTCAAACACTGGAATAAAAGAGCAGTTTTCACTTTTTTTTGTTTGTTTGTTTTGCCATCGTGATAATGCGTTGTCACCCATCGTTACACTTACCATAGTAAAACAATGCACTTCCTGTGTTTATCAGTCAAATTCATTTAAATGTAAATTTAACAGGTATGAAATATGATGATTAAGAGAAAAACACTGCTAATGAGAAGACGAGCACTTGACGGCGGAAGGTTAGTGGGAAAATATATTTATTTATTATTCAGAATGCGCATTTGGAAGGGAAATATATTAATAAACATTTCAGCAGGTTGAAGATAATTAATGTTAATGCAGAATGATTAATTGTTTAAAAAACATTTCGCAGCCCTAAAATGTAGTAATAATATGCTTTTTCACAAGAAGCTCTCTGTATATAAGTGCGCTGAACGCTGACCGGAAACGCTCGAGCCGTAATAAGTAGAAAGCGGAAGTAGCTGTGCAAGTAGTCCATTAAAGGCGCAATTTACCGACATTTTCGTGACATTTACGTTCATCTGCTTGTTTATATAAATGTATAAAAGAAATATTAGACTTGTAATGTTTCTGTAAATAAAAATGCAAACCTGCATAGGCCTAAATCATAAAAACATATAAAATAAAAACAATAAAACATTTTTTAATGTAAGAAATATATTATATAGCCTACGAATAATCATGTTTAGGCCTATATATTACTTAAGGATAATAATTATGAACATTTATTACATTTTTCTCACGTTATTTAGTAATATGTGTGAGCACATGTTTTTCTTTATCTTCCGCATGTTTCTAATCATCCTCAATAAAATACAAGATCGTGAGATAAAATATCTTCCTCCATCGAGTGTCAGGGGACAGCAGGGCTCGTTTCATCCGGTGCGCAGGAGGGGAGGGCCGCTGGCGTCGGGGCGGCTGGAGCGCGTCTCAGCATCCCTGCACTGCATCATCTGAATGAAGAATCGGGAGGAGGGAGTTTTGGGTTCAGATCCTCCAGATAACCAGGTTCCTGTCTGTCTCTGTCATAGCATATAAAATCATGGGGGACTTGTTGACTGTCAGACTCCAAGAGAGGTGCGCAGGAAGAGAAGACTGCAACCATGACTTTACTCAGACTGTGTGGACTCCTCCTTGTATGCTCGAGACTAATAGGTGAGCTGGGATTTACTTTCCTAACCTTTAAGTGTAATTTAATTTCTCTGTTATATATTGGCTTGCTTTTTAGAGACAGTGGGGTCTAAAAGTGTGAGAACCTATTTAAATTTTAAGTAAAGCAAGTATTAATATTAAAATGTATTTATGTTCCTGTTGTTTTGCTGACAGTATTAGTTGCATTGAAAATTTTATATTGAATCAGAAAACATTAAATATAAATGTAATTTTCAGAAATGTGTATATAAATGTAGCTAGCTATTTTTCTCGTTAGTTGTCCTTATCTCCTTTTAAATGTATTTATTACTTTGACTATTTACTGTTTTTTAACTGATGCCATTTTCTCTTGCCATGGAAATTGCAACACATTTAACATAAGCGTATTTCAACAATTACTGTACATATCAAATGGTAACAATAAGGTTAATTTGTTAACATTAGATAACTACTTTAGGTAACATGGACTAAGAATGAACAATACTTCTACAGCATTTATTAATCTTAATGTTAATTTGCAGATAAATGTACTTACAGTACTACTTTCTCTTGTGAAGGAGAGATGTTGCCCTTTGAAAAGAAAACCATTATTGTTGCTCTGTTCTTTGTAGCTGGACGTCTTTGATCACCCATACAGGAAGAAATATTGCTTTTTAAGGGAAGCCGGTCATTTCCAGTGTCCATTTACCCTTTTCCTCACTGTCTGTCCTATATTAGAAGCAGAGCTATTTGTGGTAGTGATGCAGTAAAACAGTGCTTTGGCTTGAAAAAATATCAGCATTGCCAGCTGACTTATTTATTATGCTATGGTTACTCATGTACAGGGTAAAAGTTATTGTTCATAATTTGTGGAATGTGTTTCCTTTCATTTCAGATGCTAAATTAGACATCATCACTAGTGACCCAGATGTGCAGGTGGGAAGCCAAGTTCTGCTCTTGTGCAAAGGTTGGTGTGTTTAGTTGTAAAAACTGAATAATAGACACAAAAATGGCCCCAAATTATATCTGGACACACTTACAGTTGTCTCAATGACTTACAAAATATCAAACTAAGTGCTAATAAATGATGATGTTTTGGGAACTTAAACTAATCTAAAACTATTTTTTTCTGAATATAGATCAGTTCTCCTCAAGTGTCAACAATACTTTTTTCATTTTGTTTTCATTCATTATCTATTGCTTCAAAATAACTGCCACTTGGTTTGATGTTTTGTTATCTAATGCACTGATATTAATACATTTAGTAACAGTTTACTTGAAGGGGAAGTTTTTATGCATGTTTATGACAATTGTCATTAAGTGTCATTCGCTCTGTTATGTCATTTTTAATGCAAAGATGACATTGTTTGAGATGTCTTTGTTACGACAACTTGACATAAACCAACACATCATAACCTGTCAGTGTCTTTGTCATGACAACTTGACATTATTTAGCTTTGGGTTAACATTACATTAAACTGTCTTTTGTAATAGTGTCATGAATATTTTTCTGACCACTTTTTTTCAGTGATACAAATTGAACTTGTCATAAAAATGTCATTAAGTGTTAATACTCTGTCAAATAATTTTATAACAGCGTCATGAATATTTTTCATTTCATTCCATGTTATTTTTTTAAGTTTCCTCCAACAGAAGGTCAGATAAAAAATAATAATGGTAACATTAACATTTTAACTAGTTGCCTATTACTATTAGCATGCATATTACTAAAATATTGGCTATTTATTAGTAATTATTAAGCGCATATTAATGCCTTATTCTGCGTGACCTTATTCTACATTCTTAATCCTACCCAATACCTAAACTTAACAATTAACTATATTTATAAGCTGTAAATTAGGAGTTTATTGAGGGAAAAGTCATAGTTAATAGTTTATATATGTGTTCCCTATACTGAAGTGTTACCAAAATAATGTAATGTAATGTTAACCCATAAAGCTAAGTAGTTCCTTAAGGTTGATAATTAATCTGCTGTGTCATGTTTATGACAGGTTATGTTGTCTTGGTCATGTCAAGTTGTCCTGACAAAGACACTGACAGGTTATGATGTATTGGTTTATGTCAAGTTGTCATAACAAAGACATCTCAAACAATGTCATCTTTGCATTAAAAATGACATAATTGAGTGAATGACACTTAATGACAGTTGTCATAAACATGCATAAAACCTCCTTCATATTCATGACATTATGAAGGTGTCATGTCAATCTTATGCACACCCCTTCAAGTAAAGTGTCACTATACATTTTCATGTGTCCAAATATTTTGGGGGCCTCTATATATCATGTAACAGTCTGTAGATTTCAGATTTAATGTTGCTGAATAACATAAAATAACCAAGAAGGTATTGTTTTCTATTCTTTTCTGTCTTTCCATATGCTCTATTGTGCGGATCAGTTGACTCAGAGGGAGACATCAGTTGGTTGAAAGATGGTGAAGAGGTTGATGAAGATCGCCATGAAGTCAAGAAAACTGATGAGTCTTCGAGTGCACTGACCTTGAAGAACGTTGAGTTAAGTGACAGTGGAACCTATACCTGTGTGTTTGAAAATGAACACGGCACAAAGAGGACAACCTACCAGCTTTATGTCTACCGTAGGTTCCGTTTCCTGTTCCTGAAGACATTTATTTTTCTGTCAAGCTGTTAATCCTCATAATGATTCTCACGTAAAATTCTGTCCTACAATCAGAAGCACCAGACTTTGGCAAAACACAGACGTACCATGAATTCCTGATGAACCAGACAGTGACCATTCCCTGCCTGGTCTCTGGCAAACCCGAGGTGGAGATCTTCTGGTATCGGAACGATCGCATCGTGAATGATGACGGTAGGGGGGGTGGCCATGCTGCAGGTTCTTCCGATCTTTTATGTGGTATGGGGGTCTCCTCACCTTCCTAGCTCAATGTGATGCCTGCAGTTGGCAGAATGGCAGGATGGCGATGGTGGACGAGTCAGCGATGGGGTGGGAGGGGCCTATGCATTTGTTTTCTGACCGATTTGCTACCAAATCGAGAGATGTTTCTCGCTAGTAGTCGGGAAACATCGGTGAACAGTTTGGTTTCGTGTTTTTTCTTCCTGTCTGATGGTGAGAATGAGGCCGTAAGAAAGAGCTCAAAAACATTAAGTCCTGCCCCATTACAAGTAAACGCCACCATTGACAACCTTAGAGGAACAGTTCACCCCAAAATAGAAAGGCAGTCATTATTTGCTCACCTTCACACAGATAGAGATTCAGTTTCCTTTGTATGTGTTTGGACATCTTCTTGCTCATTTTACAATGCTTTCAAAGTGAAATGTATCTCTAAATGTTGGTATTTTATGGCATCTAGTTTTTCAAGAATATAGGTAGAGGCATTTTTCCCCCTAGTGAGCCTCTGTTGCTAAACAATGACAGAATTTTTATTTTGGGGTGAGCTGGCCTTTTAAGAGTGTGCGTGCGGGCTTTTAAAGGCTTCGTCTCATGAATCTAAAGTAATGAGATTGCATCTTTGACACCGCTCAGGCTCTACTTTCCCTCTTCTCGTTGCACAGGCCGAGGTGGTCTCAGAATCCTGCCAGATAGATCCCTGCATATTGAGAGAATTCAGCAGGAAGACCGTGGAACCTACACCTGTGAAGGCAAGATCAAGGGACGCCCCATAACCAGGAATCTCCAGATCTCTGTTGTTGTTAATGGTGAGGACAAAGAAGAACTAATCGTGTTTGTTCTTAGTGTGGCCAGGGTGAATATGTCCTCTAAATAATATCCCGTTCTCCAGAGCCACCGACCGTACTGATTCATGAGGAGAGAAAGAGTGTTCATGCCGGACCCAATACCAGTGTGTCTATAGTCTGCCTGGTCAAAGGAACACCCACTCCAATTATTTCATGGATACTGTATGTCCATCATCAGAAAATGCTATATTTCCTTCATGCTTTTTATAACCGTGAATCTTCTATGGCTCTCTTTCAAAACCTAGTGGGCTTCCTACATAGGCATTCTGAAACAAGTAGTAAAAAGCATTAGAAAAATGTCTAGTTAAAGTGTTTCAGAAAAAAAAAAGTTCCATTAACAATTTAAGAACATTATTAAAGACTAGACAACATTGAGCGAACGTTATATTAATGTTACTGAAAGAACATTTGTTTATAACTTTGAGAACCTTGCCAGAATTTCATGCACATTGGTAATGCAATGCAATGTAATGCTTTTTTAAAAAGAATAGAGAAGAATACATAAATAAGATGATACAGTGGACAAAAGCAGGAGAAATGCTGAATACAAATAGACTCATAATTAATTCAATAATGAAAAGTACTGATATAGAATAGTTCAATCTAATTTAAAAAAGAACTGTTTTACCCATAAGCATTACTATGCTTTTTAGACTATCATGTTGTTAGTTTATTGAAATCAAGGCAAGGCAGCTCACTTGGTTTTGGAACAGAGCCTGTTTGTGTTTATTTATATTTTTAGTCTCCGACTGTTTTTGTACATTTGGAGTTTCCTTTTGTTTCTTAGTTCTCCTTCCATTTATATATTTGTGTTGTATTAATGAACAATAGTGGCAAAAAGAGTTTCTGCATCTCGTCCCTCAGCCCTTCCTCCTCTAACGAATCCCGTATCAAATTCAACACCGATAAGAGTGAGCTCACCATCTCTGCAGTGACCAGGAGCGATTATGGAGAGTATGTCTGCACGGCTACCAATAAGATCGGGGAAAACACCGCCACGTTTGTTCTGGATGTCTCAGGTGAGACAAGGTCCTCCCTAGAAGAATCAAAACCTTGAAGGAAGTGATGTGTTTGTACTTTGGCTGAAAGCATAGAAGCATCGAAAGAGGGCAGTTGGTCGGCATAATCTGTTTTTAGTCAATATCAAAGTTCA
Organism: Megalobrama amblycephala; assembly: GCF_018812025.1. Lineage (NCBI taxonomy): Eukaryota > Metazoa > Chordata > Actinopteri > Cypriniformes > Xenocyprididae > Megalobrama > Megalobrama amblycephala. The sequence continues at coordinate 31,453,354 of NC_063056.1, forward strand.
ACAAAGTTAATGAATTAAATTCACAAGTCTGTATGGCCAGTAAGCTCTGTCAATTAGCCCGTATGTGTTGTAAAATGACAAACAATGCTCTTTTTGGATGGCAACACACATTTTTATGATCCAGTCAATCAATTCCTGATGGATAAAATCAAGAACAGCTTTATCTTTTCTGTCTGAATGTCCTGTTCACTTTATATGTCAAATGGTGCTTCATGCTGCAAATTTGTGTGCTGTTTGTTTTTTCTCTACTTTATTTCCTTTTCTTGGAAATTTTGTTTAGCCAAAGATTTATTCCAAGGAAACTTTTTTTTTCTTTTGAAGTCAGGTGTTTACTACAGTTACAAACACAGATATGGGGAATTTGATCCCATGCAAGCGTCACATTGACACTCTCCAATGGGCCAGACCCAAACAAAACACTTTTAGGATAATGGAAATATTAAAATAGATTTTTATACACAAATGCATATCTGCGATAGTTGGCTCAATATGTATTTCGATACTTTATGGTTTAGCTTTTGAATTTAATTTCATTTTTGCTTGTCCTATTGATCATTTTCAGAGCGTCCAATTATAGACTTGGTTCCAAGTAAGCTGACCATTATTCCAGGAGAATCTGGATCTGTGCTCTGCAATGCCACAGGACATCCAACTCCAACCATAAAGTGGGTCAGGAAGGCTACCCAAGAACAAATGGTGAGAAACATCTAAATAGCTCCATTTTTTTATTGTTGTTTGCAATTAAAAACAAAACAGAAATTATTACTTAACTTTGGAAATATGTTTAAGACGATCAAATCTTGCCTTAAACCAGTGGGAATACATGGGAAATGGATTATAATTGGATTATAATTTTCTTTGATGGTGGTGACAGTGAGGAGGGATTCTGTATCTCCAGGAAGTTTGACCCACGTACTCTTCTCTTCGGTCTTAATTACTTCTTCCTGTCTCTTATTGTCTTTCCTGTTTGCACGAACGTGTGTGGGCAGATGAGTGTGGAGGGATCTGAGCTGATTTTTGAAAATGTAATGCCCTCTGATGGTGGCTTGTACTCCTGCATAGCCAGCAACCCGGTGGGCACAACCATTGAGGACTTCCAGCTGATAAGTAAGGCTCTTGTAGTGGCTTCAGTCTTCATCATATAATGTATATTAATTAAATCATTTATCTTATGCATCCTTGAGGATTACAACAGTTCTTTGTCATCATGCATAACATTTGATAATGATGTAGTTGACAAAATTTTGGTTTGTTAATATTTATTTCTGCATAAACTTTCCATATTGCTTCTCTAACAACTTCTCTTGCTCTCTCACAAGCCCGGCCTGGTGTACCCGCTCAGTTCAGTGTGGCCGCGGGGTCCTCATCTTCTGTCCTCATCCAGACTGTCTCAGTGCAGGACGGAGGGTCCTCTATTACCCAGTACATCCTTCAGTGGAAGAAACCGTCCGATGAAAAATGGAGTGGACAAAGTGTCGTCAAGCCCACAAGTAAATAAGTAATTATGAGTGTGGTTTAGGTTTCGATGGTCCACTTTAGACATTCTACTAACTATAAGTAACTTTGCAACTACATATCAACTAACTCTCATTAGAATATCAGTTTAGGTTTAGGTGTTAGGGATCGAGTTAGTAGAATAAGTTGACATGTAGTTGGAAAGTTAGTTATAGTCAGTAGATTGTCTGGTGGGAGACCAATAAATTAAAGTGTTACAGTCTACTAATACTCTAATGAACGTTATTTGACATGTAGCTGCAAAGTTACTTATAGTTAGTAGAATGTCTAAAGTGGACCATCGAAATAAAGCATTACCGTGGTTTATATTTTGATGCTTTTGTAAATTCAAATGTGTGATGAAAATATTTACTTTTGTAGATCCCCTGGTGATCACGGGCCTTGAGCCGTACACAGAGTACTCAGTTCGTTTTGCGGCCAAAAACTCACATTACCAGGGGAACTTCTCCACTGAACACAAGATCTTCACACAGTCTGAACGTGAGTATCAGCAGGATTCTCTCCTGTCTATTCACTTTATCTGCTGCTTATTCCACCATTTTTGATGTTGAAAAACTATTATGAATATTGTTATGTAAGCCATTGGCAGCCCACACAGAATCTGCAGCTAAGTAGTTAATATATCCTGTGGTGTGATATACTAAAACATATTAAACAGCATATATACTATATATAGTACTATATATAGAGTACTATATATATATATATATAGTACTCTCAGCTCCATTTAACACATTTACCATGTTTAAATCCAATCTGCAGATTTTCCAAAAAATCAGTGGAGAAAATGTTCAAAAAAAAAAAAAAAGCTGTAGATTCAGTCTGGGTGTGGCCAATGGTCTACAGTCCCAACATCAATTTTTAATAATAATAAGACATTTTATTGCAGTTGATTTCATTTCATGCTGTCATTCTTGTTCTTATTTGCTCATCACATGTGTTCATGATTTGCTTTCGCTGCCCATTCTTTCTCTAATTGCCACCTGAATGATCATTCCTGCTTGATGATGACCATTCTCCATGCATTACAACCTGCTCCTGGTCCCGGGGCCCATCCATTGCCTTATTCTGACCTTCCGTTGTAGATGGTAAATCAAAATTTTGAATGCATACATCTCCAGTTGATAGGCTAAAACACAAACCTAATTGTTTACTGTGATATAGAAGTGTGAAAATGAGTTTACCTACATGTTTTCAATGCTGAAGAAAGCAGAAAAAATTAGAAAATTGCTACTTCAGCATGAAATCAATGTTGGTCTGCTGATCTCACACATCTATACTGTAGTGAATGATTTTGGAGCTTATCCACTGGATTGTCAGTTACTTAAGTGTGACACTGACATAATCTAATAACTTAAAATAATGAATATTCACACTGATTTTAATGTGCTTTTTATTTGCCCATTGACTAGTTTGTGAATATTACACACATTTCCTTTAAACTTAAGTAAAAAAAAAAAAACAGTGTGAGAGTTGTAAAGCTTGATTCATTTCTGTGAATCAGTTCACACTGTCCATTTCAGTTAAATGGTTCAAAACTCTGATTCAGTGATTCATTCTTCACGCTAGTCTTCCTTGTGTTTATAAGTGAATTAGTATGGAAAACATGCATTTACTATTTTTAACTAGATTTTTACTGTATTTTAGTTGCCTAGGAGCAATAAATATCAGAATATACACTACCGTTCAAACGTTTGTGGTCATTAGGATTTTTTTTTTATTGAAAGAAAATTGAATACTTTTATTCAGCTGCATTAGGATGCATTAAATTGGTCAGAAGTGACAGTAAAACAAATAAATGCTGAAAATTCTATTCACCTAAAAATACAGAAAAAATTGTTTCGTAGTTTCCACTATTAAAACATTAAAACAGCAAAAATGGTTTTCAACATTAATAATTAGAAGAAATTTTTCTTAAGCAGCAAATCATCATATTAGAATGATGTGACACTGAAGACTGGAGTAATGATGCTGAAAATTCAGCTTTGCATTACAGTAAATAAATTACATTTTAAAATATATCAAATAAAAAACAGTTATTTTAAATTGTAATAATATTTCACAATATTACTGATTTTACTGTAATTTTTGATCAAATGAATGCAGCTTTGGTGAGCAGAATAGACTTACAAAAACATTTTTAAAAAAATCTTACCAACCTAAAATTTAGAATGGTAGTGTATATCAAAAGTCATTAAAATAAGGTTGAAAATACCATGATCATAATCCACCCGCCCTAAGATCACCTGTTACACTGTTTCTTTGTTCCTCCTATCTCATGTTTCTTCTTTCCCTCATTTAGGGGAACCTGACATCCCCATTCTTTATCTGAGCGAGAAAAAGTTGGAGAAGAACTCAGTCTCCATCCCCATTAAACAGCTGAAAGACGGAGGCTCTCCCATCCAACACTACGTTGTGCGCTACAAAGGGGTCAGTCCGAAGTCCAGCCGAATCACTTTTTCATATCTTTCTGGGGTTTTTTTTATTTTTTATTATGACTTATACCAGTGTAAAATGTCCCGTTTCGAATAGAACCAGGAGGATGACGAATGGACTGAAAATGAATTTCCTGGAAACTCCAGCAGAATCCAGCTGAATGGTCTCCAGTACAATGCTGAATATCAAATGGAAGTTTATGCAGTAAACCACAACGGCTCCTCCAGCCCTGCCAAAATTAACTTCACCGTCCCACAACCTGGTAGGTCTGATTAGAGCAAATCAAATATTATTATGTATTGGCACGCTTTACTTTCGGTTTGCTTTTCCACTGCAGTTTAGTACCGCTTCAAAGTGGGTGAGATTATAGACTGAGTATAGTTGTGTCACCTCTACTGCCTTGGATCCTAGTCTACCAATGAGTTTGCACCTCGTCTACTGACCACAATACAGCCCTTTCTTTTTTCAAGTTGCGTGCGACAGTCGTTTAAAGCAAGTCATTTCACAAACAAATGATATTGCAGTGGCTGTTACTGACTATTTAAATCTAGCAGGTTTGGTGTCTCATGTTTCAAATTAAATGACGCTGGTAGTGACGATTCTCTCTGACCTCTGCAGTGTTTACACGTCACGTTTAGTATTGGTACGGTACGCTTGGAACCCCCACCAAGGTGGGACTATTTAAGCGAGCCGTACCCTTCCGTTCCAAGCCGTCCTTTGCCACCGCAGTGCCAAAAAGTGAGCCAAAGTGAGCCGTACCGAACCGTACCATGCAGTGGAAAAGCGCCATATTATATACTTAAAGGGATAGTTCACCCAAAACTGAAAATTCTGTCATCATTTACTTACCCACAAGTTGTTCCAAACCTATATGAATTTCTTTGTTCTGTTGAGCACAAAAGAAGATATTTTAAAGAATGTCGGTCCATAGTATTTTCAATGGGGTCCAGCAACTGTTTGGAACATTCTTCAAAATATCTTCATTTATGTTCAGCAGAAGAAAGAACATCATGCAGATCCTGAATAACTTGAGAGTGAATAAATGATTGAATTTTATTTTTGTGTGAGCTATCTCTTTAAACAATCAGTTCACCCTTTTCACTTTTTAATGAAATGAATTGTTTCCTCTTTCTCTTGCAGTCAGTCAGCCGATGCTGGGGAAAGGTGGTGTGGTGGGCATTGTAATGTTCATCTTCTTGGTGCTGATGGTAGCAGTAGATGCTTTCTGCTGCTACACCAACCACTGCGGCCTGCTTAATTTCCTCGCTCATAAACTATTTGGACACAAACTGCCAGAGTCTAAAGGGATGGATGAAGAGGCGAATAATTCAAATGGGTAAGATAACTTCATCCTTCCATGTTTATGTTGCAGAGATAGACAATAGGATTGTTTTTTTCTACCCTAGTTTTCGTACAAAGAGCCATTGTTTGCACATAATGTTAGATCATAGTGATTGCATATAGGAATGGTTCACCCCATCTCTACATTTCAAAAGACAATTTCATAGAAGAAAAGTAGATGCAAAAAGACAAATAGCACCATTAAGTAAAAAAAAAAAAAAAAAAAGTTAATCTTCAAGACTTGTATATTATATCCCAAGTCTTCTGAATTCATATGATAGCTTTGTGTGAGGAAAAGTCCTCACATCATTTTCATTTTTGGGTGAACTATTCCTGTACGTACAGTACCTATATGCCAAGATGTGCAAAGATTGGCAGAAAAGTATAAATTATTGATAAAAAATAATTACGTTTTATTGTATTACTCACTGTTATGAACTAGAATTGTATGTAATAATGACAAAAAATATTGTTATAACCATAAATATAAAAATGATTATAACCAAAATGATGATAACACTCAGCAATATGGTTGACCTAATTAAGGTTATATAAAGGGTTATATAAAGTTTAATGTAATAGTTAAGACAAACTAACAATGAAGAAGATTTAATTCCAAATTTAAATTTAAATTTTTACAGCCTTTTCAAATATTGGTTGATGTTAAATTCTATACAGCCTCATTCTCTTTTTAACATTTTATTTGTAAAAAAAAAAAATGTTCTTAAGCATTTCTAACAATATAATTACACATTTTTAACTAACAACCAAGGTTAATGAATGTTAAAAAAATATTATTTTAAAATATTTTATATATATGTACGTGTGTGTGTGTGTGTGTGTGTGTGTATATATATATATATATATATATATATATATATATATATATATATATATATATATATATATATATAGTCCAGTTTTCAAGGTTTGCATTTAGACAGATTTACTGTTTCCTGTGTGTGATTTCACCGCTCTAAGCTTCAGTCCTCATGTGTCCTTTGATACAGAGACATGAAGCTGAGTGGGCTAACGTTTCCCCGAGGCAGCATCCCAAAACTTCAGGCACCTAGTGGGGCAGTGAATGGTGTTCATTCAGAAGTCACATGTGACAAAGCGCCTCTTACCAAATTCGAGTAGGTGCCAAACTCAAAGGGGTGAATGCAGCTGGGCATCAAAGCTGTCATTCACAAAAAATGGCATGTGGGTTTTGTGTTATGCAACCAGACTTAAAGGAATAGTTCACCCAAAAATAGCCATTTTGTCATCATTTACTCATCTTCAGCTGTGTGTGACTTACTTTAGGAGATGTTAGTCAAAATGTCTGAGCTTATGTCTTCCATACAAGTAAAGTACATGCTGATTTAGGGTACATTTTCAAGACAAGTTTTTCGCATACAGAAGGCAACATTGTCAAAATTATCTCTGTTCACATGGATCCACGAAAACAACTAAAACCGATTGGCGATATCACTTTGTAAAGAAACACTACATACCTATAGACTGAATATGTAATAGAGTACCTCAGGGATGACGCATTTTTGTAGGCAAAACCCGGAAGCAAGTTAGCATTTTAGGGCTTTTGGTTCCAACGCCGTTAAGTCTATGGGTTTTTTGAATGGGTTTTTGCTAAATCGCCTGAAATAAGGTCTGTGGTTAACAAAGCCTCTAAATATTTTCACGTTTTGATCTATGACATAAAACACACCAGTTATAACCCGCTTATGATTTTTTAAACCTTTAATGTGTCTTAAAAATGGTGGTTGCTAACAAAGTGCTAAAAGTGCTAAAAACTTTAGACGTCATCATTAAAAATGGGACATTTGGACAGCATTTCTCATGAAAAAGTGGATAAGTATTCATACGCAGCGCAGATCATAATCAGCGAGCATGTTTTTAAATAACGTTGTTTTTTTTAAATAGAGTTTGAGGAAGCTTGGTGGTGACGACGTTGATCCGCGACCATGGTAGTTCGTTTATAGCCTACTGTTAGCTTTTTATATCTGACGACTTTATTTAGGCTTCAAAATGTAGAAATGTTGTTTTAACTTGTAAAGATTATCTTGATAGACAAAACGTGTAAGTGTCATAACCCTTTGTTAAACACAGAGCCTATTTTCTGCGATTTTCCACAAGCCTATGGGAAAAATGCATAGGCTTTCAACCAAGGGAACCTGTGCGCCGCTAACTTCCAGGTTGGCCTACAAAAACACGTCATCCCTGAGGTACTCTATATGGAAGCGCATGACGTCACAGTTTTTGTAGTTTACACAGAGACGATAACGGTTCAAAAACTTTCACTTTGAAGCCCGTTTTCAAATGTTTGCATTTCTGGCCCCCAAAACACACTTGTCGTGTAAATGAACGGCCAAAATGCATAAAATTGTTTAGTTTTTAGTTGAAAACTGTCACGGAATGCACAGAGACAAGAAGGTTAGATCTAAACGCAGCTTTAATCGGGTAATCCAGAAACGTAATCAGACAGGCAAGGGTCAAAATCCACAGATCAGTCCATACAAAACAAAGAAAAACAAACAGTGATTCCAGTGACCATAAACAAAACATCCATAACAAAAGCAGAAACAAACTAGGTATAAATAGACAGAACACTAATAATGTAATACAAGACAGCTGGGTGCAATGAAGTGATAATGAGTCCGGGAAGTGGGTTATGGGAATTGAAGTCCGAGTGGTGAGGTAATGGTCCGGGGTGGAGTGCCCTCTGGAGGCTAAGTAGGGCACTCCAACTGGTGATCATGACAGAAAACGATCCAAAAAACATGAAAAACCATTAGTAAACATCAATGAGTAAATAATCACAGAATTTTAATTTTTTGGAGAACTATTCCTTTAAGTCGTAATGTAACTTACTCTTACTGCCATTTTTTAAAACCCTTGTCTCACAATTTTTATTCTTTTCTTTACTATCAATTCCCCCTGAAAACAAGTATAACAATTCAGCTGCCTCATACTGTACACCCAGAAAGCAGCTTTTTGTATTCTTCTGTGTCATTTGCACTGTAGAAATAATGATATATTCCCTTTTTTGTAGGAAGAAACCAGAATCTACTGATCCAACAGGAGAGGCGTAGAGGAAGAGCTTACACAGGACACAATTTGAATTCACTGAGTGAAGAAATTTCACACAAATCTCGGGACATCCGATTGTGAGCTTAATGGTGAAGTGCATCTTTTTTGTTGTTGTTAAAATACTATATGAAATCCATTTGTAGCCCATGAAGGTTTAAACACTATAGCTCTGTGGTGCTATGAAAACATTGCTGTGTTTGTTTGAGCATCTTGACGGGCCCAACAAAGCAAGACTGACTCAACCAATAGCATGAGATTTGGGGCGGGACTATCTATTTGTCCGACCAATGACAGATGGGGGAATGTTTGAGAAACTTGACACACTTGACCCTTTAAGTGATGCAGTCTGGAACAAATATACAAACATCATGAAGACGACTGTTAATCGCAGGAACACGTTCGAGTCCCGTGTGATTTAGATTAGGCTTGTTATTAAATTGTGATTGCACTACATGTAAATGTAGGATGTTTAAGAGCATTATGAGTGTGATCTAGCACTGTAGATACTGTACATGACAAATGCTGCGTGAGCTGAATGGATGTTCAGTAGTGAGCAGATAAATGCAGAATGCAGCTCAGTAGGATATGATGTTAACATTTTAAAGTATAAAATTAATGTCAGAATGGGAGCATAATATTTCACCAGCGCATTACTAGTGTTAATTTATTGCGCATTTAACATATGCTTGTAGCTTGTATAAAATCTTGATTAAAGGCGTTTGACACCGGATTCATTTTTATGTGAACGATAAAAACTTTATTAAAGATAAAAAAGAGCCATTTTTAATATAGATATAACTTTGAATTTTATTTGTTTTAACAGTGTTATCTTTTCAAAATCATATATTGTTAGATCAAATACACTATGTATGTATTTTTTTTTCTGGTTAAGTGACATTAAATGTGGATGTAAATACAGATGCATGCAAAAAGATGTACATATAGATTTATTAATAATTTTTTACATTCACTGTACATTGTATATATTATTTCTTTAATGCTTTTATACTCATTCTAATGTTTGAACCTATGGTAATTTTGTACTCAATGTAAATTTATTTACTATAGGCATTTGATTCTTTTGAATAAAAAGAGAAAAATATCTACAACACGTGCTTGCTGAAGCTCATTATTCACAGTGCAGAGATTCATTCACTATTTGTAACTGAGAAGGCTGTAGACCACGGCGCCGGCCTCTTGACTGTTGGAACGTGGTCTATAAAACAATCAATAAAAAACATTGGTCACACTTTAGTTTAGGGTCCAATTCTCACTATTAACTAGTTGCTTATTAGCATGCATATTACTGTTGGCTGTTAATGTAAGCAATAAGGTACTCGAAGCTGTGCTGTATCGTGAATAAGTCACGGCTGAAGGGGGTTGAAAGGCACGACGCAAAGTGACTTATTCATGATACAACACTAGCCTCGAGTACCTTATTGCTTTTATAAAATGGCTACTTACCACAATACACAATCATCATCAGGCTGGTGATGAGACATTTTATTCATTACCTGTCTGAGGTTGATGAAGGAAGGTTTAGATCTGCATATATCAGGTTGTTGGTATGGCTTTCTTCAGACTTTGGTGATTTTCTCAGGTTCTCATAGATCGCCTCTGTGACAGTGACTGCAGGTGTCTGATCAAATATAAAGCAGTAGATATTTATTCATTTCGATAGTCCACTTTAGAAGTTCTACTAACTATAAGTAACTTTGCAACTTACTCTCATTAATTTGCAGCTACATGTCAACTAGCTCTGTTTAGAGTATTAGTAGACTGTTAAGTTAGAATAAGTTGACATGTATTGCAAAGTTATAGTTAGTAGAATATCTAAAGTGGACCATCGGATTAAAGTGAAAAAAAAAACAGATTTACAAGCTACAGAAGCTTCATGCTTGTTTACAATCAGATGAATTGTTCATGTGATTTAATACCTGTTTTGTGGGCTGCTTCTTTGGTGTAAACTGTTTCCTCCTGTAAAGATGTGAACAGATTTGCAATATAGCTTTACATGATGTGTTTGTAAACATATAACTCAAAATAGCTATATGTTCCTGGGACTTCTTTGCCTTCAAAATCCATAAAATTAAGATCCAATTTAGTTGTTAATAATTCAAAATGATCAGAATACTAGTCACAAGATTAAGAAACAATGATTGATGTAAATCAATTAGTATTAGCTACTAGTGCAAAACGTTGCATAAGATGATTGCATGCTTGTCCACCACACTGAATAATGTAATAAGACTGAACTCAGTAAATGATGATGGGAAGTGATGATCAAGGGCTTGTGTAACATGTAGTGTCATTACCACAAAGTACAAACTCATGCAATCACATTTAACACATATGAACTGCATGTTCTCTCAGCATTTCAACATGCTGTTCATCCACTCACCTTATATTGAGACCAAACAGGACTAACAGTACAGCTATTACAAAGAAAAGCAAAGCTGTTGCAGACAGCAAGAAATGTCGATCATGCACTATAGAAACAAACAAACAAAAAGAGGGTAAATTTGGGTAAATGGTCACTAAAGTCACAGATTTTATGTTTTCTCAAAATGGGGAAAAAGGTTTTTGGACACCCCTCACATGATATTTTTTTATAAATATTTACTGCATTAAGCTATAGTGTTCCATTCCAAATACAACCTAAGAAATATTCCCTATTACCTTCGACTTTCAGTGCTACGATCATAGAGTTTTGAGAACCCATGTCATTTTTGGCCGTGCAGAAGTACTGTCCATCATCCTTCTGACTGGCAGCTTTGATGGAGAATTCACAATCAAATCCTATAGAAGAAATGTTCGCATCTCGGATCCTAAACCAAGTGTAGTTTGTCACTGCAGGATTGGCATTGCTCTTACAGATCAGAGTCAGTGAGTTTCCTTGTGCTATCTTTCCAGATGTCAAAATGGTTATTTCAACATTCTTTGGACTATCTGTGGGGAGAAGCAACAGGATTGGTAATGTAATGTATGTAATGGTGCAGTTGAAATGAGTTAGGGTTAGTGAAATCTCTTGAAACTGTTAAGCTTCCTCATTTTTTATACGTAAATCCATGTTTAATATGGAAACATTAATATTTAACATTAACTACATCAATATTTAACATTAAATATTTAACAAATATTTAACATTAACATTTAATATGGACGCATTACTGTTACACCTGGTATTATCATAAGTTTCAAATGCGTTTTCATTGACCACTTGTGGTTGGATTTTGCGGAGATCCTCGCCTCTTTTTCGTCACTCAACTACATCACATACCGTTCGGTCTGCGCAGCGCAGGGTTGCCAAGTTTTCACAACAAAACCCGTCCAATTACTACCCAAAACTCGCATTTCGGGGGGTCACCCAGTAAAAATCGCATTCCTGGGGGTAAAATTCGCGTTTTGGCAGGGTTCCCCTGGTAAAATTCGCATTCCAGGCGCTACATATCATGTTATTTGGGGTCGCTTCAACCCGCGGACATGAAAAACAACCTGCGGCAACAGTGTTAAAGTAGCCCAATTCTGCAGGAAAACCGAGGACTTGGCAACACTGGCGCAGCGCCGCTTCAAGTCAAACACACCTTCTATTTTGGTGTTTGTAATGAGCGATGACGTATTTTGTGGACGGAGCCATAAAATAATAACATATATCCCCCAATTGACTTTTTTGACAATTTCGAGTTTATGTCCTGCAGTTCTGACTTTTTTCTTTTTTTTTCTCAGAATTGTGATATAAACTCATAATTGAGAGAAAAAAGTCAGAATTTTTAGATTACAAATTTTATAGATTTAAATGTTATTATGTAAAAAGTTAGAGCTTTTATTATTTCATGCTGTAACTGTTGGGCTAATACATTATGTCCCCGAACTGTATGTGAATACTATGGAGATCAATTGTTTACATCAAATTCATACTTTAATAGTAGGCTAGTTGTCACATTTCACCAGTCTGTCCATTTAATGTTTAACTTCAAAGGGCGTCGTCGACGACGGTATTTAGTAATTTCTTTCTTTCTTTCTTTTTTTATCTTACTGTCCTCAAACTTGTATGTTCGGCACAGTCTATGCATCAGGAGTGTGTCTATGATGCCTTAAAATACTGCCTACTTAGGCAGCTTACTACGTTTTTAAATAACAATCTAGCCTTAGGTTAAATGTAAACTTACATCTCACATCAAGCAATATTTTGTCTGAACTTGGGCTGCTGTTCTTCAGACCACAGGAGTAGTTGCCAAAATCATTGTGAGAGACAGAAGAGATTCGGAGCTCATTCTCAGTGGCTTGTGGAAGCAGAAGGTGGTTTTTAAACCAGGCAAACGGCCCTTGTTCCGGGGTACAGTTTTCTGTGCTGCATCTCAATGTCACAGTGTCTCCTTCATGGATGCGTCCATTCATCTTTTGCGTTGTCACTGTTACTCTAAAAGGTAGAACTGTTAAAAGTGGTAGATTGATGAAATGCAATCAGAAACTGGTTTAAAAAGACACATTAAAAAAAACTAAATTAATGGTCGCCAGTGCTAAACCAGCATCAGATTCCATCCTGACTTACAGTCTACAATGGTAGACCAGCAGAACTGAAATTGTTCATGAAACTGGTTTGATCAACATAGTCCTTCTGATTGAAGCTGGTTGACCAAGGAAATATGGATGGCTAATGGATTAGTTTACCCAACAAAAATGAAAATTCTGTCATCATTTACTCACCTTCATGTCATTCCAAAACTGTACTTTTATTAACTTTTATTCATCTTCATGACACAAATGATGATATTTTTGATGAAATCTGAGAGCTTTCTGCACCTCCATTGACAGCTAAACAACTACTACTTTCAATCCATGTGACTCCAGTGGTTTATCCTCAATTTTATGAAACACTGCTCTTTTGTAAATAAAGTAGTAAATCATATATATATATATATATATATACAGTACAGTCCAAAAGTTTGGAACCACTAAGATTTTTAATGTTTTTAAAAGAAGTTTCGTCTGCTCACCAAGGCTACATTTATTTAATTAAAAATACAGTAAAAAACAGTAATATTGTGAAATATTATTACAATTTAAAATAACTGTGTACTATTTAAATATATTTGACAAAGTAATTTATTCCTGTGATGCAAAGCTGAATTTTCAGCATCGTTACTCCAGTCTTCAGTGTCACATGATCCTTCAGAAATCATTCTAATATGCTGATTTGCTGCTCAATAAACATTTATGATTATTTTCAATGTTGAAAACAGTTGTGTACTTTTTTTCAGGATTCCTTGATGAATAGAAAGTTCAAAAGAACAGCATTTATCTGAAATACAAAGCTTCTGTAGCATTATACACTACCGTTCAAAAGTTTGGGGTCAGTAAGAATTTTTATTTTTATTTTTTTGAAAAGAAATTAAAGAAACGAATACTTTTATTCAGCAAGGATGCATTAAATCAATCAAAAGTGGCAGTAAAGACATTTATAATGTTACAAAAGATTAGATTTCAGATAAACACTGTTCTTTTGAACTTTCTATTCATCAAATAATCCTGAAAAAAAATATTGTACACAAATATTTTGTACAGTTTTACACATTAAATGTTTCTTGAGCAGCAGATCAGCATATTAGAATGATTTCTGAAGGATCATGTGACACTGAAGACTGGAGTAATGATGCTGAAAATTCAGCTTTGCATCACAGGAATAAATTACTTTGTGAAATATATTCAAATAGAAAACAGTTATTTTAAATTGTAATAATATTTCACAATATTACTGTTTTTTACTGTATTTTTAATTAAATAAATGTAGCCTTGGTGAGCAGACGAAACATCTTTTAAAAACATTAAAAATCTTAGTGGTTCCAAACTTTTGGACTGTACTGTATGTGTGTGTGTATATATATATATATATATATATATATATATATATATATATATATATATATATATATATATATATATATATATATATATATATATATATATAATTTTTTTTTTTGTAAATAAAGTGGTAAATTTTATATATATATATATATATATATATATATACACATGTAGGTTAAACCACTGGAGTCACATGGATTACTTTAATGTCTTTACTACCTTTCTGGGCCTTGAAAGTGGTTGTTGTGTAGCTGTCAATGGAGGGACAGAAAGCTCTCAGACTTCCTTTAAAAATCTTCATTTGTGTTCCGAATATGAACAAATCTCTTACAGGTTTGACATGAGGGTGAGTAATTAATGACAGAATTTTCTTTTTTTTTTTCCGTTAACTATAAGGCTATGGGTACACCAGCACACCAGCATCCAAAACACAACATATGCTGGTCACTTTACAACAGGGATTGTGGTCTGAGTTTTCATGTGTCATAAAAATTTGTCTTTCATTTACCTGCTACATTGAGGTTTATGCCACCTAGTCCAGTATATTTTCCACGATAATCTGTTTCAAAGCGAAATAAATATATTCCAATGTCACTTTTGGAGATATTGTGTAATTGCAAGGAGCAGTTTTTGTCTTGGTTTGCATACACTGTTCTGTTTTTGTACAGTTGGTCAATCTCTGCCACCTCTGAGTGATGGACAAATATTCCCTGCTGTGTTCCGTCTTGTTTCTGAGGTTTCTTTGGTTTGAACCATTTTGTAGTTTTAAGTGTGTAAACAGATGGATAATCAAATGAGCAGGTGAAATCCACAGATGATCTTTCAAAAACACATATGGAACGAGGTTTGTATGAAACTGACCATGAAGCCAGAGCAGCTGAAACACACAAAAATATTTGTTAAGGCTCCAGTAAATCATCATTGCTCTGATTCTAATCATTGCTCCAGATGATTCTAACAGACTATCAATGACCGGATCTGAACAAAAAGTGCAGCAGTAAATTGTTAAGTCCAGTGGTTCTAAACCAAGGGGCCTCAGCAGTCAGCACACTTCCAAGGGATCCACAAATATGACTTAAAATGATTTAAAATAAGACAAATCTTTATTATCTTTAAAAGCTTTCTAAGCTAAAATAGCTATAAAAAAAAATCAAGACATTTTTCTTATATTAATTTGTTCTTTCTACACATGTATTTTTTAAAATGCAGTGTTCCATGGGCTTTGGGATGGTAAACCTGTATGCTATATGAGGGTGTTTTAAAGGAATAATAATTAAAAAAAATTAAAGTCATGGAAATTTGGAGAATTTTTGTTTTTTATTTTGTTATGTCAAGCTCTAAAATATTTTATTGGGTAGAAACATTTAATCATGAATGACTGGAAACTTCATGTAAATTCTTTAGTCATAAAAAGTGTGAACCCTGAAATGAATTCTTTTAATTTTAATTAATTTAATTTATATTTATTTTTAATTATTTTAATATATTCCCCCTCCTAGTTTATGTAAATAAAAAACTTTTAAAAAGGCAGCTTTGTCATTACAGCAGAAATATCTTAGCGAATTTTGTCTTCAAGTCAGTAAGTTTGAGAATAGACACTATTTACTGAATAATATTATCAACAAATAAATAAAATACTCAAATAAAACAGAAACTCACCTGATAGAGACAGCTGCAGTAATATGCTGATGAAAAACATGAGTTTTGTCCCTTTAGAGGTTTTGGCTAAGAAATCACTTATTTCTTTAGATGCTTCAGTAAGCTTCAGTGTTTCCACATGACAGGCCTAATATAAGCTGGCATGTTGCATCAATAAACGGATATCCTTGTTCCATTTTGAAAACTTCCTTAAATCAGTGCTTGTAATTTAATTCTGTTATTCTATGCTTAAATTATAAGAACATATGGTTAGATTTGTAGCATTGGGGGGTAGAGCACGTGTTTATAATATTTCTTTAATGAAACAGTTTCTGCTGATGATTTTTACCAAACAGGAACCCAAACAGGAAGTCAGTGAAAGTTATTCTCAAAGATTTTCCCAGTTTCTTCTCTTTAAAAAGAGGGGAAGTAGCTGCATGTGCCACAACTGCTACATAGAAGATAGCACGGAATCTCCAGAAAAAAAAAAAAAAACTGTAATTAATATGATACCACTTGAGGATGTAGTATAAATGCTCTGGTGAACGTATATCTTAAAGGATTAGTCCACTTTCAAATAAAGTTTTCCTAATAATTTACTCACCCCCATGTCATCCAAGATGTTCATGTCTTTCTTTCGTCAGTCGAAAAGAAATTAACGTTTTTGATGAAAACATTCCAGGATTATTCTCCTTATAGTAGACTTCAATGGCCTCCAGATGGTTGAAGGTCGAAATTACAGTTTCAGTGCTTCAAAGGGCTTTAAACGATACCAATCTACTTACGGAAAAAACCGGAACTGGCGCCGCGTTCCTTCCGTAAGTTGAATAGGGAAGGCATAGGACATACAGCGTAAACTTTTTGAAGAATACAGAAAGCGGAAGCACTTGTGAGGTGATCATTTGTGTTTTTAAAGTATATACAGTTGTATTTTTTAGAAAATGACCGATCGTTTCACTAGATAAGACCCTTAGTCCTCGTCTGGTATCGTTTAAAGCCCTTTGAAGCTGCAATGAAACTGTAATTTTGACCTTCAACCGTCTGGAGTCCATCGAAGTCCATTATGAGGAGAATAATCCTGGAATGTTTTCATCAAAAACATTAATTTCTTTTCGACTGAAGAAAGAAAGACATGAACATCTTGGATGACATGGGGGTGAGTAAATTATCAGGAAATTTTAATTTGACAGTGAACTAATCCTTTAAGTCATCTGTAGCCTACGGTTTTTGTGGCGTTTAGGCTCAAAAGGTATGTTGTGGCGCTAGTCTGTAGCGCCCCCTGCTGTCAAGGCATAAGCCTCACTAAATTCTCAAGATGCTCATCATGTAAACACGAAAAGTGAAATTAACCAAATGAATTAAGTTTATTTCACTCAAATATTATTAAAAGTTCATTGTACTTAATAGAAAAAAATGAACTGAACTCAACAAATGATTTGGCCTAGAGTAAGATAAGCGAATGAGCGCAGCTCTATTTTCTAACAAGCTTTGCCTCAGAGTGCATACGAAAAATAAATGTTGTCTTTTTCCACAAGATTAATATACGCAGAGACCTTTTAGTGTTTAATCTTCTGTTGTGTTTTGATTTACAGTGAACAAATGAAGGGGAATAGTAGCAAGTGATTGAGGGACGATTTCGGACACAGCCATGATCTCATTTTCCTGCGCGCTGCGCCGAGGAAGGACCGAATGACTCTTGTGACGTAATTCCTCTGCGCCCAGACAAGCGGTGTCGTTGAGGAAAACAAATGATCGAGGTCCGTTCATCTGTTTTATTATTTTATTCCTGCACTTCGACTTGAATTTCTTCATAAGGACAGATTTCACGGCGAGTATGTATTTAGTTGAGAATAGTTGACTTCAGCAGCGCTTTAGATAAAGTTTATATCAGTTTAGAGCCTTAAAACCGAATCATGTGGCATCTGAACATTATTGCTCAAATAATTTAACGTTAATCGATTTAAACAGTATTTCTGTAAAACTGGACTATTAATGTCAATTTACCACAGATGGTGTCTAATTGTTTTGTTTACGCTTCTTGAACTCCGTTCTTATTTGTTTTCTTTTCAAGAGACACACTGGTCGTGTCTCAACTTAGTGTACTGCCTAGTTAGACAGACTTTTAAGGGCGTGCAGTATGTTTGAAGTGCATGGGTTTGCATCTTTGTAAGCATCATAGCAGTTTGCAGCATTTTTGGGCATCAAAGGTGCATTGGAGAAAGGTTTGTGATCCCCAGAAATGTTAGACAGACAGCTTGCTGTGTTTTGAGACACAGATATTAATTTATTGATTTATTTACTGAGGTTTTACTGTTTTTTTTTTTCTTGCTTTTTGCAGAAGACGCTCAGTATGGCGTTAAAATCTGGAGAAGAGCGCCTGAAGGAGATGGAGGCAGAGATGGCGTTGTGAGTTCTTCACTTTTCACTCATATTCCAGCTGTTTATTTGTGTGTTTGGAGTGTGTGAAATAAGGCATTTCTGACTTTTATGTATGCTGATGTTGCTTCTCCTGTAGGTTCGAGCAGGAGGTGTTGGGAGGACCTGTGGCACCTACAGTGGTTGAAGCTGTTCCAGTCGCTCTGGCAATGCCAGCCGTACCCATTGTCAGGCCCATCATTGGTACAAACACCTACCGCGAGGTATTAATTACTTATTCAAAAAACCTAATATTTTACATTGTATATTTTTGTATGCAGGGGTCCAAAAGACTAATAGTAAAAATACTTTTACATAATTTTTGTGATTGACTAATTTATTTTTTAATTTCAAACTGCTTTATTACATATTATTATAAGTGAAAAGTTTAATAAAAAAAACAAAACATTAAAATATATATTTAAAATAAAAATCCTAAAATTTTTCATTTCTTTATTTTCATATTTTCAATGTGGTTATATACACTACCATTCAAAAGTTTGGGATCAGTAAGATTTGTAATGTTTTTAAAAGAAGCTTCGTCTGCTCACCAAGGCTGCATTTATTTAATTAAAAATACAGTAAAAACGGTAATATTGTGAAATATTATTACAATTTACATGAAGTGTTTTCGATTTGAATATATTTTACAAAGTAATTTATTCCTATGATCAAAGCTGAATTTTCAGCATCATTACTCCAGTCTTCAGTGTCACATGATCCTTCAGAAATCATTCTAATATGATGATTTGCTGCTCAAGAAACATTTCTGAATATTATTAATGTTGAAAACAGTTGTGTACTTTTTTTTCAGGATTCCTTGATGAATAGAAAGTTCAAAAGAACAGCATTTATCTGAAATACAAAGCTTTTGTAACATTATACACTACCGTTCAAAAGTTTGGGGTTTTAATTTTTATTTTTTTGGAAATAAATTAAATAAATGAATACTTTTATTCAGCAAGGATGCATTAAATTGATCAAAAGTGACGGTAAAAACATTTATAATGTTACAAAAGATTAGATTTCAAATAAACGCTGTTCTTTTGAACTTTCTATTCATCAAATAATCCTGAAAAAAAAATATTGTACACAAATAATTTGTGCAGTTGTACAATAAATGTTTCTTTGAAACTTCTTGAATGAAACTTCTTTTAAAAACATTAAAAATCTTACCGACCCAAACTTTTGTATGTGTGTGTGTATATAATATATAGTACACACACACAATTATGGTTATTTGTTTGAATGATTGAATGAATGAATGGTTTATGAATGAGTTTTATATAGCACTTTACAATCATGTCAGGGGTCTCTCCTCAACCACCACCAGTGTGCCCCATCCACTTAGATGATGCGACGGCAGTCACATTACAACGGCGCCGGTTCGCTCACCACACACCAGCTATAGGTGTAGAGGAGAGAGAGTAACCCTAAAAACATTAATTTACTTTCCTTTAAACATTCATCAATTTAAACTAGTCTTTTGTATTTATTTTTTTCTAGGTCCAGCAGAGTTTGGAGGCAAGAGCTGCCACTTTAGTTGGTCCACCACCTACATTTGTTGGTCCTGGTACAACAATTTCACACTCTTATTATACAGTTGAAGTCAAAGTCATATATAGAAATCGGCTGACAATCATTTGATATTTATTTGTAGCTATGCCGGCAGTAGCGCCTCCTCCAATGATGCGTCCAGCATTTGTCCCGCACGTCTTACAGAGACCAGGTAATCAGGATTCCCGTTATTATTATTATTATTATTATTATTGTTGTGTGTGTATATCTATCTATCTATCTATATCTATCTATCTGTCTCTATCTCTATCTCTCTATCTCTAAATAATTATATCGCTGGGCAATATGTACAAAAAAAATCATATTTCGATATTTTTTGGCTTAATGGCGATATGTGATATATTTCAGCATTTTCTATTTTTTTCTATTTGGATCTAAAAAAAAAAAATCTGTATTTATTTCGTAAAAAAAAAAAAAAAATGTTAGTTCACATCCTGCCCAGTGTTGTCCTACAAACAATATTGAAGGCTATGAAAACAAATAAAGTGAATGTAACCATGTAAGCTGTGCTATATATTATGTGCCAAATCACATTACTTTCTAATATTTCTAATATGCATGCACACGTGGTGGTGCTCATTCACTGAAATCTGTTAAGTTTTATAGGCTCGACCACTTCTGACAGCAAAATGGAAATACTTTCATGACTTTCTTACATTTACGTGAATACACCTGTGAAATATAAGTTATGCACTGAGGAAAACATCACATATCAAATGCATTAAACAGCGCAAGTTTCTGTCACAGCCGCTGAAAACTATACGCGTTAACTATATCTTATGAGTTATTTTGAAGCCCTTAAAGGGTTAGTTCACCCTAAAATGAAAATTCTGTCATTAATAACTCACCCTCATGTCGTTCCAAACCCGTAAGACTTAAATTCATCTTCGGAACATAAATTAAGATGATGAAAATCCGAGAGCTCTCTGACCCCTCCATTGTCAGCAATTTAATTACCACTTTCAAGGCCCAGAAAGGTAGGGAAGTGGTTTTGAACGGTTGTTCAAATAGTTGAACCTACAGTGGTTCAACTATTTGTGTTCCGAAGATGAATTAAGGTCTTACGGGTTTAGAAAGATAGGGTGAGTAATTAATGACAGAATTTTAATTTTTGGGTGAACTAACCCTTAATATAAAGCATCTCTCATGTTTAGGACAAATTGTCTAATGCACTTTCCCTACAGAAGCTCACTCTGTGTTTTCCGCTACATTTCAGATATGCTTATAATATCAGGCTACTGTATGAATTGATTATATAGGGTTTATCGTTTATAAATATATATTGCTATATTTTTTTCCAGTGGGTCAGAGAATGCCAGTAATGCGTGGTCCACCTCCTCAGGGCATGATAGCACCTCCTCTTCCCAGACCTCCACCTCCTCCACCCATGATGATGGCTCCACCTATGCCAGGACCTCCTCAGCCCCAAATGGGTCCAGTCGGGCCACCCATGGGGCCCATGCCACAAGTGGGTATTTTCTGAATTGTAGTCAGCTGTCAGGGTATTTTTAAGGTTGCCTTGTAGTTGTACTGTAAAAATGGAAATGTCTATATCACAAATGTTTTTTCTCAATTAATGGCAGGTTGGAGGCATGAACCCTATGTCTCCGGCACCACCGCGGCCTATGGCTCAAGGCCCTGCGAAGATCACTCCCAGTGTTATACAGGCGGCCCCCACTGTTTACACAGCACCCCCTGCTCCTAAGAGAATTGACTACAAGAGCCAGAAACAAGCACGCATGGTAATGAATCAACACACACTCGACTGTCCTATTTCACAAAAAGTCCATATACTAATTTCACTGATTTGCCTGAAAGTTCAGTGCTGACATTTGATATAAATCACATTCACAAGGTGTAATTTCTAGCTGATTAAATATTTTAGACATGAGCATAAGTAGAAAAAAATATATCCACTATAAAAAAAAGACTAAAGTCCCCCTGCAGTCAATATGTTTGTCCCTTAAAACTCATCTTTGATAAGCAAAATTACATATTTAAATGTTTTTGTATGTTTTCTGTGAAAATAATTTCTTCATACCTTAAAATAGCTTGAATGTAACTCTACACCTTTTGCTTCATTTAGTATTTGTGGAAACATGAATATGCAAATTAGTCACCAGCTGATTCACTCACTCAATGTAGTAAATGCTACACAATGGCAAGTGGCATGTGTATCACATACACATGATAAAACAAGCTCCATTCTTCCTTTTTTCTTTCTGCATATGTTTTTGTGCCCATGCTAATGGAAAACTTGGGAACTGCAGGAAAGGTTTACAAATTGTGTTTTCCATGCCTGGAAATTCCATTGGTCCATTGGTTCCATTGGTTTGGGAAACCTGTAGGATCTATTTACTGTTTCCACAGCATCTATTTTGACATTTAATATCAAAGCACCACACGATTCATAATAAAAACTAGTAAGTGAGAAATTTAAATCCCCTTGTGTTTCCTGTATAATGCTTTTCTGATTATCTAAACCTTCTCTCGGCTCATTTTCTCAGGAGGAGTTATCAGCATTGGTGGCGGAGCAGCAGGCCGCAGTCATGGCAGCTGGGCTCCTGGAATCAAAGAAGGAGGCGGTCACTGATGACAGCAAGATCGGCCCGAGCATGCCAGAGCCTGAGCCTACACATGTGGAGGTTTAATATTAATTTCTAATATAATTTTACATCTTACACTTACTTTAACACGTATTTATCGTGTATTAATAAGTTGTGGGAACGAACTATGGCCAAAATATTTATATTTTTTCCCCACATCATGTGCGGGGCTCCATATTTTAGCACTTTAAAGGGTTAGCTCACCCAAAAATGAAAATTCTGTCATTAATTACTCACCCTCATGTTGTTCCACACACGTGTAAGACCTTTGTTCATCTTCGGAACACAAATTAAGATATTTTTGATAAAATCCGATGGCTCCGTGAGGCCTCCATTGACAGCTAGTTAATTTACACATTCAAATGCCCAAAAAGGTTTTTTAAGACATATTTAAAACGGTTCATGTGACTACAGTGGTTCAACCTTAATGTTAATTATTTACGAATCTTTTGTTTCGAATCAGTGGTTCGGAGCATGTATCAAATTGCCAAAGTCACGCCCCTCAGTGGTGAACTATTGAAATTTCAAAACACTTATGACATAATGAAGCCTCATTTACTGAAATCACATGACTTTGGCAGTTTGACGCATGCTCCAAACCACCGATTCGAAACAAAAGATCCGTAAAGCTTTGAATCTTCATGAAGCAGTGTTTTGAAATCGCCCATCACTAAATGTTGTTAAATAAAGTCATTATTTAGTTTTTTTTGTTTGTTTTTTCTGACAAAAAGTATTCTCGTTGCTTCATAACATTAAAGTTGAACCACTGTAGTCACATGAACTGTTTCAAATACATCTTTAGTAGCTTTCTGGGCATCTGAAAGTGTTAATTATCTTGCTGACAGTGGAGACTTACTGAGCCATTTGATTTTATCAAAAATATCTTAATTAGTTTGCCGAAGATGAATGAAGGACTTATGGGTGTGGAGCGACATGAGGGTGAGTAATTAATGACAGAATTTTCATTTTTGGGCGAACTAACCCTTTAACTCAAACTTACTTATTGTAGTTTTTCATGTAATATTTATATTTTATTTTATTTCAGCTTTATAGCAATTAACATAAACGTAATTTCTAATAGTTTTGTGTAATACCGGATAAAGAAAGATCATTTAAAAAAACGGTTTAGTGTAAAGGAATTCTTGATATGAATATTGTTCTAATTATTTCTTATTTGCATATGCCTAGCCTGCTGATACCAGCACAGAAGATAAGAAGAAAGGAAAACAGGAAAAGCAGAAGAAATGCATCCGGGTTGCAGCTGGTGTCACGTGGGAGGACACCAGCCTATTAGAGTGGGAAACAGGTGTGTGAACATTTAGACAATACAACCTTCTCATTTTACTTCTCTTTTAAAAGAAGCCAAGCGCATAAAGAAATTATCTATGTCAATCTTGTCTTCGCAGATGATTTCCGGATATTTTGTGGAGATCTGGGTAATGAGGTGAACGATGACATTCTGGCGAGAGCGTTTAGCCGTTATCCATCCTTTCTGAAGGCGAAGGTTGTTCGAGACAAACGCACTGGGAAAACAAAAGGTTACGGCTTCGTGAGTTTTAAAGATCCCAACGATTATGTGCGCGCCATGAGAGAAATGAACGGTGAGTTAATAAGGATAATATAATGCAGATAAATAGTTATTATTGAAAGTTGCATATGCATTACTGTTGAAAATTTGGGGATTTTTTTCTTAATTTTGTATTTTAAAGTAATACTTTTTTCAGCAAAGATGCATTAAATTGATCAAAAGTGACAGTAAAGACTTTTATAATGTTGCAAAAGATGCTGTTCTTTTGAACTTTCTTTTCATCAAAGAATCCTGGAAAAATGTATCACGGTTTCCACAAAAATATGAAGCAGCATAACTGTTTTCAACATTAATAATAATAAGTTAATAATAAGAAATGTTTCTTGAGCAGCAAATCAGCAGATTAGAATGATTTCTGAAGGATCATGTGACATTGAAGACTGAAGTAATGATGCTGAAAATTCAGCTTTGATCACAGGAAAACACTTCATGTAAATTGTAATAATAATTTGCAATATTTCTGTTTTTACTGTATTTTTTTATCAAAAAAATGCAGCCTTGGTGAACATAATGCAAACATTTTAAATGATCACCAGGACATTATTTATTTTTTGAAAAGGTCCGAAGTCAATCTCAAACTTGTATCTGAATCCAGGACATCTGGAAAATTCACACTCTCTTGTCTTCGTCTTTAGGGAGGTATGTGGGCAGCAGACCTATCAAACTGAGAAAGAGTTCATGGAAAGATCGCAATCTGGAGGTTGTGCGTAAGAAACAGAAGGAGAAAAAGAAGTTGGGACTGAGATAATCCATCTGTTCTGAAATTGTGGACTTGATTTGTGTGACCCAGGACATATATAACGAGTAGGAGTCATTCATACTCCTCCATTAGTTGCAAATAAACAAGCGCCAACTTCCCATTTGGCCCTTTTTTACTAATAAATCTACATTTATTTCCTTGTGTATTATCACACACTGACCTCTCCCTCTATCACTGCATGCTGTAAAATCTTTCACTTGTCTTCAAGAGAGATTTTTAAACATATTAAGTGTGGTTTGGATGTCGAAAATGTTGGTTTTGTTTTCTTCCTTTTTTTTTTTTGCCCCCAAAAAATGTTAGAAGCAACTTACTTTAAAGTTCAGGGAGGCCATTACATTTGTTTCTATTTAAGGTGATGTCTGAAGTAATATGTGTTAAAAAAAAAAAAAAAATGCAATTTTTTTCAATAAACTGAGTTTTTTTTTTAGTTTCAATTCTAATCTATCAACTTGAATGCCTCAATTGATGATTCTGATACCAACCACCAGATGGCGCTCCAAAGTTATTTTGTCCTGAATGATGCATATTTCTTTGATCCTCTTGTAAACGTTAATAACTATAATGTGTAAACATAATAATAAAAATACCATTTATTAATTATTTGGGAAAATCTCTCATAGACACTGTTGATAGCGAACAATTTCTTTCTAACCAGAAACGCCCACTTGCATGTGCTTCTAAAAGACTCATTTCCTAAAGCTGGTGTGAAAAAAGCAGAAATGGCTCGTGCATCAACCTGTCAGACAAACAACTGAGAATATTCTCACATCACAACACCAGGAGAAAATGCACCGGAGAGCCACAAGTGAGTTTTTAACTCTTAATCAAAATTAGCACAGCTCTTCAGTTTAAGCGTAATGATGCCTGAGTGTTTTCAGGAGCCTGTTTAAAAATATACTTGTTCTGTTTGGACTGTCTCTCTTTATGCTTTCACATTTATAGGTCTGTTTATTTATAAAAGTCATTTCCTTGTCTATCTGTTTAACTTTTCATATTTGGTTGTGTAGTTTCACTAATTCATGTTTAGATGGTTTTACAGAGACTGTGTTTGTGCATCCTTCAGATTTGCTCTTTTAAATAAAGTAGTGTGTTATATAAAAGCTCAAAATATATGCAATTAAAAATGTTCATTTCTTAACAGTTATGTTGTACATGATGGTATCAGATGATAATGTCATGGTACTGAAAAATTACCATATTCATGCACTACAGTTTGTCCATTGAACCCATTGATACCTTAATACTGTGGTACATATCATGTTGGAAATAAGTACCATGGAATATATCAAAGTACGGTATATTCCAGAGTACTTTTCTGTGAGGTATATGTTCAAAAACAAAAATCTTAAGAGTACTGACTATGAAAAAGTATGTGAATTTTGATATATAACATGATTCTTATTGATTACCATATCCATGTACTATGATATATGTCATTCTAAGGTAATTTAAAGAATAGCGTAGTAGTATTTGAATCCACGATACCGTGATATATACCGTGACCAATTACCGTACCGATATATACCGTAATAGTGGCCGATTACCGTACCGATATATACCGTAATAGTGACTGATTACCAAATTTATGAACTATGGTATTTTATGGTACTATTTTAAAAACACAAAGTTACTTGCCTTACAACATAAACCACAAAAAAGGGGTTAAAAAAGTACGGTTTCGTTACTGTCAGGTTAAATTCTTGCCTTCATTATTTTGTTAATTCTACTGGATGACGATTGCGCGCCTCCGCCCATTGATCAGCGGCGCGCTCCAGGCTTCCTTTTGTCCAACGGGCCACCTCAGTGGAACAATCCATTCTGGAATAGAGGGAAGAACAGCTTTGTTGTCTTTCCTAAAGTTTTACTAAATACAAAAATACAGCGCTGCTATCACATCCGGTGGAGATATCTACTTTCGATTCTAAGTATTTGGAAATGCATCGATATAGCTCGTAAAAATGCCCTCGACCGCGTTTGGGTAAAGATATGCCACCCGCAAGTTGTTTTGGGAGCGGCGAAGAACCCCTCAGTTCTCCCAGCGAGCAGAGAGATGAGATGGGCGGGAGAACACGCGGGGACGATGCTGCTGTTCCGGGGAATCTAGTCGATTTGAGTCTCCTGTCTGAGTAAATTGTTTTTGGATGTCACAATAGTGAAAGTATGTATCTGTGCGGGATTTGTGGAGTTGTTTGAGGACACGCTGGACATATCTTCCTCCTCCTCTTCCTCGTTTGGCTCTTTATTGGGGTTCTCCGCTCTAACGGCTCTCAGTCTCTGGCGTCTGGTTGCGTTTTCGCGAGATCCAGATCATTAACACACTATTGCGAAATAAAACCAGGATGTAAGGAAAAGCGTTGATGTGGGAAGGAACTTTGGAAACGCATCCTGATCCAAACACGGAGCCCTGCTGGTCCCTCCCGCCTAAGCTGGAGATAGGGATGGTGGTAAGTTGTATTTCTGTATTAAAACCTTCACAATCAGCCTAAGTGTTTATTGGTTTTCCACAGCTGACCATTTCAACTGCCTCCACTTTCCACCTACTGATGGAGTTTGTTGTATTGATGCAGTTGTTGCCATTAGTTACAAGATCAGCATCAGCAACACACTGCATCTGACAAACTGCTATTGTCCCTCATCTGATGTTGCTAGAAAGTGGTTCACTGTTTTTTGGGGTTTGAGCCCCTCCCTGTTAACCATTCCCACCCAGCCAGCACTATTCCATTGGGAGTACAGCTCCTTTACAGGGTATAATTTCATTTATCTGCCATTGTGATGTGCTCATCATCAATAACCGTTTCAATTGGCATATGCTTCATCTTTTGTTTTGCTTCTGTCAAAGAGACCATCATGATCTAACAAAGACATGTCCCGAAACTCCGTGTCCCCTCTTGAATATTCCAGGTGCCAGGATACGTGCATTTAGGCATTCTATAAAGGGCATTTGATTCGTCTAGACTGATGTTGTAGATCTGATTACTGTTTGCTCAGTGGTTTGTTTAAAAGCAGTGGACCTGCCGGTTCTCCTGGAGACTAACTAACTTACAAACATAGGCCTACTGCGTTTGTTCATGCATATGGCTTGAATTCTTGGGAAAGCACTGGTCTGTGTTAAAGCTTACTCAGTCAACATTGGCTAAGACCAGTCATCGCTGGAAATGCAATGACATGTAGCTAAACGTCTTTGTACATCACCACAAAGATAAGGGAAATTCTCTGATTTCGACATGTTAAAAAGGTGGGATGATTACATTCACTAGAAGTACATTTGCACAACAATGAATCATACTTAAAACAAAAGTTTTTCCTTTGCATTTTTCGCGTACAGATGACAACGTTGTTATAATGATCCCCATTCACACTGATTCGCAAAAAAGAATAAAAACGCTGTATTATGCTGCCAGGCCAGTAGTTGGCCATGTCACTTTGTAAAGAAACACTACACGCCTATAGACTGAACATGTATTACGTACGAGCATGGCGTCACCCTTTTCACAAGTTCAAGTTTTTGTAGTTTACACAGAGACGAGAACGGTATCATTTTTAAAAACTTGTACTTTGAAACCTGATTTCAAAATTTTGCATTTTCAAGCCACCAAAACGGCATCGTAGTGTAAATGAAGGGCCAAAATGCATAACATTTTTTTCCATTTTTAGTTTAAAATGATGTTGTGTAAACGGCCCCTAAACCACCAACTAACCAAATTTGTTTGTTGTGTCTTTTAGCTGTGGCGTTTTTTTCTGTTACCTGAATCTATCAGCCTAAACGGATAGTTCGTCATCCGTAAATTTTGTCAATGTTTACTCATGTTTTTCTGAACCATTATGACTTTCTTTCTGCTGTGGAAAGAAACACCAGTGGAGAAGAATATTTAAAGAAAACTATGGAAGTGGATGGGGATCAGTGACTGTCAATCTATACAACTTGTGTGCTATTTTTTTTTTTTTTTTTTTCAAGATTTATAAAGTCATGTGTGGAAGAAAGTAAAATTTCATTTCAGACTAAAATTTTTGCTTGACAGCCGTGGTCTCTTTCATTGCAAAGAAAAAGTAGCTTGGATATTCAAAGAAGTTTACAGAAGAAAGAAAGACTTACTGGCTTTGAAAAACTCAAGGATGAGCAAATAATGACAAAAAAAAAAAAAAAAAGTTTTTAGGTGCACTATTTATTTAAAGGTACAGTAAGTGATTTCTGAGAAATGCTTTTAAAAATTTAACACCTAAACAAACACTTTTGCAAATATTTGCTAGATGTCTGTTCTGTGTGTGTGCTGACAAAAATATTGCATTTGTACATAGTTCTGGCTGTGTACATAGGAGAAAAACAAAGTAGATTTGGCCGATCCACAGAGCACCAAAACTCTCTTGTAGCCAATCAGCAATGGGGGCAGGACAGAGAGTGAGGAAGAGGGACATTTGCAGAGATATTACTGGAGAGTAAATGATCAGAGGAATATAATTGGAAGAAGAAGGGTTACGATCAGGCAAGAGCTTTAGGTCCAACGTTAAAGGATTATTTCACATAAAAATTAAAATTTCCTTATTTACTCACCCCCTATATATCCAAAATGTTTGTCT
Organism: Megalobrama amblycephala; assembly: GCF_018812025.1. NCBI lineage: Eukaryota > Metazoa > Chordata > Actinopteri > Cypriniformes > Xenocyprididae > Megalobrama > Megalobrama amblycephala. The sequence continues at coordinate 31,482,761 of NC_063056.1, forward strand.
TTCTTTGTTCAGTTGAAAAGAAATTAAAGTTTTTGAGGAAAACATTCCAGAATTTTTCTCCATATAGTGGAATTCAATGGTTACCAACGCCAAATTGCAGTTTCAGTGCAGCTTCAAAGGGCTCTATGTGATCCTAGCTGAGGAATAAAATATATATACTTTTTAATCGCTGATGCTTGTCTTGCAATGCTCTGCGTAATACGTAATCATGTTGGAAAGGTCACCAGTGTTTACAAAGCAATCATGCAAAGACCAAGTCAAACAGCCTTTATAAAAAAAGGTAAAACAATGATGTCGGACGATTTTAAAGTTGTAGGAGAAAATGAGGTGGACTTTGTCGGCCTACCGCGGTACTTCCGCCTACGTCACACGTGACCTTTCCAACGTGATTACGTAATGCGTGGCGCATGGCAGAGAAAAATCCTGGAATGTTTTCCTCAAAAACCTTAATTTCTTTTCGACTGAAAAAAGAAAGAAAGACATAAACATCTTAGATGACATGGGGGTGAGTAAATTATCAGCAAATTTTAATTCTGAAGTGAACTAATCCTTTAATATTAGAAAAGCTTTCCAGCGCTGATAGACGTTTGAGAGCGAGAAGGCCTGAAAACGGACACAGAGGTTGATTTGTTTCTGCTCCATACATGAATAATATTGGTTTTTGCTGTTTCACAGAACCAAGATATGTTGTTGTTGTTGAATCACAGCAGATTCATCCATACTTGTGTGAGCTGCTGTTAGCAGTTGCCTGTGTTTCAGAGTGTACTCTGTTTTTTGGGGGTGGAGCATTGAAGGGAGGAGTGTGTTTGTTTGGCTGTTGATTTCAAATGTCAACATTTGTTTCTCAGAAATTGCTTACTGCACCTTTAAGTAGCCGTGTTAGTTTTAAGTCCGTAGATAGAAGTTAATTCCTCTTTGTTGATTTGATATCAGTGTTTTGTTAAGGTTGGGATTAGTGCGGGCATGGTCAGATTTGAAACGGCGTACAGAGAAAACTCATGACTAGAGCGAGTGAGACACTGGGTGTGATGAAGCAGTTGGCGATCAAGGTGTTTAATTACCGCCACAGCATCCTGGTCTGTGGAGAGTGTGTGTAGGAACTTGGCAGCGTGTCTGTGGACGTTCCTGTCTGCAAGATTTACGATGGATATTTGGGAATCAGAAGGGCGTTCTTTTTCATTCTTGTGACTGCGTTGATTGGATTTTCTTGACACTTTGCAGTCGTTTGGCAGCGAGTGCTGTAGAAATCGATAGTTTCACTCTAATTAGGTCTAAAGTTCCTCCTTGATGTTAAATGTCTAGGTAGAGCTTGGCACAGCCCACATGTCTTCTTGAAGACCAGAGGCACAATTTTCTTATTAATATTTAAAGAGCAGGTTGTATTCCAGAATACATTTACTTTACATAATAGGCGAAAGCTTGGATATTAAATTAAGGTTACCAGTGCAAGCTTTCACTCAAAAATGACATTTGACGTTATTTATTCTTGTGTTCCTTGTGACATAAGAAATTTGGAATCTTTACACAACTTTTTTTTTTTTTTTTGCGCTTGAGTCATATAGACTATTTTTATATTGTTTTTGGAGCTTGACAACGAAATGTTGGTGTATGGATTAATTCATTAATGTGTTCTAAAGAAAATATAACAGCATTTAGGTTTGCAACAAGTAGCCTAAATATTTATGGATTGAGAATTCACCCAAAAATGAACATTTTTGTCATCATTTACTCACCCTTGAGTTGTTCCAAACCTTTATGAGTTCCTTTCAAGTTATTTTTGAAAAATGTTGCTAACCAGACAGTTGACGGTAGCCATTGACTTCCATAGTAGGAAAAACAATACTATGGAAGTCAATGGATACCATCAACTGTCTGGTTACCAACATTCTTCAAAATATCTTCTTTTGTGTTCAACAGAAGAAAGAAACTCATAGAGGTTTGGAACAACTTGAGGGTGAGTAAATGATGACAAAATTTTTATTTTTCTGTTAAAAGGATAGTTCACTCAAAAATGAAAATCATCATTTACTCGCCCTCATGTCATTCCAAACCTGTATGACTTTCTTCTGTGTACCATATATAGACATTTCTCAAAATATCTTATATGTTTCTGTTCATACAATGGAAAGCAAAACCGTATTTAATATCGTAATATCAAGATATTTAATATCTTCTTTTTTTGTGTTCCACAAAAGAAAGTCATACAGGTTTGGAACAGATTTTAATTTCTTGGCTGAACTATCCCTATTGTTTTAATCTCATTGATGACCTGTAAACACTGTTATGTGATGTTTATTTGTCTGAGAAAAAAAAAAAAAAAAGATATTCTTTGATCTTTCAATAACAAAAGCCCATTTGGAACCATAAAGGAAGGATGCAAATTAAAAGCGGCCTATCAATATGCAAATACAGCCCCACATGGAGACATGAATAGAGCATCACATGCTCATAACCTCAGAGAACATGCTGTTTGCATCAGAGACAGCTGTGTTATGCAACCTGCGCCTCCATCCTTCACTGCCACTTGGGCTGCTGCAATTACATAAAGATCTCCTGTATGTTAAAGAGAAAGGGCTGAGAGAAAGGGTAGGCCTGCATAATGCCCGCCAATCTTGATTTTCATCATTATCTCATCCGTTTCCTGTTTACCGTTCGAGTCGTGTGTCTCTCAGACACGGCCCCCGACCGCTCTTTTCTCCTTGTATGAAAAGGTTGCACATCTATTCTAGGTCATTTCTGTGTTTCTGCATTTTGCAGTTACATCACTTGGATTGCGTATTTGAGGTTTTATATGAAGGTTCCTTTAGGGTTTCACTCACGATTAGCTGTCGTATTGGCGGTGGATGATGTACAGAGGTGTAGAGCTTGGGGCTAAGGAGATGGTGTTGTGTAGTTTAATCTTCAGAGGAAAAGTGATGTTTGTAGTTCATGCACATGCTGCTATTAGAGATTCCTTTGTTTCAGATGTTGACATCTTAAATTAACTCACAAACCCATATCATTTTCTCATCTTCTGTGAAACAAAACCGGTTAGGCAGAATGTTTATACATTGAATGTTTGTTTTTTAGGGGTGTGAATCATGGTCTCACGATTCAATACGATTACGATTATCATGTCAGCAATTTGGTTCGATTCCACGATGCATTGCATCCTCAGTTTTCAATATTACTGCACATGGCTACATTTTCATCACTGAATACAAGCAGTCAGATATATGAACTCCCTTTTTATTCTATCTGCTCCAAGAAAGTACACTTCCTGAATGTAGCAAACAAACAAAACTTGTCTGAGCACAGCATACAACAGGAGATTTAGAAATGATAAACACTAGTAAATACTAAAAGCGAATGAAACTGTCAAGTAGAGTACTTAAGTTACAATAGCGCTTGCACACACTCTCTCTCTCTCTCTCTTTCTCTCACACACACACTTGCACACAGTAAATTTTACAATAGTGGGTGCATTTTTTTTATTACTCACACTTGTGTTTTGCCTTCCTCCGCCATTTTACGCTAGCGCAAGAAGCGCGAATGATGTCAGAGAAACATCAGTAGGCTGTTATCGATTATGGTCTATTACTGCATCGACGCAGAATCGTCCACGTCCACACGCTATGCATTATAGAAACGATTAATTTCAACACCCGTATTGCTTTTGCATGCAACAGAAGTGCTAGCCAGGTTTCACCCAGTTTTTGACTTCTGTTAGCAACAAAGTGAAAGTGTGTTTCTTCTTTCTGATAAACACAATCGTAGAAATATTAATAAATATCCTGACGCATTAGAGCTTTAAAATGGCAGTATGCGTTACCAAACGAGTATGAGCTGAAAAAAGTGTCTCCATCCCTCATAAACGTACTCCACCCGGCTCTGGAGGGGTAATAAAGGCCTTCTGAAGTGAAGCGATGTGTTTGTGTAAAATAAAAATCCATATTTAACAAGTTATGAAGTAAAATATCTAGCTTCTGCCAGACCGCCCTCCATATTCTTCAAAAAGCTTACGCTGTATGTCCTACGCCTTCCCTATTCAACTTACGGACGTGACGCTAGTTCTGTTTTTTCTGTAATTTGAATAGGGAAGGCGTAGGACGTACAGCGTCCATATTTTTACTCTGAATTAAACCACCTAAAACCAATTTTGTTCTGATTTTCTAGATTTTCAGATTTTGTTCTGCTAAACATTTTTTTGTTCTTTTGAATCGTTTGTAATCCCTGCAAGAAAATCTGCCCCAAAATTACTTGAATAAGAGCATGTATTATATATATAAATACTTCAAAAATGAAATTAAAAAAGATTGTCTACACTTGGGAAATTTTAGCAAATCTTTGAGTGTAAACTTGGCTAGTAACTTTTTTTTTTTTTTGGTCCTTACAAAAAAAAGGACAAAAAAGCACCATGGAGTACTATAGTCTGTACAACTCTATATTATAAGTCTTCTGAAGTCATACAATAGCTTTGCGGTGAGGAACAGACTGAAAATTCACTAAAAATCCTCGCTTGAAAGTGTCTGGTCACTATATGTTTTCATTGTATGGAAAATAGCAGTGTGAACATTCTGCTAAACATCTCCTTTTGCATTTCACAGAAGTCAGATTTTTTTCTTTACTTTTTTTGATGAACTCTTCCTTTAAACTTCGGTGTATTTTAAATGGAGAACTAATATTTCATTCACATCAATTATTGAGCCCTGTAGCAAGCCTACAGTTATTCTGCATCATCAAAATGAGCGTCTGAGAGGCGTATTCTTCTGTTTCAGCTCTTGTTCATTTTGAAAACGTGCCGCTGATGTCATAGATTTGTAGCTTTGTATTTTTCTTGTCTTCATTCTGCACAGTGATTCTGTGCTTTACGTTGCTCTCGCCTCAGGTTAGTGTCTGGGCTTCAAGCTCAAAGAAAACTTTAGATCTTAACAAAAGAGACAAAGGAACAATGTGAACTTAATGTTTGAAATGGTGCTTGTTTGATGGCATTTTAGACGTACTGGAGTTTTGCAAGGCTTTTGCAAGTCTTTCACAGATTTTCGTCAAACTTTATATAATGTACTAAAATCTAGTGCAGTTTTAAGAGCAAACACAATGCTGTATGACTAAAACCAAAGAAACGGAAACCATGCATAGTTTGTGGAAATTAAGCAATGGGGAACTACAACTAATGATGATTGGCCAATTGGACACAATTATTGAACAATGCTAATAAATCTAAATATGGCCAAATAGCAAACATTCCCAAATCACAGGTTTTGTCAAAGTTATTTTTAGAGGGTCAAGCTTAACTTAAAGGGATAGTTCACCCAAAAATGAAAATTTGATGTTTATCTGCTTACCCCCAGGGCATCCAAGATGTAGGTGACTTTGTTTCTTCAGTAGAACACAAATGATGATTTTTAACTCCAACCGTTGCAGTCTGTCAGTTGTATAATACATGTCAATGGGAACTTCGTCTATAAGAGTAAAAAAAAAAAAAAAACATGCACAGACAAATCCAAATTAAACTCTGCAGCTCGTAACGACACATTGATGTCCTAAGACACGAAACGATCCGTTTGTCCTAAGACACGAACCGATTGTTTGGTGTCTTAGGACATCAGTGTGTCGTCACGAGCCGCAGAGTTTAATTTGGATTTGTCTGTGCATGTTTTTTGCTCTTATAGACAAAGTTCCCATTGACATGCATTATACGACTGACAGACCGCAACGGTTGAAGTTAAAAATTATCATTTGTGTTCTACAGTGTCACCTACATCTTGGACGCCTGGGGGTAAGCAGATAAACATCAAATTTTCATTTTTGAGTGAACTATCCCTTTAATTAACAAAGTTGGCATCCATTTCAAAATATAAAGGAAAATTTTTTTTTTTCGTAGTTTCTGTGGAGATGTGGATGCACTAAACTAAAAAGTGCATAAAACCTTTCTCATTTTCATACAACATAGAATCTAGATTGTGTCTTTCTCAAAAATAAAGTGTCAATCTGGCAGATTTCTTGTTGAAAGGTTCAATTGCAGTGTTGCAATTAAAAACTTTGTTTTATTGTTAACTTTTACAGATATGTTATAATTACCAAGATATAGGAAGTATCAAGAAACTATCAGTATGAAATCCCCATTAAAATGGCCATGAAAGAACATATGTAGATTTTAGAACAACTAGATTTGTGGGAATGTTTCTGCAGTATTACTTATTTTCATACTTGTTTCGTTATTCCAGAGCAGACGCAGCTGTGCCAGTGACCTCTTTCCCATGCTTAAGTTAGATCTGAGCTCTGATGCCTCCGGGGCAAATGACACAGAGTCACAGTTCAGCCACTAGAATCATTCTGCCCTGTCAGTCCACATTTCCTCATAGACCATGTGTGAGCCTCATTCTTTAGATTTTCTCACTGAATCTCATCGAGTATTCTTTGGGATGAAGATGTCTTTCACCCTATTATAGTCTTCAAGAAGTGTGAGATTTCGTAGCTGGTGATTATCGGGCCAGTGCTGCGTTGTCACCACATCCTTGTTTTTATGCCTTGCTTCCTTAAATAGGCTATTTGGTTTTCTGTAATGTTTTAAACATTGTTTTGAAATATTAAATAATCTGATCAATCGAAGCACATAAAGTAAATAAGTGTTAGTAAATAAGTGTTAACAGAGTAACATTATCTACTTTTCAAAAGTTTGGGGTCGGAATGATTTGTTTAAAATGTTTTTAAAAAACGTTTCTTATGCTCACCAAGATTGCATTTATTTACTTTATAAAGCTGCTGTCACTTTAAGACCAAATGGACAGATCTAATACTGTTAGACATGCATTTTCTTTCTCATCTGTTTATGTTCATTTAAGACATCAGTGTTTACGCGAATACTTGCCAAGACGGGCATTTTGACACTTTTGTTTGTGTGTATTTTTCCGTTCAAGCGCAAGAAGTTCAGTACTCGTGACCTGTTTTCTGTGCGCGCGCACAGACAGCTGTCTGAGACTCGGCTCTCTGTGTGCGTGCGGACAGAAAACAGCGTGTAAGTACTGAATTGAGTTCTTTCGTGTCTTCTTGTGCTTGAATCTGAATGGTTAAAAATCGCTTGAATGTTTAAAGTGACAAGACTTAAAAACACGTACAAATGATACACTTTCATGACGACACAGCACTGGCCCAGTCGGACAAATGATAATTCCATCAACTGTCCCGAGTGCCTTTCACGCCGGCCCCGGGACATTGGACAGTCCTTATTGTCGAGCCCTGTTGTTTAGCCTACAATATAGAAAGTAGCCTAAATCTCTTAGGGCTAGGACAATAAATCGATGCATCGCGAATCGAGAAATGATTCTGGATCGATTCTGAGATTTTCCGAATGCATCGCGATTCTCTCTCAAATTGATTCTGAGCTTAGTTTTTAACAGCAGATGGCACTACATTCTTTAGAAACAGCCGTACTCTGCTAGCTTCCAATTCCTTACAAAAATACAAAAACAGTGCTCTTCTTCATGAGCATTTGAGCATGTGGTTAAAAACTAGCCTAGAGCGCCATCTGCTATTAAAATCTAAGCTCATAATCGATTTGAGAGAGAATCGTGATGCATTTGGGAAATCTCAGAATCAAGTGATGCATCAATTTATTATCCCGGTCCTAATATCTCCCCTCTCTCAGGCTCATGTAAACTCTCTTCTCTGTGGTGGTATGTTGCATTTCCTTTCGTGGGTTTATGTTGTGGTTTAACCTTTCGTCACACTGCTCAGAGCTGAATTTTATGTCCTTGAGGTCTGCGTGTTTAGCACATGAAGAAAATGGTGAGCTTTTTTTGTCTTTTCTCACAGCCAATGGACTCCTAGAGTCTGTTTCAACACCATCTTAAGTTTCAGCCTCCAAGTTTCTCATCACGTCATAGCCGCGCATCGGCTTCTGCGTTCAGCATGGAGCAGTTTCGCATTCCTCGCTACACTTCATTTATCTTTGTTTTATTTTGAATGAATGAAGTAAAAGCTCTAAAACAGTCGCAGGTCCTGTAAAAGCAGCTGCTTTGAACTCATGCCCAGAGGAACTTTGCCAACACAAATGGCCTTTGCCCACCCCCATCACTATATAGATGGCATACATTAATATGTATCTCTCTGTGGATGCTAACGTGGTAACTTGTGAGCGTAATGATGTTTAACACCCACATTCATTTAACACAGTTAATAATAGTTCACCCAAAACTTTTTCTTCTTCGAAACACAAAAGCAGAAGTTAAGCTGAATAAGCGAGCTTATGAGCTTCTTGTTTTCATAAAAGTGGATGTGGATTTATACTGCCAAGATTTTTTTTAAATGTCATTTTTTTTGTGGCCATCAACTTTTGATGTATGGAATAGAGCGCCTCGAATATTCTGCCTAATAGCAGATTAGTCAATATTTTGTCAGAGTTTCACACTGTTTTATTTCATCACTGCCAGTTATTCACTCCAATATGCTTATGCAAACAGACAAACGCTTTGTCTAACTGCAGAGACTTCTTCTCTCCCAGCCTCTCTCCATCATTTCCTCATTTTTTTGTCGTCTTTTCTTCCTCCTACTCTCACGTGGCCCCAGCTGGGATGCAGAGAGAGTGTTTAGTATGCCGGCAGCGCTTCTGGGCCTTCCTGATTCTCCATAGAAAGCAGGACAGAACGTGAGGAGGGGGGTTACAATGCCACAGTGGACTGTGGGAGCAGAGTTTCTAAGATCCGCTCCAGGAATGTCCATGATTCATTCGACCTTGCTTTTACCCAATCCCCAGTTGTCCCTTGTCATCCCAGGCACATGAGCTCTGCCCCATGCTAGTGTCTGACGGGAGTGTAGATGGAGATTTTGAAGCAGTTGCTTCCCCGGGTGAGCGTTCAGCACTTGCGGGACAGACGTGGATAGCGGTAGATCTATGAATGAGGTCCTTTAGAGTGCTGGGGGTTGGGTGGGATCTTTAAGAAGGGGCCAAGGAAGGAGTAGGGGGGTCCAGGGGCTCTTAGAAGCCATGGGTGAATGGGAAGGCCAAGGCTGCTTTGTTCTGAGGTCGAAGGGCCTTGGCGGGGAGAGTGGAACACAACAGAAATTTACAGGACCAAATGAGGTGAGGGATGGAGAGGAAGTTTCCTTGTAGCTGTACAGCATGGCAATAATGAAAAACAAGAACTGAACCTTATAAAGTGATTCTCAATTGATGGGTCATGACCCAAAAGTGAATCGTAGGTCTGTACTGATAGCCTGGGAAAATTGTGAAAACTTAATTTAGAAACTGAAATTGTCATGTTCATATTTTTGATTGATTAAGGACACATCTGAGACTCGGATCTATGATTTTCCAGTATGTTTGATACAGCGCTCAATGGTTGTTAATGAGTGATTCCAAAGAAAAGGTTCTTTTGAGTATTCTTTTTAATTATTTGGTTGAACTGATTAATTATTCTAAGATTTAGAAGTCATTCGACTGCAAAAGAGAACTAAAACTGAGGCGACACCATGTTTGAGGATCTATATAACCCGAAATTGAAATCATTGTGATAAACAGTACTTAACTACAAAAATGCAATGTACTTCTGAAAAACACTACAAGGAAATTGTACAAATCTCTGGATTCACTTTTGAATCATGTTGTTTTTTTGTTTTTTGTTTTTTTTTTAGACTGATGCACCAAAATGCATCAGTCTTGATGCTATCAGTAGATCTGATGTTATCTTGAAATTCTTTGCTCATTTTACTGCCAGTCAGTTTAGTGTTTCAGTTCCTTTTGGCATCTCTGAGACACGAATTTAAGCTTCTCCGGTATGTATGATACGTTGTTGTTCAGTGTTTGTTAATTAGTAGTTCACAAACAAATAGTTCTTTTGGGACTATTCTTTTTAATGATTTAGTCGAAATTATTAATTATTCACTCAACTGCAAAGGAGAACTAAAACCGATGCTAGTGAAATGTAAACAATGCGACATTTGCCACAGTTTTAAAATTGATAAGTGATAAGTGGTAGTATTTATCTAAACAATGTATTTTACTTCAAAAATGCAATGTAAAATGCTTTTCAAGGACCATTTTTGAGGAAATTTAACTAGGCTAATTGGGGCCTTGAGATCTGAACGGTCCAAATTAATTGATTTAACTAAAATGATTCAGATTCTTGATGTCATAATAAATAGTTTTCCACTGTTGTCTCGAATATCTCTCTGTGTTTTTGCATATGCTGTCAGTCAGTTTTGCGTTTAAGCTTTGTTTGGCATCTCAGAATCGTTCTTTCACATCTTCACGTTGAGGAGTCATTGAGCAGAACGCACCCTCCCCCTCCCCCAGCCCATTCTGTCATTTCAGAGCCCAATTCCCACTTGCACACTTGTAGCGTCAGTCTGGGCTTCTTCTGCTCTGTTTTTCAGTTAGGCTTGAGTGGTCTGACGATATACACCATACCATGGTAACTGGTTAAGATACTGCTATACCGTTTATACCTTGGTAGATATGTTTGTGCAGAATGTGCATCCATTTCCAAACCCACCTGGCTTACCTTTCCAATAACAAAAAAGTACAGTTGTGTTGCTTCTTTGATGTTCCATGTAGGGGTGGGCGATATGGCAACAATATTATATAATGATTTCTTTCAGACAGGATCACAATCCACGATCTTATCATGATTCTTTTTCCATGCTGGTTTTTAAGACTATTTTGCAAGTCACTGAGAAGTACAGCCAAACTAATTTCCCTATTTTAAAAATAGCTTTACAAGGTAACAAAATATAAACAGAAAAAAGAATGACAGACCATTTAGGCTGAAGTAGGGGTGGGCGTTATGACACAAAATCTTATTTTATCTTTGTTATTAAAAATAAGAACAAAAATGCAAATAACAAATAATAACAGGACAGATATAATGAAATAAACACTGTATTAATATTTTCAGTGTATATACTGTAACAATACACTAAAAAAATGCTAGGTTAAAAACAACCCAAGTTGGGTTGAAAATGGACATTTGTTGGGTAGTTTTATTTAGCTAATTCGGCTATTGTTTAAAAATTACTATATTGCTTGCTTAAAATGATCCTAAAGTATGTTGGAAATTAACATTTTATTAATATGTTTAATGAATAATAATTAAACAATAAACATTTATTAAGTTGCCTATTCATAAATGTTCACCTTTTGATTATTATTGTTTCCTCTAGTAATTATGGGTCTGATTTTTAATTTTTCAACCTATTTTGGGTTCAATTTAATCTAGCCATATAATAATTTTTAAACAATAGTTGTGTTAATTAAAACTGCCCAGTATGTTGGGCAAACATTTAACCCAACAGCTGTGTTAAAACAACCCAATCACTGAGTTTGTCCATTTTTAACCCAACTTGGGTTGTTTTTACCCCAGCATTTTTAACCTGCATCTGATGTGCACTATAGCGTGATGCTACGATCTTTCTTCAAAGGCAGATCATTGACATATTTTTATTGTTCACAATCTAAAATCTTGATATTGCATACCCCTAGTTCCATGTAAATATCATTATACATGAATATGATAATCATTCAATGTAATGCCATCTGATACCATCACTGTACTAGTGGCACCACAGTACTTCTTCGTGAGTGTTTCTGTCAGACCATTACATCTTACTGTGTAATGTCCTCGCTTGGGCTCTTTTTGAAATGAGATCCACAAACTACGCTTATAATCTGTCTCTTAATGGTCTTGGGAAAAAGCTGCTTAGTCTTGGAGATTTGGAGGTGGGGTTTTGGGGTGTCGACTCTCCAAGAAACCAAGACAATCGACAATAGCTTGTATAGCCTCTTCTGCTTGAGTGACTTAATGGCTGCTGTCCTATTGTCTTGTTTTGAGGTCAGATCCAGGACACCTGCTGCGAGCAGCGACCGAAAAACAGTGATTGTAATGGCCAGTTCCAGTTTGATGAGATCTGAGGGCCATGTTTTCAAGTCATTAATTCTGTTACCACTATCAACTTCTCCACTCATGTTGTTTACCTGCAGCACGTCCTTAATCAGAGCGTGTAGAGGAGGATCGATATGGCTCGCAGGGGTGTAAATGCAGCGACCTGACAGTGTTCTGATGAAAATTCAATGCACTGATGAATTAATATTTTTGTAGAAACCTTTGATGCATTTTTTCCAGGATTCTTTGATGAATAGAAAGTTTAAAAGAACAGCGTTTATTTGAAATACAAATCTTTTTGTACCTTTATAAATGTTCTTTACTGTCGAATTTGATCAGTTTATTCCATCTATGCTGAATAAAAGTATTAATAAAATAGTCTTTGTCACCCCAAACTTTTGAACGCTATTTTATACAGTAAATATTTAATGTATAAACGTATAAACCAGACCTAATCATGAATCAGACCAAAATAACTCAATCAAATGATTCAAAAAGCTGAATTATGACTAAATATCTAATAATCAAATCATTGTCAGAACAAATATTTACAGCCCTGCCTGCAAGGTCAAATGGCACGGTATTGTGTACGTGCGCGTGTCTGTGTGCGTACAGCAGAACTACTCTGACAGCACAGAGAGACTGTGGGAGGAAGTGACAATAATAGTTTGTGTGTGACCTATTTTATCCAGCGCACCTACAAGCAGACTTCACAGCGTGTGCTTTACTGGACACAGCTTGGGCTATTACCAGGGACACCACATACACTGTGTGACACTTACGCAAACGCAGCCCAGTGTTCATTTGAATATTTCTCTCTCTACATCTATCCTGGTTTCTTTATTTAACAGCCATGTGGTTTCACCCTTCACACACACATTGAGCCTTTCTCCTTGGCCAAAGCCAGCGCTGTTACTATAGAGACGCTGCCCACATGATGGTACACACTTTGACAGCACGACTTCGCTATAATAAGCCTCTCTCGCTGTTCTCTATATCAGCACAATTCGGCCACGTTAAGATGACAGCTGACAATTGCTAGCAGCTTTACTGTGGTGACCACAACCATCCCCTTAGTAAAAAATACACTGGTATCATGATACACAAAGTATATTTGTATTTGAATAGCATCAGGTAATGCCTGTTTTTGGCTGCTGAAAAGCTTTGCAAATAAAGGGGTTGCTTATTTAGTTTCTATTATAATTTGGAACCATTCTTATTTATATGAATCCTATAGAATGATGTAATAGTCAAGTAAGATTCTACTGGATATACGGAAATTCCTGTTTTTCAGAATTTTAGTTTAACTGTAGTAGGATATTTTTTGTTCTTATTTTTATTTATTTTTTTATTTTATTTTTATACTTGATTGTATATATTTATTTTATATAAATCTAATAATAATAATAACATGTATTTTTTACTTTTTTACTTTATTTTTTATTTTTGAGCGTTTCTTCTAGCACATTATCAGCCAAGCCAAACAATATGCCAGTATTCTTGTTTTGTTTTTTTCAAATGTATTATTTTATTTTATTTTATTTTATTTTATTTTATTTTATTTTATTTTATTTTAATGTTTGAATGGTTCTTCTAATGATAAAGCATATTATCAGCCAAGCCACATAATATGCCAGTATTCTTTGGGGGTTTTTTTCCCAAAGGTTTTGTACTTGTTTGGATAGATTTTTATTTTATTTTATTGTTTTATTTTATTTTAATGTTTGAGTGCTTCTTCTAATGATAAAGTATGTTTTCAGCCAAGCCAAACAATGACTGATAATTTCATTTAAAATTGAATTTTTATATTCACAGAAGCTTATACATATTTCAGCTTTGTTGATTTATTGGATGTTAGTTTTCCATACAGAGCTGTAAAATCAACTGACAGTCTTGATAATGTAAAGTACACAAAAATGAATTTTGAATAAATGTTACGTAAAATAAAAAAGTGCTTATTTAACTCTTTCCCTGCCAGCGTTTTTTTTTTTTGTATTATTTATTTTATAAAGTTGCCTGCCAGCATTTTTGTCCATTTTGGCCTTTCATGGCCTCAAGAAAGATTGCTTGTTTTGTTGATTTGTTGCTTTTAAACAAAACAAACCAAAAAAAATAAAAATAAAATATATATATATATATATATATATAATATAATATTTTCTAGCTTCATGCATTCTTTTTTTAACAACACTTGAATGTGGGTAGGTTTCATTAAAAAAAAAAAAAACATTTTGAACAAAAAGCTGAGAAAATCATATTTTTGTCAAAGACTACAGTGTTCATAAATGATGCTTCTATCGCTTGTTTCTGCTTCTTCACTTGTGTTTTGATCAGGGGATTCTGTACTGTTTCAGAAGATGCGTAATAGCGCCCCCCTACCGTCAACACATGGATATCCAGAAAATTCTGTCAATGGCAGGGAAGCGTTGTCATTATTATCAGAAAATTCCATCAATGGCGGGGAAAGTGTTAACTTAAGCCATTGATAGGACTCTCACACATCACTCTTTTTTTCTATATTTTTAGTAGTATGTGTTGCATTATCAACATTGCAGAAAGAAGCACTATAGCATGAATTAGCATAAATGAATTCCTTCTGTGGTCAGTTTTCTCTTTCAGGTCAACTAATGTCATGGCGGAGCACCAATTTGAAGATATTCTTGCTGAGCAAGTTAAAGTTAGCTAAACTGATATACTGAGGTTTGTTACCAGCAGAGTAACTCAATAAGGCATGTTCATTATGTACATCGGGACCGCATGCTTGCAATGCCTTGGCCAATCATTCATGCTTGTGTACTTGAATTAAAGTCGTTTTTTGGCCTTAAAGTCTTTGTTAACTGGCTGAACTTAGCACAGCTCTCACACGGGCCAAAAATGCTCCCTACAAAAACACACTCCATTCCTACATCACTCGTTGCCATGGTTGCAGAATACTCCCCATTCCAGAGAATTCCTGCCTGGAGGTCTCATGGATTCTTTGCATTTGTTTACTGCTGTCTGCAGTTCAGCTCTACATGGGGCTGACCTTGTAAAGCACACGGCCTTTCATATCTTTACAGGAGTTTATTTGAATTCCTTTGCATGTTAATTAAAGACATACTCTTAAGGTGAATAAAACTATACTGGACATTTGCTAATTTCAGCAGATGTCTTTCTCTCATATAAGCCATCCTCATTGTATGTTGCTGATCTCGTTATCATGCTGGCTCATTCATGCATTTTTATAATCCACAGTGTTTGGGTTATGGCAGGTCCTTGTGTGTATGAGATTATAGTGCAGACTAATGGCTGACATTAAATGGCCTTTATTCTCCTTTTCTGTGTCAAGTGTCAGGACCCCAGTGGGTTCGGAAATGCGCCATGTTTGTGAGAGCGATGAGCCTGGCAGACATGTCCGGTAAGTGCCGCTCCGCAGCCAAACGCACTTCACTCACAGGATGGGATCAACTCTGATTCTGTTTATACAGTTATAAACTGAGCAAGAGGAATAGTAAACTGATAAAAGGCTGTATTAAGATTATTCAGATGCTTTTGATGAATAACAGGGTTTGAACCCATCCCTGCCTAAACTCTTACTGTGCATGCTTTGAGTCTCATTCACTCATAATTGCTTACATTTTACCCTCATTCTACTGTTGATAATTTCAGATTATTCTAAATCAGGGAGGGCGTGTCTACAGGAAGTGAGGAAGTCCATAAAAGGGCTTTCGTACAACCTCTCCTATATAAACATTTGTCAGTCTCTGCATATGATTTCGTATTTTTAACGTATCAAATTTCAAAATTAGTTAAGTTGCAACTAGTTAAAGACATGTAGTTGAATTCTAACTTTGAAAGTAGACTTGTAGTGGAGTCATTTAGTTACTCAAATTATAATATGTAATATATCTGAAGTCTAATTTCAAACTAACGTTCTGTTCTAAATTTGATTGTGAATTTCAAGTAAATTTTAAATGATAAACTGAATTTTTATTTAATATAATTTCCACATAAAAACTGCTTAAACACAGGTTGTACTCAGAAATGCATGCATAAGCATTGGTTAGTGAATGAGACTCATTATGTCTTGTGATGTTTTGTTTGTTTGTGCATGTTTCATGATCTGTGTGTATTTTTTGCCTTTCCTTCTGTGTCTTACTGAGTTGAAAGAGCCCTTGTTTGTGCATAGCATCAACATACTGTAGCTGGTCATTGATTGCTGGATGACCAGAATAGACTGTGAGTGATCAGGATCATATTCATATTCAGATTAGATTTTCTTTTAGTTGTGGCCTATAGAAGGGCAAGGCATTTATTTCAGATGGAAAGATATGATATAGTGATCTAATTTGAAAGTTGAACCATGAAGTCAAAACTGACTCCGTTTACATTCTTAATACATGTTTCTGGTCTTATTGTGTCTTACTGACATTGCATTTTCGACTGTCTTATTTTGTAACGCTTCTTCAACCACTTGAACCCATTCTGGAATGTAACACCATTTTTGTTCTCCCTCAGTTAATCCCTCAGTTAATTCTGATGGATGAAACAATGTCTTTTTTATTGTTGAATATCCTGTTTCACTCAGAAATATGACAAAGATTACAGAATGTGTCAACCTATTGAGAACCACAAACTGAGGCAGTAGCTAGATGAAATAACTAAGGGTTTTTATTATTTTTTTTTTAAAGTCATTCAGCCACTATTTGATAATCACCATATTGCAATTTTGTTTTTATTTTGATTAATTGGGCAGGCCTAATTTATACTAGGACATATATACATATTTTTATTGAACTGGGGTCGTAACAGATCAGACCCACCTCCCTAATTTTAAATTTTTTTTTATTTTTTTTTTGCTGATTTGGTAAATGATCTGATCCGTGACACAAAAATCGTAATGTGATCTGAACCATGAGTTTTGTGATCCGTTGTACCCCTATATTAAACTGTCAGGACGCACCTAGATAGGGGTGCCTGAACATCCCCAACATGTCCAAAAACCAGTGGAGAGAACAGCACAAATGCTCTGTCATACGAGCAGCCCTCCTCTTCCTGCGAACAGCTGAGGAGTCACTGAGGCCTGGCGTTAACCCAGCGTTCAGATCACCACATCAAATATTCAACAGGTGCCTCTGAATGTGAGCTTTTTGTGTGTCTGAGACTGTAAGAAACGAGAGATAGACGAGTACGTGAAGAAAGAGTGCTTTTACGCTTTCGAGAATCACCAAGGAAATTCCACCCATCCGCACTTGTCTGTGGAGGGTCCGACGGCAGGATTAGAGACCAGAATGAACACGGATGCGTCTGAATTGGAGAAGGTGACCTAGGGAGGTGATGACAGCTAAAGTGTGGCTAGTACTTGACCTCCATACTTCTGCATCAAGGTATCAACCGCAGAAGAAATGTTCAAGAGGAAGAGAGTGCTCAAGGTATGAACCATTTTATGAAAAAGGACAATTCAGTATCTTGTGGAAATATTTATCTAGCTTGCTTAAGGTTTCATTGGTTGGTCGGGTAATAGATTACTGATACGTGAGTGGTTTTTATGGCTATAAAGTTTAAGATTTGAAGCAGCTGTCGAGCAGCTCGTGTTGTGTCCAATGGAGACTCTCAGAGAAACATAAACCAGTCATGGAGAACGCATATGAAGTTACCAGAAGAGAGACAGCATGGACCAGCATTTTTCCAGAAGGATTATGTGGTAGAAACTAAACAAGTTCAAGTTATACCTACTTTGTTGTACAGCAGAGAGGAGGTGCACTAGGTCAACGTGGTTAATTAGCATGTTTCCATCCCAGGTTTATCTCAGGTGAACCCGTATGCCAGCCGCCAGGTGCGTTGTTTGCTGTAAATCCTCCAGCAGGTCCGACAGGTGTGCGTTGTTTGCATAACATCACTGTGGCCTTGGTTAAAACCAGCTGCATTTACTGTCACTATACGCGGTAATACTCATAGCATTGGATGAGGAACACTTGAAGGTTGAAATGTAGTCTTTATTGTGGGTTGAATAAAAGCATGCTGCTTTTTTCCGTTTTTTTCAGCACTGTTACCAGGAGTTTTCACAGCTGGATGGGCGAGTCATGTGGTTTCAGCACACAATGTGCAATGAAACTTGGACTCAATAAGTTTTAATGATGCATCTACCAGCTGCATTCAACATAGATATTTATCTCTTTGTCATTGTTGAGTATAAGAAAGATTTTCATGTTCTTTTTTTTTTCATTTGCATCTGAGGGTTTTTAAGCATATTAGCATAAGTTTGGGCTCGGTATGATTTTTTTTTTTTCCGGATGTGTCAAACCGGAGCTCTTCACTGATTGGCTCGTGCAACAACTCGGTATGCAAATTTTCCACTCGAGGTGAAATTTTTCAAACTTCTGCCAAAGACGTGATTGAGGCAAATGTCGCCCAATTCACGTCATTCACATCGCACCGCGAATTCGCATCTATTCACGTCTTTGCATTGAGTTTGTATGTAATCTACTCGCGAAAATATTTAATTTCACTTTTGGTATGTGCACACTATTATGCTCACCAAGGCTGCATTTATTTGGATAAAAATATAGTAAAAACTTAACTATTATTACAATTTAAAATAACTGTTTTCTATGTAAATATATTTTAAAATGTAATTTATCCCTGTGATCAAAGCTGAATTTTCAGCATCATCTCTCCAGCCTTAAGTGTCACATGATCCTTCAGAAATCATTCTAATATGATGATTTGCTGCTCAAGAAATGTTTTTTATTATCAATGTTGAAAATAGTTATGCTGCTTAATATTTTTGTGAAAACGGTGATTCATCAGGATTTTTTGATAAATATAAAGTTCAAAAGAACAGCATTAATTTGAAACAGAAATATTTTGTAACATTATATATGTTTTTACTGTCACTCTTGATCAATTTAAAGCATCCTTGCTGAATAAAAGTATTCATTTCTTTTTAAAAAATCATACTGACCCCAAACTGTTCAGTGGTAGTGTACTTTTATATTTTCTCTTTGCATGTCGGAACAGACATTTAAAGACAACTTAAAATGGCATTCACAACAAATTTGGCTTCTGTGATGTGGTGTATTTCTGAGTGAAACTTAGCCAAGATCATCATTACTATTACTCATCCTCATGGTTCGGTATTCGACAAACCCTAAGCCAAGCTAGAGGCCAAAATTATATTAGAGACTTGAGCCAATAAGCAACCATCCACCAGTACACACTAGCAACCGCATTGCAACTTCCTGGCAAACACTTTCGCGGCAAGCATTATTCATGTTTTCCTTCAGTATAAAATTTTGATTAATATTATATTTTCCCATTCTTAATGTTAGCCGAAAGTCATTTCGGTTGGGGAATCCCATTTATATTTTCATGAAAGTTGAATCTTGCTCAATAACACCAGTGACATTTATTAATAATGTAAATGGGATCAATTTTGATTTCAGTCAGTTTTATTTATATTAAGACAATGGAACAGAAATTATATCGGCAGTGAATGTTGTCACTTTTAAGCAAGATACATGATAGTGTCTAAAAATGCTGCTTTCGCTTTCTTCAGGAATGTTGACTATCTTGATAACAGTTCTGTCAGTCAGGGACAGAGAGGAAACGTGGTGTGCATCTTTGTGTAATAATGACTGACACACAATCAGTGTGACTCCAGTTAACCTCTTCAGACAGGGCTGTGCACGGTGTGCAATATATTTCCACTGATTTATAGACATTGGCAGGCAGCTCTTCTCACTGTCACTGATTTGGCCGACATCTCTCCTCTGAGATCTCAGCTGATCCTCAAGCCGTGTGCTGTGAAGGCTGAGATATCATCAGATTGAGGAATGTGTGTTCAGTCCAAAGCTGAATGGAAAGGTGGGGAGCTGGGAGGAGTTTGGGTTGGAATGAACATTTTATTTTTAAATGTATCAGGAACACGGCTATTATATATTTGAAAACATTTTTATTTTCAATTTCTGTTTTTTTAGTTTAATATTTGTTTTAGTCACCATTTAAGTTTACTTGAATTACTAGTATTAAGTACTTATTACTAATAGTATTAAGTTTAAGTTTTCATTTCAGTACACTAGTATTGGATTTAGTTTCTTTAGTTTTTGTTTTAACTTATTTGTAAATATTTATTCTATTGGTTCTTATTGGAAAGTTTGTCTTTTTTATATTGTAGTTGTAAATTTCATTCAAGTTTAAATTATTTTGACCTGTTAATGAATACATTTTATGTAGTTTTTTTTTTTTTTTTGTATAATTTGTAAATGGCAAATTTTAGTTTACTGTTATGTTTTATTAATTTAGTTTTTGTATTGAATTCAAGCACAAGTATTAGTTTTAGTTTCACTATTTTGTACTTTGAATTGTAATTTTTTTTTTATTTTGTTGTAATAATTCGTAAAGTAATTTTTAAAATATAGTAAGAACTAAATAATGGCCAATAAAAACTAAATAATTTTTTTATTTTATTTTTTTGTGTTTTTAAATTTCTGTTTAGTTTTAGTTTTACCTGTTGATAAATAGTTTTTACTTTGTTTGTATTTTTTTGAAAACAGCTAGTTTTAGTTTGTTTTTTTTAATTGCAAATCATTATTTAAAATAAAATAAAATACTTTATAATTAAATATAATTCATTTTTATTAATTTTCTCTGTAATTTTGAGTTAATATTTTAGTGAACATTTATATATTCAGATTTCTTTTGTTTTTTAAAGTATTAGACATTTATTTATTTATTTTTTTCAGGTCTAGTTTTCGTCTTTCTAGTTTTTGTAACAAGTTTCAACAACAACAATATTAATTGTGAGTGATCAGGAGCTGCGGTCAGGTAAAGATTGACAGAAGTGATAATATCTTGAGGTCTGGTGTCAGTGTTTTCAGCTTTGCTTCCTTGTCTCCTCTATAAGAGATGCAGCATGCAAATCCAAACACAATATTTGTTTACAGGGCATCAGTGCTTTTGCTTTTTGCAGTCTGCATAGTTACAGAAATAAGCACATACTAAGGGGTTATTGTTATCATTAGGATTATATGGGAATAGATTAGAAGCGACACATCTGCTTGCTTAACAGTACAGTATAGGTTAAATCCTTAATAACCTAAATATGCTTATGCACCACTGACCATCTCTAAAGGTTTCTTGCCCAGGGGGGAGCAGCTAGCAATAAAGGTAAGTGTGATAGAAGTACCCAACACCTCCTTTCTCCTGTACTGCCACATGCACAAAGCTTACAGTACATCAGTCTGATCATTGCCTCTAAAATGTTTAGCAATATGGCTGGCCTATCCTCATTTGCAACCCCTTTGCGGAAGAAAACAAGGATTGCATTGGATAAAACAGTAGACAAATCCACTCTTGTCATCCCTCATCCCTGTGTTTGAACTCATCCATGACTGTTTGGTGTTGTGTAAACCTAAAGGAAGACTGCAGAGATCTGTTGTTCCCTGAGGGGATTGGGAAAGTGCTGTCTCGCAACCAAATGCTCCGGTAGCAATGTTTCCATCGAAACTGCCTGTCAGGTGGATGAAACTCAAACAGTCATCCTGACAGGTCTGCTGTTATCAGAACTAATCTGCATGACTGAGATGTAATTCACCGGGGCTTTTATTCATCAAGGACAAAATAAATCAAGCATAAAAAGCTCTAATAAGGGAGGAAACATCCGGTGTGTACACAGCTCTTGCTCTAATGCCCAGAACTCTGTATTGTAATCTTGGAACTCTGACGCTAAGTGTATGCACTGAACTTTTTAGAGCTTTACAAACAAAGATAATAAATATATAAAATATATATATATATATATATATATATATATATATATATATATATATATATATATATATATATATATATATATATATATATACTGATGCCATATGTGTACATTGGGCCTACAGAAATAAAATGAACACGTGTGTGTATATAAAACAGATACTGACTGGTTTTCGGACCCCCCACCCCCCGGACATTTTAGAGTGGCCTTTTATTGTGGCCAGCCTAAAGGCCTGTACACACCGGGACGAATATCGCACGTGTTTTTCAAGAAGTTTTTTGTGTTCATACCCAAGCGATTTTCACCGGCGATGTGCAGGATGGACGTGCAAATTCACTCCCTGACAGTATGTGGCGCTTGTGCTTAACAGAAGTGCAAATAAACATATTTATGATATTAATAAAAAGTTGAAGAAGATAAAAATGCAGATATAAAATGCCACGCATTATGTATATATATATGACATATGAGAGATGGTAGTCAGAAACGGTAGTGCAAAGAAGTCACAATGACAGTAGTGCAAGTGAACGGTAGTGCAAATAAACATATTTATGAAACAGACATTCTCAACTATATTTCTTGAATGTAAAAGAAAAAAACAAACAGTAAAAATACAGAAATAATACACATCTGTTATTGGTGTGGCCAAGAACTGGCATAGCACCCATAGTGTGCATCTCAATCAGCTCCCTAGTTCACTAGTCAGGGCACTGATCAGGGAGTCGGCCACATTCATTTACATGGTATACTGATAAACAACCTAGGAAGCTAGGGAGCTGTTTGAGATGCAGGGATAGTTTGTAGGGGTCTTCCTCATCTACTTACTTTCTTTTTGTTGTCTTGGTATCAGTGTGTGCTCTGCAAGACCGTATTGTGCTTGAGCGCCACCAAGTCGTGTTTTACTGTAACTTCAGCAGCTCCAGGCTCGTGAACAAAATTGGTCTGCCAGTTTTTAACGTGGCGCGTCAAACCAAAAAAACGAACCCCAAGGCGTTTTTTAAAAAATTACGCTTTTATGCCTCACGTTTTTCGTGTCGGTGTGCACACTCACATTGGCATTTAGTCACAAGGCGTTAAACATCAGCGATAATCGTGCGCGATATTCATCCCGGTTTGTACAGGCCTTAAGGCACACCTGTGCAATAATCATGCTGTCTAATCAGCATCTTGATTTGCCACACCTGTGAGGTGGATGGATTATCTCAGCCAAGTGCTCACTAACACATATTTAGACAGATTTGTGAACAATATTTGAGAGAAATTGGCCTTTTGTGTACATAGAAAAAGTCTTAGATCTTTGAGTTCAGCTCAATATATATATATATATATATATATATATATATATATATATATATATATATATATATATATATATATATATATATATATATATATATATATATAATATATATATGATTTGTGTGTGTGTGTGTGTGTATATATATAAACACACACATATATATATACACATACATACATGAATAATACATGTGTTCATTTTACTTGTGTAGGCCCAATGTATACATTTGTCAACCCATGCCAATCTACACTGATCACCCATTTTAAAATGAAGTGTTTGATGTAAATGCTTGGCTTTTATTCCAAATGAGACCACAGGTCAGCAGACGACTGTCTGGGTCACTTCACAAGCTGCTTGCTGCTCCCTTAGCTCCTTTCTGAGTGTGATTTGAGCGTTTGAATGAAAGTGATCTGCTTGAGACCTTATGAATCCTCAGAGAATGATCTCTGTACTGTCTGATCAATGTTGATTAAGGCTTTTGTAATCTATTTTCTCCAAAAGTATATGTCTTTCAGATGATGCACTCTTTGGCTCTCAAAACAGGGATGACTTTGATCTTTGTGATGTAGCATGAATTGTAAACCCATCAGAGCATAAAAGCATTCTTTCTTCTGTTCTCCTTCATCTTTCTTCAGGCTCGGAGCACTGATAATCTGGACAGTTCTGGGGAGCCTGGGACCCGATCAGTGGGCACCACTGCCAACTTGAAGGGGAAGATGAGCAAAAGGTAATAAACGGCATATCTCTCCATCAGTACTGTCATTTAGGGTGTATTTAAATTAGAGATTTTAGTGGCGACACATGTCCTTTTGATGCCATAGTTTGGTTTGTTCAGATGGTATAGGGCCATATGAAATCAGTTTAATTTTTTCTCAAATTCTGGTTACTGTTTTAATTTTCTGGATTCGATTTCATTGGTTTACATTTTTGTACTTAAATTTTAATGATCAAAAAGGATGTCTAATCAATTGAGTTCATGGAACTAAATTTACTTAATTATTAAAATTAAAAACAGTGCCCTATGAATTTCTCTAATGTTTGTCTGTTTTATTTTTTTAGCTTTATTGGATTCTATGTTTTATGTTTGAATACACATTTATTCATCAAGTTAGTTTTCAAATTAATTAATAAAATGTTGACAATTTAGTTCATCTTTTAAAATGAAATCAAATGAAAATGTTACATTTTTGGGAAACTAAGTGCTGCACAACAGGTTTACCGTTTAAATGAAAATAACAAATGAAAAGTTGTGATATTCCTTTAAAAATAATGTTTCATTAAACTCTATTATTATTACCACAATTTGGCCCACATTTTCTGCATCACAGAAATCATAGGTTCCTATAGTAAAGCAGCTTTCCAAAATAAGGTGCCCACTTAGTAACCCCACCCACTTGAACTGTAGTCCTGACCCATAAACTCAGGTTCATTCCAAGCAATTAAAACCAAGAGTAAAGCAGCCTTAAAAGGTTTAGACACAAAAGACTGTATTTTAGTTTAATAGTTAATGAAGTAAAGGACTGTGTTGTCCTGTGAGTTTTTAGCTTTAGGTTTGTCCAGCTCTGAACACAGAGTAAAACAGGAAGAACTGAGTTTCACTTCCCCCTGAAATAACTGATAATGGGATACAAAGTTTCCCTGTGGTGTTCATGAGTACATTACTGAAAACTACCCTGGAGAGCTTCTACATTCTGTGTAACTTGAAAATATAAACTAAATCTGAAGAAATAAAACTGTGCTGGTGCTGTGTGCACTAACCAGATAAGTCTGTGGCATTTTTTTTTTTTGTGTGTGTGTGTGTTTTGTTTTCCCAGCAAAAATTCTAAGACTGAACAGTAGTTATAGTGCCACTTGCCATAATGACAAATTTGATTATCCAGATAAGTTAAACAGTTGATTAACCAGATAAGTTAAACAGTTTTTAAGTTTCACAACTTTAAACTCACTGCTTCAAGCTCAGCGCTCTGTGATGAAAGTATGTAGTGTTAACTCATTTGTTTTTTTGCTTGTGGTTCCAGGCTTTCTGTTGTGAAAGGTCACTTCCCCAAGCTTGTTGACTGTGCCCATTTTCACTATGAAAATGTGGACTTCGGTTCTATCGAGGTAAGATCTTGTCTTGAGCAGGAGTTTCTTAGCTCTCTAATAAAATGTCAGAAAGGCCCAAAGTATATCTATGGAATCAGCTTATTATTATTATTATTATTATTATACCCAAAAGAAGGTATTTTAGAGCTGTCAAGTCAGGAGCTCAATTATGATGCCTTAAAATGCTGCCTGTGTAGGCATTAATACTTCCATAATGTGCCAAATTTAAGAGTGAAAAAATATTCAGCAGGAATAAAGTAAAACTGTTTTTATTTATCGGAATTTCATTGAATTAAAAAATGTTAAGCTATGATATTATTGATTAATATTATTTAATGTGGTTTCAGGTATTAATTTTAAAGAAAGATAACATGCACTAATGAATTGTGAACAATAACACCAAGAACATCAATGAAAAGGTCTTTGTGTGTTTTAGTAATGTACATGTTCAGTTGTCAAGATGCATCACAGGGCTGGATGTTTAGGGTTGTTAGGAAGAAACGAGCAGATATCAGCATACAGCCGGAATATCTCCAGGGCTCCTTGCTTTGTGACCTTCAATAACACACACACACACACTCACTCACTCTCTCTATCTCTCTCTCTCTTAAAGGGAAGAGGAAACATTTACTTATATTTGATTCACAGATACACTGCAGTATGTCAGAGCTCTTCTCATATAAACTGGCGGTCACACAATGATCTGTGCTTTATTTAAGCTTGTCTAAAATCTGTGGTCAGTTGAGGCAGGTTTACATCCACAATGTTAGACATCCATTCTCAAAATGCATTTCAGTGTCCCTGTGGCATTGTTTTTTGTTTAGATACCCATTTTGTGTTTATTATGGCAGAGCGCTGTACACACACACACACACTCGAGAGCACCTGGAGTGCACTGACCGCACAGCATGACTGGAGTGGGAGTCCGTCTCATTAGTGTTTAAACCCCCTAAAGAAAAGAGAAAAATAAAAGACCTTTATATGTTTTCTGATATGGCCCTGTGAAGCAGAAAGTGCCTCCTCTCCTCTCCGCTCCGCTATTGCAAAATTATATTAATGGTCACGTACCATACTATCACCATGGTATCTTCCATGTCATACCATATGAATACGGTAATCATTCATATATTTTACATACATACTACCAGTCAAAAGATAGGAATAATTAAGATTTTTGAAAGAAGTCTCTTATGCTCACTAAGTCTGCATTTATTTCATCAAAAATATAATAAAAACAGTAATATGGTGAACTTTTATTACAAAATATTTAAAAATAACTTTTGTATTTGAATATGTTTTAAAATGCAGTTTATTATTGTGCTGGCAAAGCTGAATTTTCAGCTTCATTACTCCAGTCTTCAGTGTCACATGATCCTTCAGAAATCATTCTAAATGCTGATTAGCTGCTCAAGAAACATTTCTGATTATCAGAGTTGAAAGCAGTTGTGCTGCCTAATTTTTTTTTTTTGGAAACCGTGATATATTTTTTGATTAAAAGAACAGCATAAACAGCAAAATAGAATATTTTACATTGTAAATGTCTTTACTGTAATTTTGGATCAATTTAATGCATTCTTGCTGAATAAAAGCATATCAAAAATCTTACTGACCCTAAACTTTTGAACAGCAAGTACCTTTGAATAAAATGTTTTGACCTCTTACTGATCATACTCGTTATCTAAAGTGAAGAGGAAGTTCGTACATGCTTCAGGGATATGAAACAGCATTTTAGTGACTTGATTATTGTGAAGGGATGTTCCCAGCTTCTCATAAATGATCATGTGTTTGAGAGTAACTGAATCTCATTAAACATGAGTAGCATGGTCTGAAACTGGTACGTTTCTTGTAATTCATCTGTCTAGACAGATGTGCAGACATAGCGATGTCACAAAATCACAGCAGTTCAAAACATGTTTATGCTGTTACATTCAACTTGGATTTTCTGACATCCTACAAGAAGTGTGCAATCAAACGCAGATTAAAATCAGACTTACAAACTGGAAACTCATACATAAATGCACAATTGCAGTGGGATCAAGGTGTATGATGAATGAACACCCATTGAGATGTACACAGTTGATGATAAACATTCACCTTCTCCAAGAAACATGTCTGATCAGAGTCAGGTGGATACAAAATGATACAGTGCTAGTTGTCGACTAGTTGTTCTGGCAACATACTGCTTGGTTATTTCAAAAATATATATTCTTGCATGCCAATGCAGGACCATGAGCATTCCCTTTAAACGTTTGTTTATGTGTGCTTGAACTTCTTCACACCTTCATGAATTAATGTCTGATCTTTACACCTTCAGCTTCAGTTTGCCAATGAGCAGAGCGATGCCAGCTGGACCTCGGGCAGTGCCAAAGACCTGGTTTTCCTTGTGCAGGTGTCCTGCCAGGTGAGTGGGCGCACATGCCCCAGTCAGTGCTAATAATAAACAGCCCCTCCTGCTACAGCCTAAAAAAAACACAACTGATCGAAACAAAAATTACCAAAGTCGATGCGTTATACCTTGTTTTGCATCTTCGTCTCTTGTGCTGGCATCTTGTTTGTTGACTTCCCCCCTCCCTCGATTCTCTCTCCTCTCTCTGCCCCTCTTTCCCCTACTCTCTCTCTTTCTCTGAAATCTAGGGTAAGACATGGATGGTGCGGCGTTCGTATGAAGAGTTCCGGACGCTGGACGCCCACCTGCATCAGTGCATTTACGACCGCCGTTACTCACAGCTCTTGGTCCTGCCCGCCCTCTGTGAGATCGGAGATCGGGTGGAGGTGAGCTTGACTGCACTGGATACTAATGCTTCTTATCTCATTTAGCTTCAATGTACAGTAGCTCATGTTGTACCGCTAACAGAGTTAGCTGCTCAGTATTGAGGTCGTCGGCCAGTTATGTAGGTTGGTGTCCGGACCCATAGGGAGAGTGCTGGGAAAAACATCACTTTATCTTTCACGTCACTTTTATTATTATTATTTTTCATTTATCATGAGACTATTTAAATCTTGTGGTCTGTAATTACCATTAGATACAAATGTTTGGGGTTTTGTAATTTTTTTTTAAATCTTATCACCAAAGCTGCTTTAATTTGATCGAAAATACACTAAAAACTGTAATATTGTGAAATATTATTACAATTTAAAATATTCAATTTAAAATGTAATTTATTCTGGTGATGGCAAAGCTGAATTTTCAGATACCATTACTTTAATCTTCAGTGGCACATGATCCTTCAGAAATCATTTAAAGTAATAAAGAATAAAAATAGTTGTGCTGCTTAATATTTTTGTGTAAACGTGATGCTTTTTTTTCTCAAGGATTCTTTGATTAATAGAAAGGTCAAAAGAACAGCATTACTTTGAAATCGAAATCTTTTGAAACATTATAAATGTCTCTACTGTCACTTGATCATTTAATGCTTTGTTGCGGAGTAAAAAAAATCTTACTGACCCAAAACAGAAAAAAATTTAATTTAAAAAAAGATTGAAATTCAGTTGAGCTTAACTTGTATTGAACCTGGAACATTGCTTTAAATCAATCTTCTTCAATGATATCTTTGAGTAGTGTTTGACTACTGAATGAATTTGCCATTTGAGTGTGCATGTTATTCACGCAGATCTTCACACCACTGTTGTCGGAGTATCTGAACCGTCTCTCCATGATTGTGGACAATAAGCTGAACTGTGGGCCGGTTCTCTCCTGGATGGAGGTAAGAGACAAACAGAGGAGATATGAGACCGCAAACATACATTAGAGTAGATAAGAACTGAAATATAGAAGGATAGTTCACCCAAAAATGAAAATTGTCATCATTTACTCACCCTCATGTTGTTCCAAACCTTTCTTCTGTGAAATACAAAAGAAGATATTTTGAAGAATGTTGGCAACCAAACATTATTGTAGCCCATTGACTTCCATTGCATTGACAAAAAAAAAATCTCTCAATATCTTCCACAGAAGTCAGTCATACAGGTTTGGAATCACATGAGCGTGAAATACTTGGCGTTCCATTGCAAAAACTTCTAAGTCCGTCTGACATCTTTTCATTTAAATGAGCATTTTTTTATCAGGCTCCTATGTTTAGGATCATTCATTTCACTTTAATGGCAATGAAAAGGTTGTTAGTCAGTTATTTGGACAACAAGATATAGTAAAACGTCGGTTTTACAGCAGCAAAAGGAACACTGTTGTGTTTACTTGCTACTCGCGAAATCCTGTCATTGCCACTGTAATGATGGACAAAACATGATGATAACTTGCAGCTCGGCAATTAAATGCCAGCTCATATGCACACCGTCATTTAACTTGAAATCTCATGATTCGATTCGTGTCTTCCGCTTCTTCTGTGGACTTAGAGGCTTTTGCAGTGATGGTGAAGTAGCGTTTGGCGGTTTCTGTCAACGAACCGTTATTTCTGAATGGGCTGACGCTAGGATTTAACGGATTTGAAGCGAAAGTGTTTGATGAACATATAATATGTGCGGAGAGCATTCGCTCAATATCATTATCTCATTTTTGACATAGATGGTGTTTAGCAGCATCTGAACTCATCACTTGTGTATAACAGGAGATTTTATGTAATTTTTACTTGCCATTTTTCTTGCCATATCTCAAATCTCTACATATTTATATTTCTTTGTAACAACTTGGCAGTATCTGTTGTTTTTCAAAGGTAAATTTCATTGCTCTGAATCTTGCTATGAGATTTCAACCTGCCGTAGTCATGCAGTATTACAGCTAATTGTTTTTTACATTTATTGCAGATTGACAACCATGGCAACAGGTTCCTGCTGAAAGAAGAAGCCTCTTTAAACGTCCCTGCCATCGCTGCTGCTCACGTCATCAAGCGGTACACTGCCCAGGCTAGCGATGAGATCTCCATTGAGGTACTCAGGCCACTTATATTTTTCATGTGTTGATGTATTTCCTTATAAAACAGAAAAGTTAGATGGGACATCTCCAATGTTTTAAATAGCTTTTAGTTTGTCAAAGCAGCAGCCGACTAGCTGTTTGATTAATTCAGTGTTTTACACCAAACTACAGCATAAACTTCAAACTCTTCCAAAAGACCTTGTACCCAGTTTGAGTCCTCTCTTTCTCTCGTCCTGTCCTTATTCTGCACATGCATGCACAGCTTGCCTGGTCCTGGGACACAGTTTTGTTCTCTCTGCTCTTCCTCCTTTTCTTCCTCCTTCGTCAGGTCTATTCCTGTCCCCCCTCCCTATACGCTGCTCCATATGCAGCATCTCTTTCTGGGCCAGAGAATGGGGTGACCCAAACTTAGAACACATTGAGGTCCCTCTCTCTCTCTCTCTCTCTCTCTCTCTCTCTCTCTCTCTCTCTCTCTCTCTCTCTCTCTCTCTCTCTCTCTCTCTCTCTCTCTCTCTTTCTTTTTCCTTCTGTCACTCTTCAATTCTTTTGCATATGCATGACATCATTTTTAAACTGATCTATCTAGCTAGATGTAACCACACAGCAGTGCTCTACTCTAGAAACCTCTCCTAAACTACATGGGAATGCTCTAGCACCCACCCCAAGCACCTTAACAGTTACTTAGTAATGCTGTATCTGTCTGTCGAATCTTCAAGTCTGTTGAAAGCCTTTGCAACTGCTCTTACATTTTTTGCGAACACCTAGCAAAGCCTTGGCAACCACCTAGAAACGCCCAAGCAACCACTTCAAGCATTTTAACAACTACTTATTTATGCTGTATGTATCTATATGTCTGTCTGTTGAATTTTAAACATTTAGGCAAGGCTTTTTTAAGCTAACATCAACATTTATCTTGACAAACTTTCCCTTTTTAGTTTCTTCTTTGTACTTTTTCTGTTTTCTCTCCTCTCTGGCATGATTCTTTCTCTTTCTGCTCTCCAGTGCGAGATAGGAACTGATA
The DNA here is from genome assembly GCF_018812025.1 of Megalobrama amblycephala. Lineage (NCBI taxonomy): Eukaryota > Metazoa > Chordata > Actinopteri > Cypriniformes > Xenocyprididae > Megalobrama > Megalobrama amblycephala. Next base: position 31,513,643 of record NC_063056.1, read on the forward strand.
TTTTTTCCCCCTTCCTCTTTTTAAAATTTGGGTCAGCGTATTTTGGCACGCTACAGTGTTTTTGAATAAAACTGTAAGTCTGATTGTGACTTCTAGATGTTGTTGAGAATATATGAAGTTAACATGCTTGTGGTTAAAAAAAAAAAATAGCTCAATCATCATTTTTTTATATGGTAATATATTTTTTTAAGAGTTTATTAACACCCTCAGTACACAAGTAATTTGCATATTTCTATTACTAGATGCGTATCTCCGTTTGCGTGCTAATCCTTGTATGTGTCTTTGTTCCTCTTTTTAAAGGTTGGTGATATTCTGTCAGTGATTGACATGCCGCCCAAAGAGGACACCACGTGGTGGAGAGGAAAGCATGGATTCCAGGTACCTGTCTAAACCTCAGGACCTAATATGGGCTTCAGTAACACTGACAACTTTGAGCCCAGTGTTCTCCTCTCTTTTCCTCAGGTTGGCTTCTTTCCCAGTGAATGTGTGGAATTAATCAATGAGAAGTTGCAGCAGTCGGTCAGTGCTCCTGTCAGTAAGCAAGGTACCACACACTCAGTCTTTTACCTAGAGATCAGGAGGGTACTGGAAGTAGAAATGACATTTATAGTCTCTTTAACAAAATTGATTGAGAAACGTACTTCCAGAAGACTGCTGAGAAAGTGTTCTGTCATTTATGATCTCTACTTCTTGCTGCTTGATCAGTGCTTCATTACACATCATTTGGTTGTTTATTGTAACATGGTTTGTGATCGGGGAAGGAGGAGGCCAGAGCCAGCGAACATTAAACGTAACTTTTATCACAAAATAAACATAAAGAACAAAACTCAAAACAAAAAAGAAACAAAACTAGTAAAGCGGCAGCCCCTCATGGACGACTGCTGCATAAACTAAAAACAAATGACAATATAAAGTCCAGGCCTGGTCCTTTCTCGTACTTCACTGTCGTCACTCCTCATTTTATACTCCTAGAGCTCTTCCGTGGGACTCGAGACCGGTGTGGTACACAACGTTAACACTCGCACCACCAGCCTCGCTCTGTTCCCACGGCTCTCGGCCCTGCCCTGCTTGCCACATTCATCTTCATTGGCTGTTCTTCTGTGTTTCAGAGGTGGATATGTTGAGCTCCAAACCTGGCGTTACCAACACGACTGGACCTTCCTCGCCAACATCAGGTATGCTCAAGTAATTTTTTACTTTTCAGTAGTTGCAATTAGGGCTGGGCATAGTATTACAGACGCAATGAAACGGAAGTAACAACTTATCTATTATTATGTATTGTGACTTCCATCCGAGTGTAATGGATTATCAAAAAAGAGCAGAGACTTGGTTCTATGCATTGGTTGTCGATTGGATTTTGAGATGGACATTGCACTCAAAAGTGGAGGCAGATGAACATGATCTTGCAGGTGCGGGGTTTAAGTTCACCCAAAAATGAAAATTCTGTCATTAATTACCCTCATGTCGTTCCAAACCTGTAAGACCTTCGTTCATCTTTTGAACACAAATTAAGATATTTGATGAAATCCGAGAGGTATATGACTCCTCCATAGACAGTAATTTAACTACCACTTTCAAGGCCCAGAAAGGTAGTAAAGACATCATTAAAATAGTCCAACAATTTTTCCAACTGTTATTCTCCTACGCTGTTGACGTTGTGAATGTAGTACAGCGCTTCCGGATTCTATGTCAGAACGCCAAATCGTTATTGGTCGGCTCCTGCGTCAGCATCACACGCATGTGTCGTGTACAGCATTGGCCAATACTGAGCTGGCGTTCGGACGTAAACACGGAAGTGCTGCACTGCGTTCACTACGTCAGCAGCATAGGAAACAGACATAGAAGAGAAGAAATTGTTGAATAAAGTCATTATTTTTGTTTTGTTTTTGTGCACAAAAAGTATTCTCGTCGCTTCATAACATTAAGGTTGAACAACTGTAGTCTCATGGACCATTTTAACAATGTCTTTATAACCTTTCTGGACTTCAAAATGACGCTGCTGCCAATGTGTGGTTCAGAAACCCTCAGATTTCATCAAAAATATCTTAATTTGTGTTTCGAAGATGACCAAAGGTCTTGCAGGTTTGGAACGACATGAGGGTGAGTAATTAATGACAGAAATTTCATTCTTAGGTGTGATAACCCATTAAAGGTGCTAAAGAGGATGTTTTGTTTTATACATTTTTGCAATATTACTTCAAACTGTCTTTACTAACTGATAAAAGACTATTTATTAGGTGCACTGAAAGGAATAATATTAATATACATCATCTGTGCATGAGGTAGGGCCTTAAAAACATCAGCCAATCGTTTACGCGATCATCGGGTAAACGATTGGCCCTCTGGCTTGTCAATCACTGCCATGACGTTCCTTGTGAGAGACGAGCGCGGCTGCGCGCTCCAGTAACTTTCCACACTCCACAGGCGCCGCATGCGATGTTTTTGTCGGGAGACAGGAGTAACAACTGCAGATTATGAGTTACCTGCGGTGAGTCCGACATAATGAATCCACTAACACGACACAGCGAATGCCGGTGGTAAACACTCGTGTTCCAATATTCGTGCACGAGTTTTGGGAGGCGTTCCCTCGAAAGGAGGGGGGGGTTGTTCTTACGCATGCACTCATTTCAAAAACTCAGTAACAGTCTTTGGTTTCTCAGTCGACGAAAAGATCCTCTTTATCACCTTTAAGTGTGTGTGAATTACCTGAGTCTGTGAGGCTGTCAGTTGCATTCGGCAGCAACGTCTCCACTAATAACAAAGCTGTAAGTTTAACTACATGAAAAAAACACATTTCAAACTGGTTTGAGAAAGTCATGAACCTGAGAGGTTTTTATGCACAAGGGAGATTGTAAGGCCACACTTTCATGACGTAATTCCGCTTTGTTCATAGAAGTCTGCTGTGGAGCTCACTTCAGTACAGGCTCAGGAAAGTGTGCATCAAGGGTGCATATCGCCCACAAAGGGGGCGCTCGTGAGCACCCTTCTGAAACCTAAAATGACAAAGGGGTCATCATAAAGTTTTGTGGACTTACAATAGACACGTGTACGCGGCGGCCATTGTAAGTCCACAAGACCTCAAGTGCACATAAAATGTGCCATATGGGACAGGGCTTAAGCGTGTGCATGGGAGGGAGAGAGGGAGCAGAGACAGAGTATGCTTTCCATAGATAATAAAAGAAATTGACATTTTATAGTATTGTTTGTAATATTTATTTCAATGTCTTTGTGTTTTTTGGTTCTTTTGCTGTGTTAGGTTGCCTCTTTGAAATAGCTGAAAATATTATATATCAAACTGTAATGCAGTTAAGAAACTACTTTAACTGTGCATTTACTGAAAAATATTGTCAATTATTGTCAACCAATCAGAATCAAGCTCAAGGATCAGAAGCTGATCCTTCATTTTAATATGCTGATTTGCTCAAGAAATATTTCTTATTATCAGTGCTGAAAACAGTTGTGCTGCTTAATGTTTTTTGTGGAAACCATGGTAGATTTTTTTTCAGGATTCTTTATCGAATAGAAAGTTAAAAAAAAAAAAAAACTTTACTTTAAATGTCTTTACTGTGACTTTTGTTCAATTTAAATCATGCTTGATGAATGAAGGTATTAATTACTTATTATATATATTAACTAATTATATATATTACTGCCCCCAAACTTTTGAACGGTAGTGTATATCAGCCACCCTCTAAATATTGGTGTTTGCACCAACCCTTGAAAAACCTATATCGGTCAACAACTAATGGTGAATAGGTGATATATCGCCCAGCCCTAGTTGTTTTCTCAAAAGACATGCTTTGGTTACTTGATTTTCTAGCACAGATGATATTGTAGCCTTTGTTGGCAAGGCTGCTGTTTTTAAGGTTATTTTATGGCCTTGAAAACAAAATGTCTTTTATTATTTGTCACAAATTTTAAGGTTGTTGGTTAGTCTTCTGTACATGACAGCAGCATCTTCTAATGAAATGCTTTAACAGTGAATTTATAATAACACTTCCACTAAAGATGCATTTGATGTTCCCTTCTTTTTCTCTCAGTTCTTCATCCTTGGTTCCTAAGCCTGGCTGGTAACAACTTCAGTGAATTTACCTAAACTAACATTTCTGTATCCGTCTTTTTCTAACGCCTTCTATCCTCTGAGACACGTAGGGTTTGTAATACAGATTGTGGTTGTTTATATGGCAGGCAGAGAAAGTGTGGGAGGTTTGGAGAGGATGAGCTTGGGTGTTAGATGGTGAAGACAGCAGAAATGTTGTATAATTCATTCAAGTGTGTTCATGTGGGCATCATTCTCTAGCATCTGTTGAAGAACTGCAGGCTGCTTGTTGTATAAATGAGAAGCTGTTAGTGGACTGTGAGGATTGATTTTGATTGTGCTTGCTCCATGTCATATCGAACTTTTTAACAATGTGTCCTAACCAGGCATGACGCAACAAGATTCCAGCGACAAGCAGTGGACATGATTCAGTCAGAAATAAAATGTAGTTTAAATCATCACAAGATGTTCTAGAAATGTCCTAGTAACGCCTAGTTGATAATACATTTATAAAAGTGCTACATTAATGATGACTTGAATAACAGATGTCTACATTATGGCTGCAAAAGGCCCTTATTTAACCTATTTAACTCTGTTAACCTACATTTATGTGTCATCCAGGTCACTGACCCCGAGGCCTGTGAAGTGTCTATAGCAGTGGTTCTCAACCAGGGGGTCGGGACTCCATAGCATACTTCCAAGGGGGTGCAAGATGGCTTAAAATTATTTATAAGACAAAACATAAGCTAAAACAGCTAGATGTTAACAGCTTTAGCCATTCATTAGACACCAGGGTGCTTCAACCTGGTTTTAAAAGGGACTTTTAAAAAGAAAAGTCATAGAAATTAAAACAATAAAATATAATGAATATATATTTGACATGCAGACAAAAATAATATATATTGTGTTACCGAATTAAGAATTCATTCTCTCATTTTAGTAAATTGAGGCCATTATTTACTAATTTCCCACAATTTATTAATTTGTTCGCTCGTTTTAGTAAATCATTTCCACGTTGAACTAATTTGTTTTCTTGAGAAGGAAGGAAATGATTTAATACACGTGCTGCTTCTAAGTGTAGGTCGTGTGAACAAATTAATTTGTGGCCACGATATACATATTTTTTCCTGCATGTTATGTGTGGTGCTCTGTATTTTATAAATAAGTTTATATACAAAATGTTCAAGTTCTGAGATTTTATTGAGTATAAATTGCTATTGGGGAGTAAAAATATTTTTAAAAACCCTGCAATCACAAACTAGAAAAGTATTGTAAATTGATCGGTAACAAAAAGTGCAAATCCTGAAGAGCATTCAGTTATTGAAATAATGCACAATTATTTTATTTATTTTAATATTATACCATTCCTAGTGTCTGTAAATAAAGTTTGAAAATAAGCAGCTTTGAAATAAGAATTCAAAAATGTTGAGAATCACTAATCTATAGCTATATCGCATAGTCCTACTCACAGTGAAGTGGTTTTTAGACCCATGGCTGATCTATACATGGAATGGAACACAATCCGCAGGAGTTATAGACTTCATCGAATAGAGTTTACTGGTTGGCTTTTTTTAGATGTTTGTGGTGTGGTTTTCTTCTCTCTCGGAGTCAGAGTGCTCACGTGAAGCAGAAGCTGCAGAAATGTTCAGACTTCTTGTGTATGTTCCAGTCACCTGTTAGTGCTTTGTGAAGTTCACAGGTTTCAGCCAACTTTAATACAATTCTGAATAACAGGGAGTATATGAGGTCATCAAGGCACTGTATGAAATTTGGCTAATATAAACATGGTGAATAGTAGATGTAGCATTTTATTCAGCCTAATACACCTCAGGAGTTGTTACTAAGCCATTCCCATTTATTTACATATTAAACATTGAAAAAGTAATTTATAACTAAATGTAGAGGTTTTGAGTATATTAAAATGCTATAATAATTACAATGTATGCTAATATATTTTGCATAAATACACTTGGATTTATTATATAGTTTCCTTCTCAATGGTCTGATTTTATTATAATTTTATAAATATGTCATACTCAAAACCCCCCATATGTGCACCTCAAATGTCTGTGTTTGAAGAGTATCCCAAATGAACACATTTTGTCAAGTGAGGTATGTCTTACAGATAGTCCCTGCTGAGTGTGTGTAGGCAGCAGTGAACACTGTGTAGTGTGTGAAAGAGTGCCTTATTAGCTCTCTGTCGCCCCCTTTTGGCAGTGTCCAAGAAACATGGCAAGCTGATGGGCTTTCTGCGCACCTTCATGAAGTCCAGGCCCACCAAACAAAAGCTGAAGCAGAGGGGAATCCTTAAAGAACGGGTGTTCGGCTGCGACCTCGGCGAGCATCTCCTCAACTCTGGTCAAGACGGTACAGAAACAGAATATTTCCTCTGTGTGCTGTAAAAGGGATGTATGGAAACATTACTGAAAGTGTCATTTCTACATGCATAGTGATATTTTTTGTGGTCAAACTTCAGTGCCGCAGGTCCTAAAGAGCTGCTCAGAGTTCATAGAGAAGCATGGTGTGGTGGATGGCATCTACAGACATTCTGGCGTGTCCTCCAACATACAGAAACTCAGGTGTGTGTGATTTCCTGTTCAGGATTTTGTACAACATACTTTATTCTGGAAGGTCATCACGAACTGCTTATTTATTCTGTATGCACTTAAAATGATAATTTAAGGGTAATTCATGTTTTATTTATGTGCATGACCATGACTTATGTTCTTCTCTTGCATCTCATCCCAATCAGGCATGAGTTTGACAGTGAAAATGTTCCGGACCTGACAAAAGACGTGTACATGCAGGATATTCACTGCGTTGGCTCGCTCTGCAAACTCTACTTCAGAGAGCTGCCCAATCCTCTGCTCACGTACCAACTCTACGACAAGTTTGCTGTAAGTAATTCTGGCTTTAGCATGCTGCAAAATGAGGGTTTCAGAACCCATTAAGCATGTTGATATCACGGTACTCTAAAGCCTTTCCTGACATTTTTCTTGTTGGAAATAGTTGGACACAATAATGAACTGTGTATCAAAAATGTATAATGGATTCCACAGAAATATTAAGAAACACAACTGTTTTCAACATTGATAATTATATGATTATAGGATGTTTTTCTAGCACCAAATCAGCATATTATATAATCAGAATGATTTCTGAAGTATCATGTGACTGAAGAAGACTGGCGTAATGATGCTAAAAATTCAGCTTTGCCACCACAAGAATTGATAACATTTCAAAATGTATTAAAATAGAAAACGAAATTTAAATTGCAATATTTCATAATATTACTGTTTACTCTCTTTTTGATTAAATAAATGCAGCTGTGAGAGAGACATTAAAAAAAATCTTACAGACACCCAAGTCCAGTTTCCCAAGTCCAGAATGTTTTCAAGTTAATAAGCAAGCTGTATCTTCCTGTCTGACCAGGAATGTATGGGAGAGATGACAGATGAAGAGAGAATGATGAAAGTACATGATGTTATCCAGCAACTTCCTCCTCCTCATTACCGGTAACCCCAATACTTACTATGCATAGATCAAGTTGTGTCACCTGTTATTGACATTGATGTGAATCTGAAGCGTGACAGAAAGAGCTGTGTTTTCTGACAATAAGTGATGTGTTTGTGTTTGACTCTCAGCACTTTGGAGTACCTCATCAGACACCTGGCCCGTTTGGCTACCTGCAGTGGAGAGACTAACATGCACATTAAGAATCTGGCCATTGTTTGGGCCCCCAACCTGCTCAGGTAACTCTTTACATTCAATTTTAACTACAGTAATATTAGCAATGCACAATGTATTGGCGATGATATTCGTAATGGCCATTGGTAGTGTTTTTTTGTTTGTTTGTTTGTTTGTTTTTAAAGCATAATCATGATTAGGTTGATATTGGAGGCAGCTAATGTAATGGCTATCTTGGATGCTTGATTCTGATTAGTCAATAGCTATGTTTCCATCCACCTATTTTTATGCACATTTTGGAATATCCCATGAAAAAATGCTGGATGGAAAGGCCAAGATGTGCATAAATTAACACTTTTACTGAATAAATTCCTCGATGCAGATCAAAAAAGACGTGACTTTGTGATGGGAAGGCTGCACCAATCAATAGACCATCTCATTGCACAGCATCTGAAATGGTGTTTTGGTCAATATGAAATGCCTGAGCAAAGTCTGTCGTATAATTCCCTACCAGAAGCTTCTCACACAATCGCGGTCACAAACACAAAGCATCTGAATGCAAGAGAACATGACAGCGTTTATTGCGTTTCATCTGCGTGCTGTGAGGTGCAAGTAATTTATTATATACGAAAATTATTATATACAATGGCTTCTTCTGCAGCAACTTCCATTTTTCTTAGTGATATTTAGTGCCAGTTTATCAGGAAGTGACGATTTTGTTCTCTTTGACTCACTGGATAAGATGATTTATTCGCAAATGTTTTATGTGATATTCCAAATTTGTGCACAAGTTAAATTTGCAACTTTGGATGGAAACATACCTAATGACAGAATACTGGAATCTTAGTGGTCACTCAAAGCATTCTGCAATCAGATATTTTAATATAATATATATTTTACTTACCATTACTTAATTTCACTAGGCAGCTGTACTAGTTTTATATCTGTCATAAAAAATGGTCTCTTTTGTCCTCATATAATAAAATAATTTTTGCTCAAATCAATATTTTTTTTAAATTTGTTAGTTTATTTATTTCTTAGCCATAGTAGCCACAATATACTTTGTAACTATATTGTTTTCCTAAATTGCTTTTAAATTGTTTTACTTGTTTTACTTTTCTGTGCCAGATTTTAAAATTTATATTTATACATTTATAATTTATTAATATTTGTGTCATAACATAAATAATTATCAATCAAAATATCAATTTGTTTTGTTTTTGTCTTATGTTACTGTTAAATTGAACACTCATATACATCTATGTGATTCATTACTGAAGTCCTCACTGCTTTTTGTTGTAGCTTTGTCGTTCAGATTAAACCTCTTTTGTCTGAATCAGAATCTATTGTTGTTCTGTGTCAGGTCCAAAGAAATTGAGGCAGCAGGTTTAAGCGGTGCTGATCCGTTTAAAGAAGTGCGCATTCAGTCCGTGGTCGTGGAGTTTCTGCTCAGCAATGTGGAAGTTCTGTTCAGTGACTCTTTCACTTCTGTTGGACGTTTCAATGCAGGTATGTCAAACCAGAAAACAAATCTGCTCCACTATAGATGTTCACACTCATCAGTAAACCACTCATTCAGTCCCGGTGTCTCCAAACAGCACTTTCATTAAACAGGCAGTGATGTTGGTTTTGTTCCAAAACCTAGTGAGCTGCCTATATAAGCAGCATTTTAAGGCATAGTCGATAAAAAAGTATGCAACTTAATTATGCTGCCTTTCTTTTGGCAGCAATGTTGTATCCTTCAAAGAGAAGCCAATCCCATAATGTGACAAGCTCAGTATCAAACTTTAGTAAGGATGCTGCTTATGTTAACAGTGCACCATGCTTTGGAACGGAGTTGTCTGGTAAACCGATATAGTAGCAAATGCACCAGATGTAGTGCTTCCTCTGGCTTGTTTTCATTACAGAATTGCCACAAATTAAAATGAATGTTTATTAACTTCCTCTGCCAGTCTTTGGTTTAAAGTGACATCTGATGCAGCCTCCAGGCCTTAATTTCAACACAGTTTTCTCCCCTTCTGAGATGCAGCTCTTTTTGTTTTCATACTTAACAGTGATGCGTTACTACTGCAATCAGACCTGTGACTTCATCTCTTCTCTGTTTTTTATCCCTTATGACACAATATTAAATGGCTGTAACGGATTGAGCAACATTAATTTAATATGTTAGGGCTGGGCGATATGGCTAAATAAATTATTGTGCTATTTTGTGAATTTATTGTAATATGTTTAGTGTTTTAAAGAAATTCATCATGATATATATATATATATATATATATATATATATATATATATATATATATATATATATATATATATATATATATATATATATATATATATATATATATATATATATATATATATATATATATATATATATATATATATATATATATACAGTACAGTCCAGTCCAAAAGTTTGGAACCACTAAGATTTTTAATGTTTTTAAAAGAAGTTTCGTCTGCTCACCAAGGCTACATTTATTTAATTAAAAATACAGTAAAAAAACAGTAATATTGTGAAATATTATTACAATTTAAAATAACTGTTTTCTATTTGAATATATTTCAGAAAGTAATTTATTCCTGTGATGCAAAGCTGAATTTTCAGCATCATTACTCCAGTCTTCAGTGTCAAATGATCCTTCAGAAATCATTCTAATATGCTGATCTGCTGCTCAAGAAACATTTAATGTGTACAATTGTACAAAATATTTGTGTGCAATATTTTTTTTCAGGATTATTTGATGAATAGGAAGTTCAAAAGAACAGTGTTTATCTGAAATCTAATCTTTTGTAACATTATAAATGTCTTTACTGCCACTTTTGATTGATTTAATGCATCCTTGCTGAATAAAAGTATTCATTTCTTTAATTTCTTTTCAAAAAAATAAAAATAAAAATTCTTACTGACCCCAAACTTTTGAACGGTAGTGTATAATGCTACAGAAGCTTTGTATTTCAGATAAATGCTGTTCTTTTGAACTTTCTATTCATCAAGGAATCCTGAAAAAAAAAAAGTACACAACTGTTTTCAACATTGAAAATAATCATAAATGTTTCTTGAGCAGCAGATCAGCATATTAGAATGATTTCTGAAGGATCATGTGACACTGAAGACTGGAGTAACGATGCTGAAAATTCAGCTTTGCATCACAGGAATAAATTACTTTGTCAAATATATTTAAATAGTACACAGTTATTTTAAATTGTAATAATATTTCACAATATTACTGTTTTTTACTGTATTTTTAATTAAATAAATGTAGCCTTGGTGAGCAGACGAAACTTCTTTTAAAAACATTAAAAATCTTAGTGGTTCCAAACTTTTGGACTGTACTAATATATATATAATATATATATATATAATAGTGTGTGTGTGTGTGTGTGTATATATATATATATATATATATATATATATATATATATATAATATTTATTTATTTATTTATTTATTTTTATTTTAGTATATGTATTTGCTCTGGAATGGCTTAAAATAGAGATTTTTTTTTTTTTATTATTCATGCAAAAGGAACCATCATTTCAACCAAACAGACACTGCTGACATTTCATTTAATAAATAATACGCAATAAAAATGTAGTTAAAATAATCAAGGATTGTTTTGTTTGTTTTTGTTTTTTTGTTTTCAGATTTGCACAAAATGAACCCTTAAAAGAATAGTTATGTTTTTTTATTTGCATCCGTAAATATGCAATATTACATAGTTAAAATAAAATTTACTTGCATGTGCTTTATTAAAGTATTTTAAAATATGTAAAATGCCACACGGACACTTGTGTGAATATTTTTAACTCCAAATCATTATACGAATGATCAAAAGACTTCCAAACACAATTGCAATTTTAGGGAGGTTTAAATCAGAGAACCTATTAAAATTTGTCATATTGCTTGGTAATTGTGAGGCAAGGAGGAGATGTAAACCTTATTTCCTTCAACATCATTGCAAATAAATTGTGATTATTTAATATATCTCCCAGCCCTATTATACATGTGATTTGATAAATTAGTCTCTTGTGATGAACCTGGCTAACATACCACAGTTTACAACATATTTACAGTGGCCTGACTCACCCATGTGTAAGTGAGGCTTACTGAGAGCGAGCTGTGTGTTTCCATAGCAACAAGAGGGGCGGAGCACAAGATCTCACGCCAGCCCCGAACACGCCTGGTTAGTCTTCAGGAGGCGAGGGGGGAGTCCTGTTTGACTGACCCCTCTTATCTGGATCCTGAGCTACGACGCTTCTCCGTGATATGAGATCCAGACTGACTCTCTGACTTTACAGTGGACACTCAAATCAGAAATCTGGTCAAACCAGCTTAAGGGGCTATACACACTGTACTTATTATTGAGTTAAAAAGCTAACTCAGAAATCAGCTTTATAGGTGTATTACCTTCCATATACTGTTTCTGAAAATTCAGTAAGACAGCAAGATATTTGTACATGGATGTCCATTAAAAAGAAACAGAATGTGTCCTGTGAGAATGCCTCAGCTTGGAATATGGTATCTGGATTGTTGCTGGTTAAAGGTGGTCTACCAGGTACAAAGCAGGTTTATCCACTAGTAGACTAGCGGATCAACCATCTAGACCAGCTAATGACCATAAATGACCAGCTAAAAAATGTAAATCCTTTTTTAAAGCAAGGATCCAAAAGATACTATCTATGCTCACATATTTTTTAGCAATGTAATTTTCCACATGGATGGATTATTTTTGACTGTTGTTTATGTTCAAGGACAGCTGTAAAGACATCCATTGCTCATGACATGTAAATGACGTATTAAAATTGTACAGCGCACAGATGGATATAAGGCAATAAATCCCTTTGTTGACATTTATTCATTTATTTTGTAATTTGTAGGAGAACAAAGTATAAATATCAATCTTATGGTTCTTACTAATTGATCTTTTCCACCATGTAAATGTGGTTTTCGTTAAGTAGGACATTGAGGAAAATCATTTGGTAAGATGGGTGAATGGGATGGATGCTATAGTGAAAATTTGAGCTAAAGAGTATCTGTATGTGTCGACTGGACTCTTGAGACATTGACAGCAGGTAAAGTGTCATTTAGTTGTTTTTTTTTTCTGTATGTCAGATACTTTTGCAGGCTTTGTTTTCAGATTCCTCTACTCGTCTGATGTCCCAGACTTTACAGGCTTGCTGAGGCCCAAAAAAACTTTATGCAAGTACACAAACACAAGCACTTCTAGCTATGCAAGCTCAGTTTTACACATTGTTACATTTGGAAATGTGTCCGAGCGCAAATCATAACACAACACAATTATGCACTGCATTTTCAACATTGCCACAAGAGGCGTTATAACCTGCATTACCTGACTCAACACAGTATTGCAAGAATGCATGTTAAGTCTTACCTAAGCCCTGGCAAAGTGTGCATTTGTGTACTTGCATAGTTTGTTTCTAGCCTTAACCAAAAGATTTTGTCTGTTGGCCCGCTCTTGTATTTCTTCCACAAAGCTTGTTGTAGTAGAGCTATGCAAACTACGGAAGTGTTGGAGGAGCTGATGTTTTTTGTTGATGCTTAGATGTCTTGTCGTTTGCCATGTATCATGTTCTATCATGTTTTTTTGTTGTCAATCACTGCGCTCTTCGCTGCAATACTGCATTAACTCGCATATGTCCTTTGGCTTGCTGGATCTGAATCTGAATCTTTTTTCTTTTCTTTTTTTTTGGTTTGCCTCTTTACTCCACAGCACGTCAGTCTCTGACCAGGCCCAAGTCGTTTGTGTCCACCAGGCTTCTGTCTCTGGAGGAGGCACATGCTCGCACACAAGCTCCTCTTCTCCTTCAGGGATCTCCTCACCACGCTATCGGCCAGTTTCACACTGTACTGGACCTGCCTGCCGACAAGTGGGTTTCTTTGCACAAATCAATGACTTATAAAGGAATGGTTAATCTGCAAATTGAGTTATTTACATTTTAAATACTTTAAATACCTTTTCTTATTTCTTTTAGGAGGAAAAGAGGGATGAAGGTCCGGAAGTCAGCAGGCGGGAGCTGGAAGACTTTTTTTGCCATTGGGAAACCTGGAGCTGCGGGTCGACGTAAACCCACCAGGATCACCTCTCTGTTCCAGCCCACTACTTCTCATGCAGGTATAAGAGACATCATGCTAATATCTTTAGATATTAATATCTTAAATAGATTGCATGTCCTAATGTCAGATGAAAATGGCTCAGTTTTTAGAGTTTTATGTCTGCTTTAGGTTGCAGGGTGGACAGTGTGACGCTCAGGTCAGCAAAGAGTGAGGAGTCCCTGTCCTCTCAGCACAGTGGAGCAGGTATGAATGACATTTTCGAACGCTTTAATTGCCCTGGTTGACCAATCAATTCCCAGGGAGCAGTGTAATAAGATATAAGAACTATCAGATCAGTACTTTAAAATGTGAAAAAATGTTTGTATGTGTACATATATATGTGTAAATATATATTTAATAAATAAATAACACATTTTTTTATTTTTTCATTATTCTTATGAGATTGTGTGTATATACAGTTCAAAAGTTTGGGGTCGGTAAAGAAATTAACACTTTTATTCAGCAAGCATGCATTAAATTGATCAAAAGTGACAGCAAAGAAATGTAAGAGTGATATGTGATGCTCTGTTTTTCTCTCAGGTCAGGGGAAGATGCAACGCTTACGAAGACCTCGCTCCAGCAGTGATGGTCTCTCTTTGGCTGCATCTGTTGATCAGCAGCTCCTTCCCCAGCGCTCCCCATCTAGAATCCATCCGAGCCGCTCTTACGACAGCCTGCTGCCTGAGGAAATGCGTGATGCTGATGAGGAAAATGAAGACGAAGAGGATGAGGAGGGTGTGTACATGTTGCCTGATTTCTCCCAGGAACCACCCACTTCATGGATGGCAGAAGATGTCATTGACTTTAGCCCCACCTTCCTGGAAGATGGGCCAATAGGGTTAGGGAGCACGGCTGTCGCTCCTAGCGGCAGGGAGTCCCCTCCTGCAGCTGCACCCCCTCCGTATCGTTGTCTGAGCCATCAAGGCCATACCCGCTCTGGTAGCCAACGCTCGATCACAGAAGATCCAGACTCAGTTCTCAACCAATCAGAGGCCGCAGCCCGTCGGAGTTTGATCCTGGCTGCAGCAGCTCCGCCTCAGCAAGTGTTCTGTCAACACAGGCCGTCTGCAGTCACTAATGCTCCCTCAAGCACAGCCCAGCAGGGCGAGTCAAACCTAAGCCCATCCCATAGCCAGACGCCAGCTCCAGCGGCCTCTGCAACCCCTGCTCAGCCCCCTCAGGAGAGGCGTTCCTTTACACGTAAAATGGTTCATGCACTTTCACCTAAAGCGCCCAAATCCCCCCCTATGGACATCTCTGATCCTATCTCCATCAGTGTACCGGCCAAGGTGAAAATAACATATTCACTGATTTTGTTGTGTATGTGGTATTATTTGAACTACTACCTTTAGGTGACATCTATCCCAGTTTAATGTGCAGAGATCTATAAGTGAACCATTTTATCTTTCAAGGTTCTGGAAATGATTGGTGGACGAGCTGGCGAATTGCAGCCTGGACTTCCAAGCAGTGGACTGTCTCAGCCACCCCAGATGATATCTATGCTCCTGAGGTCATGTGACTTTCAGCTTACAGAGAGCTGCCAGCAAGAGCTCAACAGTAAGTTGGGCCCCATCGCCAAGATCAAGGGTCCTAGTGAGTACACACTCTGATTATGGCCTAATGCAGCGGTTCCCAAACTGTTCAGACTGCACACCCTTTGGCTATTGTCAAGTATCACCATTGCATTTTTTCAGTAAACATGGTAATATCTAGAGCCATATTCACATTTTTAACTTTAATCAAATGCATCTTCGCACGGGAAGATGGTTATATTTCAGCTATGAATATCAATTATATAAGTGTGAGAGAGGGGCCTGAATTCTTACATAAAGTTTAATGAAATGAGTAATGGAAGATAGTTCTATATCGCCATTTGTATGTTGACTTCCTGTGTAAAGTATTGGGCAGACAGGACAAGTCTTTGAAAAATGTAGTGATATAATTAAGTGATGTTTTTTAAAACAACCAAACAATAAATAATTGATTTAAATGTCATGTTCAATTTCAGCCAATTTTCCATCATATTTCCATCGTGTTTATAATGAGATAACTTTGTCAAAATTATTTTCTTGTGCTCCCCAAGTTTGGGAACCTCTGCTTTAATTTTAAAAATATTTAATTAATTAAAGTAACTAAAGTAACTCAATTTTATTCAGGTATCTTGGGTCCCACTGGTGTTCCCCTTCCATCACAACAGCCCCCTCCTCCTCCCCCCAAGAACCCTGCACGCCTCATGGCTCTGGCTCTGGCTGAAAGTGCCAACAAGGCACTTCGGCAAGGTGCCTCTCCCCCTTACCGCCCCCGTCAGAGTGGAACCTCCTCTGAGACAGACGTCCGCTTCCAGAGGTCCCTTTCTGCTGATGCAGGAGCTCTGCTGTCTTCTGATCCTAATCAGATCTACTCCACTGTGCGCCCCTTATCTGTGTGGAAGACGGAGGGTAATGATGATGATGATGATGATGATGATGATGGTGGAACTGCTGTTGAAAATCCTGCAGACAAATCACATGGTACAGATCCAAGGTCACCACCTGGACAGGACACTGGAACTCTCTCTTCTGACAGCTCAGTCTCTGATTCTGGGACATCCAATTCTGAGTTGTCAGCTGCCAGTTCATCCGAGGACAATGAGCGAACCCCAAGCCCCATTTACAAGAACGAAGAGCCAACTTCTCCAGCGCAGCCCTTAAAATCCAGCCCACCCTCCTCCAGCGAAGCCATCCCTTCTCAGAGAAAACCCCCAGCGTATGGACGGCAATTTTCTGCGCCACAGCTTCAGCAGGAGAAATCCAGTGGCCAATCCAAGCCTGCAGCCCAGCCACATACTCAGCTCCTGCACTCCAAATCAGAGAGCTCTCCACTGGCCCAGGTACGAGCGTTCCAGCCCACCCGCCCTAAAGTGCCGCCCAAGCCCCCTGATCTTGCTCCCTTAAGGGCTCCACTCTCTCAGACTGACCGGCATGATCACATGCGTCGCTCCTTGGATGCCAGTCGTATTCGACGGTTGGCAGGGCCTCCACAAGGGAACACACCACTTTCCAGAGCTTTCTCTGAGCGCATCAGCAGTACCTGTGACATGCTGTCTCGCTATCATGCAGCCAGAATGGCCAGCCAAGCTGCCCAGGTTGCACACCTTCCCCAACAACAGCAGCAACAGACTCAGTCCACTCAGATCAGAACGGTTGTCCCCTCCGAAGACCCATCCAAGATGGAGAACTTTTACTATGAGATTGGTGCACCTGAGCATCCACAAGTGCCACCCAGCTATGCACGCCACAGCTATCAGAATATGAAGCTGGATCTTGAGGGAAACCTCCGTCTCACTGACCCAGCCAATCAAAGGCCTATTTCCAGGGGTTATCCTCCTCCCTACAACCCCCAAGGACCTGTAGGCAGTAGGGCTCCCCAGCTGTGGTCATCTGAGGCCACACGAGCTTGGGCCGCAGCACATTCTCACTCTTTCTCCTTTTCCCATTCTCATTCTCACCATCGCTCCCAGGATGGATCATCAGGAAATCCTTCACACCCTCGTCCTCAGCGACAGACATCATCATCTGTCAGGTTGTCCCGCAGTGAAGTGCGTCCCTTACCCGCGTCCGCTGGAGTGGGCTCCTCTGCGGGCATGATGCCTCTATCCGTTCACCAACGTAACTTACATCGGCCCCAGCGTTCGCCTTCTGCAGACCACACCGCTTCCCAGCTTCACCCCTACTTTGAAAATGGGAAGGTGTGTTACCGGTACTTTGAGGCTTCCAGGCCGGAAGACTTACCACTGAATCAGCATCAGCATTCTGTATTGAAACCACCTCAGGCTTCCCCGGTGCAAGGAATCACAAAAGATCAATCTGAGCCCATCTACGTCAACTATCCTTTCACAAACCCACCAGGATCTGGGGTTAATTCAAAGGGCTGGGCCACCACAAACCTTGACGAAAATGATCATCAAGCATCTGAGACACTGGAACCACCTTCCAAGTCTCAACCGGATGACAAGCAGAAACTTTCAGAGCATGAAAGTCCCACAGCTAGCTTCGACAACCCTGCCCAGAACGACGTATCCTCAGATTCCAAAGAGATCAATATAGCAGCGTCGGCCTCCACTGCCATGCATTTCCGCAGCCGCTCAGATCCCCAAACTACCAGCTCAGAGCCTGTTCATGTCCTAACTGGGAAGGAAATTGCCTCCTTGCTAATTGAAAAGCTTGTAGAGGATGAAATTGAGGGTCCTTCAGTGCCATCTTCTTCATCCTCTTCTCCACACATCGAGCACCCTCCAAATCCCTACGCTAGCCAGCAGCAGCAACCACCACCTGCATACAATGTCTACACTCCAGGACCCTCTCGAGGGCGCTTTGAAGGTCAAGTGCCACCTAGAGAGGTATCTGGACCTTTCCAACGTCAAGACCCCTTGCGGAGATCTTCTGGAGGCCAGTATAGACAAGCTTTTGACGTCATGCCATCTGGTGACCAAGTCCTAAAGTTTTATAGAAGCCAAGACTTTGTCCCAGTCTCCCAGGGAGAAAGCACAACCCCTAATCCTTATCCCCCAAGACCATATTATCAGGACCCCCCATACCCCAGTTGGGGCCCTCAAGGCCTCCCAGAAGCTTCCCACACATGCACTCCACCTACAGTGGCCTTCTCAAACTTAGCGCTTGGATCAGCAAGAGGATACGGGCCCCAGACGGTGGCCAACCAATATAACCAATACCCGTACCAGTCAGGGTCAGTGCTTCCCCAATATCCCAACACACCACGACGAGATGTTGTCCTGGATCCTTCTCTCCGACCTCCGGGGCTGCGGAACCAGAGAGGCTTAAACCGGCAGGGAAGCCTGCCGGGACCCAATTGGACCATCCGAACTGAAGGCCAGACCCGTAGTTATTGCTAAGGAGCACAACTGCCACAAAAAGTCCTGTCTTTAGACTTAAAATGAGATAATATGACGTAGACCAGTATAAGCACTAGACTTTTATGTTTCCTGTACAAGTTAACATGTTGTGAAAGAAATCGTTAACCTCCCCAAGTGGAGACAGAGTGTACAGAAACAAAGTTAAGTGGGGTATGTCTTTACTAGTGTTTCTGTCTCAGAAAGACCCCACTGCTGTCCTGCGATTAGAGTGCGTATTGGAGTGGAAAAAGTGTACGAGAATAAGACAAAGCAGAAAGGATCAAAGAAGTGAACCATAAAGTGGCTTAGATATGAAAACATTCCAGAACACACTGTGCTGTCCATCAGAGGGAGTCAGAGAGGTACATAGCTGCTATTCCTCTGACAGGACATTGCTCAGTGGCTATATTTTGTTTTTCTGCTTTTGGTTTTGTCTGGTTTAAGGTTCTTTTTGACACTAGATCATTCTGTACAGGGACACAAGCTTAATATGTATTTCTTTCTCCTCAAAGTACGATAAAAATAACCTCAAGAGATACTAGTGGTTTTATGAAACTTTATGAAGATGGTTCGTTTTTGTTATCTTAATTTTTTGGCAGCAATGTGATATTTCTTTTTTTTTTTTTTCTTTTTTTTTTTTAATTGCTATTTTTGATGTTTCTAAGTTATTGTAAGTTTTCATCGGAAAAAAGTTATTGTGAAAGTTTTATTTTGCCTTTCTTGAATTTGTTTCAAAGAATGTAAAGTTTAGGACTTTGTGACCTTTTTGTTGTTTTAATTTCTTTAAAGTCTGTGTGAATTTGAATGAGTGTGTCTCGCCCAGAGTGTCTGATGTTAAGCACATAAAAAGGAACGCTAATTGCTGATGTTTTTGGGTAGGGTGCGTAATTGAGTGCATATTTCTTTGAGGTACTGTTTTCTGCTCATTCTCAAGTAATGTTTAAGATGATTTTGTATCAATATTGGTGTTCTAATCCAAAGCAAGTATTTCAGGTAGGTCACGTCACCCTGTGTCACTCCCAGACATCCCTGGGTTTCTGTGTGCAGGAGGAATCCCAACCTAGCAACATCGAATAACTGGTACTATTCACCACAAAACACTAAAAATCCCTTCAATGCCCACACAACACTAGTCCTAGAAGACTTTATAAAGTTAAATGTTGTTGTTTTTTTATCAGATACCACTTTCTGGGCTCAGTACTGTTTTTCGAATTCAAGGCATTAAAAATGTCCTGGAAATTTGTCTAAAATTTGTTAGAGGTGGATTCTATAAAGATTTGTTTAGTAATTGGTGCCTTCTGTTAAATAATTGATCACCTTTTAAATAATCCTCTATGAAACAAATGTTGAAGAGTTAGATACAAACCTAGTCCTGAGCCCAGTTGCTCCTATTTACAGTTTTCCAAAGCTCCGCACCTGTAAGTCCTGAGTATACAAGGTCTAAATGAGAAAGAGTGTGTGTATGAGTGAGAATGTGACACGGTGTGTTTGCATGTCTGTTATCTCTGTTGTTTTAATACATATCTATGCAGTGAATAACCAAGGGGGATAAGTTCCTTAAAAAAACACTAAAAATATTAATGCTACCTATGTATGTCAGCAGACCTGTGAGCGTGTATGTTCCAGTGAGAGAGGTCATGCATGTGGCTTTGAGGGTATATACATGTCCTACAATCTCCCCTTCAGCCTTTAGCACTTTGCTAAAGGCAGTTCATCCTATTTTGTATAATTTTCAAATATGTGAATTAAAACCTTGGACACCGTCATTGATGAAACTTGTAGTCTGGTGATTATTTTTGAACTGAATATTTTTGTACTCTAGTCAGACGAGGTAGCTTAATGATGGGCGTTAAGTACTCATATTACAGAAAATCTCATTGGAATGCATGAAAAAGTTTTTGAATTAATCATTTTAAGTGATCCTGGTACTAATTGCAATGTTTTAAAAAATTAACCTTGCCAAGTAGCATTGTGATGACTAAATAACATTCCTATTGTTGAAGCAGACCTGGATGTTCCTGAGGCTGAATGTTTTCGTTTGCTATTAAAAGACACATTCTTTCTAGGTTTTGTGTTATTTTGAGATTATTTTAATTCACAGGGCTTGCAGCGCTGCAGTTTCCACCCTCTTTGTAGGCAGTAATATGAGAGAAGTTAAGGGCTTTCCTGGATGGATATCCTGCAAAACCAGTCTAAGTATCAGGCGACACTCCCAGTTGAGTGTAAATTAAAGCAGACATGTGCAACATAACATGCCCTCCTCTGTTCTCTGCTGATACATGTACAAACTCTTGGCGGTAGAAACTTAGCCTGAGCAATAACGGTTTGGGTGGTTCAGGGTGTGGAGACCTGCCAGGCTTTTGTTGTCTTTTCGTTCTTGTGTTTTTTAGAATTGTTTATTTCCCAGGGCATGTTTTCATTCGACAGTGAATGACATACGAAGAGTCATCAGCACAGTCACGTGTTTATTTGATAATTAAGAAACATTAAGTAAGTTTGTGCAGAGAAATATCTTACAAAACATATGTCCTATTCATTGGTCTATAGACATTTTAAAGCAAATTTTATATTAAATGTTCATGTAGAAAAAATACAATTGTAGACTGGCATAAAGATAAATTGATTAAATCATACAATCATTTGAAGAACCTATTTGATCACTATTGTTACTAAAGGTTTAAAATGATGCCATAAAGACTACTCGTCAATAATTAAATGCAAAGGAAAGATGTATTTGAATATGTTTAATTGGTTTACAAATAACTTTAACTCTTCCGCCCCAACATAATGAAATGATGCTCACCAGTTCTTAAGTTTTTAAGAATCCATTATGCCATAAATGCTTTTTGATCAAGATTAACTTATTTTTAACATGGAACATCCATGTGACTAATACATTTTAAAATGAGCAAATTATAAGAAGTCATAACAACATGTATGATACTAAAATAAAAATGGAATAAATGCTGTTTATAATTGTTGATGAAGTGCGTCACGTTGCAGGACACTTTGACTTGTCATATCAGTTATCCATGTATTTATTTTGGGCAATCTGTAATTATCTGTGTTTTTCTGTGACTTCATGAGTGGAAGCATTTCTGCAGATGTGACTTGTGGAGTCCGTACAGTTAGTCCAGCTGCATGTAGTAGATCATGGCCATCAACAATGTGAAAAACTGGGGGACGGATCAGAAGAGCATTAGAAGAGTGAATAGGTGCAACTGAATTTTTAACATTATATATATATATATATATATATATGCATCAATAGAAATTTACAATAGTGATTATATATACATAGAAAGCACTTTAAATGAAAGTAAAACGTCTACTTTTAAGGTTTCAAATAAGTTTTGGGAGAATAAAATGACATAATGTTCCATTGTCATTCGGTGTAACACTTATATTTATGTACAAATTGAAACATACTTATTCTGACCTGTACATATTAAAATATATAAAAGAATAAGTGAGCATACTAAATTTTATTGCATTTTAAATGAGAAAAATTCTTAATGACAAATGGGCAAAACCTAGGATAGTGGGAAGATTAAAAATTTAAAATTACAAGTAATTAGCATTTGGGGTAAAAGTAATTAGTCTTTAATATGGCATAAATAGGTTTTTGTGGTAAATATGCCTGATAAGATTGTTACATGTGTACCCACAGTGCCTTCTGTAAATCATTTTAAAAATGTATGATATTGAATTTTTGCTCACAAAAACAACAAAAAACAAATTAAACAGCACCCAGTCTGATGTACTGAAAAACAACAAATCAAATCTGTATTACATGCTTGAAAACCCTTTTTCGTCTTTATATATATATATATATATATATATATATATATATATATATATATATAATAGTAATAATGTAGTCTATATCCATAAATGTTCAAGTACTCAAATTAAAGGTGCCCAAGAACGTTCTTTCACAAGATGTAATATAAGTCTAAGGTGTCCCCTGAATGTGTCTGTGAAGTTTCAGCTCAAAATACCCTATAGATTTTTTTAAATGAATTTTTTTAACTGCCTATTTTAGGGCATCATTAACAATGCACTGATTTACACTCGGCGCCGCCCCCTTAAATCGCGTGCTCCCCGCCACACCAGCTGTCGACTATATTACAGCACATTTACAAAGTTCACACAGCTAATATAACCCTCAAATGGATCTTTACAAGATGTTCGTCATGCATGCTGCATGCATGCTTCGAATTATGTGAGTAAAGTATTTATTTGGATGTTAAAGTTTTATTCTGAGTGAATTTGAGGCTGTCCTCCGTGGCTAACGGCTAATGCTACACTGTTGGAGAGATTTATAAAGAATGAAGTTATGTTTATGCATTATACAGACTGCAAGTGTTTAATAATGAAATTAGCGACGGCTCTTGTCTCCGTGAATACAGTAAGAAACGATGGTAACTTTAACCACATTTAACAGTACATTAGCAACATGCTAACGAAACTTTTAGAAAGAATATCATGCTATCATGGATCATGTCAGTTATTATTGCTCCATCTGCCATTTTTCGCTGTTGTTCTTGCTTATCTAGTCTGATGATTCGGCTGTGTGCAGCTCCAGACGTTAACTGGCTGCCCTTGTCTAATGCCTTTTATAATGTTGGGAACATCATGGGCTGGCATATGCAAATATTGGGGCGTACACCCCGACTGTTACGCAACAGTCGGTGTTATGTTGAGATTCGCCTGTTCTTCGGAGGTCGTTTAAACAAATTAGATTTATATAAGAAGGAGGAAACAATGGAGTTTGAGACTCACTGTGTCTTTTCCATGTACTGAACTCTTGTTATTTAACTATGCCGAGATAAATTCAATTTTTGAATCAAGGGCACCTTTAAGATAACTGTGAAAAATAAATTCATACAATAGACATAAAAAGTGTCAATTTTTTTGTTTCTCATGTTCAATGATATGGAAATGAGAGTGACTGGTTTTCATTATCTTGTGGTGTGTCAGGTTGTTGTTTGACCCTTGTTGATGTTTTAAACATAAGAACATGTCCTGTGTGAATGTATAGAGGTCATTTAGAAAAAGCATGATTATATGACTTACCACCAACATAAGAACGGAGAAACCGTACCAGCTCACAGCCCAGGTGTAACGGCTTAACACAGACTCAATGTACTGGAAACAACCCTGAAATATCAAAGAAAAAATCATTGACATACAAGCACAACTCAATAGGTCTAACATAACGTGAGGCCTCTAAATGTTAAAAGAATCTGAGAGATGTAGCAAAAATAAAGATGTAATTTCACATGTTTTTTTGTTGTGACAGTTGAGAACCACTCTCAATGAAAGTTGTAACTCCGTTATTTCCTGCAGGTGACGTTACTGGACTTAGACTTTACCTTTGTGAACATGGCACCGCTCTGTCCAACGAGACAGCCTTCTCGATCTTTCACCTCAAAGTTACTCAGTCTCTGGCAGCAGTTGAGAGGCCAGAGGTATGTTGGGCCAAATGTCTGTTTGAAGGTAGAGTTATACTCTAACCAGTCTTTCGGACTGTCTGCTCCACAGCACTCCACCTTAAAGCAAGAGTAGGAGTAACTGAATCAATGTCAGTACAGTCAAAAGAAAAAACACCTGTCACATGTGCATCATTTGAAATATATATTAATCTACGTTGTTATGTGTGTAGCTAAAAAATTGAAGATTAAAGGTGCGGTGAGATTTAGCTACCGTTGTTTGCAGAATATTCATGGGAGCAAAATCCAGTCTCAATAGGAATCCACGCAGTCGGGCGTTTCGCGTGTAGTTTTTGCATCACATTCAGGTTTTTTTTTTTTTTTTTTTTATGTAAATTTGCTGCATTGATTAACAAAATGGTGCTTTGGTTTGAAAGTGACTTGAAACGAAGTTTGAATGTGAGCTGCACTTCATGCATCGTTACACTATTGACAAAATATATATATATATATTTTTTTTTTTTTTGCTCACAAAATTTTGCTACTGTATTTTTTGAAGAAAAAAAAAATGAAAAAGAAAAATGTTTATTTTTGATTGTCATTATTGGTTTTGTTTCTTAAAGCAATAGGCTGTGCACAACAGTGATTTCACCATAGTTATGGTTGTTCAAACGATCGTGATTTTGTCAAGTAAGATGTTCCAGGATCAACATATTTTGTTGATCCTGGAACAACATTCTTGTCTAAAAATGTAGTCCTAATCCTATCCCTACCCCTAAACCTAACCCTACCATAATTTATCCCTAAATTCAGAGGGAAATAATATGAATAACACTGGTTGTAAGCCTAAACTTGACATAAACTTAAAAGGGTTAGTTCACCCAAAAATGAAAATTTTGTCATTTATTACTTACCCTCATGTCGTTCCACACCCGTAAGACCTTCATTAATCTTCAGAACACAAATTAAGATATTTTAGTTGAAATCTGATGGCTCCGTGAGGCCTGCATAGCGAGCAATGGACACTTCTCTCAAGATCCATAAAGGTACTAAAAACATATTTAAATCGGTTCATGTGAGTACAGTGGCTCAATATTAATTTTATAAAGTGACGAGAATATTTTTGGAGCGCCAAAAAAAAAAAAACCGACTTATTTAGTGATGGCTGATTTCAAAACACTGCTTCAGGAAGATTCGGAGCACAAATGAATCGGTCACAAAGTCACGTGATTTCAGCCGTTGGCAGTTTGACACGCGATCTGAATCATGATTCGATACACTGATTCATTTATGCTCCGAATCTTCCTGAAGCAGTGTTTTGAAATCGGCCATCACTAAATTAGTCGTTATTTTGTTTTTGTTTTTTGGCGCACCAAAAATATTCTCGTCGCTTTATAATATTAATATTGAACCATTGTACTCACATGAACCGACTTAAATATGTTTTTAGTACCTTTATGGATCTTGGAAGTGGAGGAAGTGTCATTGCTCCCTATAGAGGCCTCACGGATCCATCGGATGTCAACTAAAATATCTTCATTTGTGTTCCGAAGATTAACGAAGGTCTTACGGGTGTGGGACGGCATGAGGGTAAGTAATAAATGACATTATTTTCATTTTTGGGTGAACTAACTCTTTAAACCTGTCTCTTAAATCTATTTGTTTGATTGGAATGTTGTTGAAAGATGTTGATCCAGGAACTTGGTGCTGTACTTGTGAAACCACATTCATCATTAAGAACGACACTCAAAGATAGGTCATTAGGAGGTACCATTTTAAAAAGTACACGTTTGTGTATTATTTACTCCTAAAGGGTGCATTTTAGTATCTTTAAAGGTACATATTAGTACCTTTTGACAGCTTTTGTACTCTCTCAGCCTCCTTTTCTTGTGGTAAAATCACTGTAATTCAGTGTATCTCATGACTTACTGATTTACATGAAGCTAGCAACCCATCAAGATGATATAATATTAGTCTGTTGCAACAGGTTAATGCGAGTATAAAACTGGTTTCTCCACTTTCACATATTAATCTGAAGCAACAGGCATGTTGTTTCAGGTCTGAGTTGAAGTTTTGCTTCCCTAATATTGTGTAAGTATGTGCATCTGTTTTAGCCACAGCCCTTCGACAGCTGACAGGTGGTTGTGTTCACTGAAAAGCGGCCAAGAGGTCATCATGGGTGTTCTGCTTACCTGTTCCATCACTTTGTTCCATGTTTGTGTAATCTGCTTTCCTTGTGTGCTGCTGTCTGCGTAATATTGCAGCATCTGTTTCTTTACAAGGTTACTGTTCCCAACCAGCTATAATAAAGGAAAGAAGATTTTAAAAATGAAGAAAAGAAATGCGAAATGTCTCACAAATGACAGAAAAGTGTAGGAAGAGAAAGCAGAAATGGGACACGGCCCAGACCAGAATCGAACCTGGGTCATTGTGTGCCACCACTCAACCACATCTCTGATGAGTAAATGATTTTATTTTACTATTACAATATAGAGAGGCTGGCGACTCTACTCACATAATCTCGGTTAGTCGCTGCTGTGATGGCGGAGGCGCATTCGAACAGAAAGATGATGAACATAATGATCAGGTACTGTGGGAGGATGAAAGTTAACAATTAAATCAAATCAGAATAATTCCTTCTAAATTTGGTTGTCTCACTGAAGGTGATTAAAACGACAGGATTGCTGTCTTTTTCAATGTCTTCCGTTAAAAACCTACCGCCAGCATGAGTGCACGACTCCTTTTCAGGGCAGCGAAGATGCCAAAGATGCATGTGAGGAAGAAGGCAAAGCCTGTAAAAATGGCAATCCATGCTGCAGCAAAGATGTCATCTTTTCCTGAGACACCAGATATGGGGTAGAGCTTATACCCGTCCACTGCTACCCAAATTGCCACTGCGAATAATGCCAGTCCAGCTGCCTGAAGAGGAAAATACTTAAAAGTAAGGGGAACAAGCTATTTTACAACCCTAACACAATCTTTGTATTATTTTATTTCAGACTCACAGCAGCAATTGCATTCAAGACAATGACTAAAATCATCAAACATTTCAAGGCTCCTGCTCCCATGGCTGTAGTGTTTCTGGCCTGGTTACACTCTGCTGAAGAAAAATAAAGTAATGAGGATGGACATCCAGCACAAGGGAAAAGATTATTTATAAGGTAAAAGTCAGTTTAGTTTTGATTTCACAGTTCTCTTGATCATGGAAAAGCCTGGGAATGTCAGGTGAATTTAAAGTTCTATTCAGACTCTAGTTCTACTTCTGATTAGAAACTATTTGTGCTTAACTAGAATTATTAAATAAAGTATTTTGGATGTATCACAGTACTGTGATGGTATCAAATACCATGGCAATACCATACTCCTATAACCTGCTATTTACATGGTACTTCCAAGAATACAATGGTATTACCATGATACATGTCTAAAAAGCCTTTTCATACATTTTATTAGTGTCCACACTAATACATACAGAAAAAAAGCAACATTTAAAAAAAAAAAATAGCTTTGTGAAAATTATTGGTTTTAAGACAGTTTTTACTTCTTAAACACTGATTATGGACTATTTAATTGACAATAAATAATAGATAATGAATCCAAAACAAACATAATAGCGAAGTTAATATGCCATTAAAAATAAACAAATAAGTAGCTGCTCAGGGACCCACCTGTTCCAGTCTGAGATTGCGCCTGCTTTCCCTCTACCTGATTGTATTCGCTTCATTTACTTTTGTGGACACTTTCATTACGTCAAACCTGTTTGTCATCTGTTGTACAGACCTTATGAGATGGGATGGGCAACTTCACTCCCAGTGTTTTCATCACCAAGTACTTTCAGTTATTCCAATTGACATTTTATTGATATGGTTTTGAAATTAATCTAGGTGTGTCTACATCTAAATATACATATGAACAAAGCATGCAAATAGTGCTACCTTTGGTGCACTTTGGATAAAGGATATTCAGTTGAATACAAAAATAACAGTCCAAGCCACTCAAAGTGGGATTTAAATTTATTTAGGATTTAAAATCATGGCTGTAGAGAAAAAATCCACATATTGACCTGGATAAAAATATTTATAAATGTAATTTTATTTTTATTATATATGTAATATTTTTTTTTTGTGTAATTTTTTTTTCAGGATTCTTTGATGAATAGAAAGTTCAAAAGAACAGCATTTATTTGAAATATAAAACAGCATTTATTTGAAATATTTATTTGTAACATTATAAATGTCTTTACTATGGAAGTAAAATAATGCCAAATGTTTTTGAAATAAAAAGCTTGTTGAATTGCACTATTTGAAAAAAATATGCATTACATTAGCTGTACTTGCATTTAGATGCACTGTATTTTTAAGGCTTGCATTTTTATGGGCTGAAATTCAACATGGTCGTATATTTAGGCTGTGAATATTTCAATTAAAAATATTTCACACACATTTTCATTATTAAAAATTCAATAATTCATATTCACCTTTTAGATTTCACTTCCAAAATATTCATTCTGTTTAAAAATACAACCTATAAAATTCGACTAGCAATTCTCAGTCCATTTTATTTCGCTTTACAAATTCGCTTCCACAAATTCAGTGGCTCAAATTCGGCAGAAAATTCAACATTTCACATCCGGGAACTGCAGGAAGAGCAGTAGAGTGCCGATGCATCATCTCTATCTGCTGTTAGTCTTCTTCACCAGCAGGTGCCGCTAGCGGCTGTTTAGGAAGACCAAAGCAACGCTAGTAAGTCATTCATTCATTCATAAAAACCGATAAAAACGGATTTACAGAATTAGAGCAAGCGGTAAGTGAATGTGTGATGATTATCAGGGCCAGTATACATGCAGAAAAGCTGATAAAGACACAAAAGCTGCATTTATGTTTAATTCAGTGTCTTTATGCTTACTTTCCCTGTGTAGCTAAAGATTTCTCTCCAGTGAACAAGATAACGTGATTGCCCGATGCTGGTGTATAGATCAAACGTTAAATCTGAGATAGACATATATTTCTCTCTGTTGTTTAGTTTCCTTAACTTTATATCGCAGCGCTGTGTTGTAATACTACACAGTAAAAAACATTGGGTTATTTTATTAACCCAACCGTTGGGTTACACATATTGGGTCACTAGGTTGGGTTATTTACCAAAAATGTTGGGTCATTTTTAAAAACGTTGGGTTATTTTTATTAATAACCCATCTGTTGGGTTAAATGCGGATCCCGTGACGGTTCAAAATTTA
This sequence comes from Megalobrama amblycephala, assembly GCF_018812025.1. Lineage (NCBI taxonomy): Eukaryota > Metazoa > Chordata > Actinopteri > Cypriniformes > Xenocyprididae > Megalobrama > Megalobrama amblycephala. The sequence continues at coordinate 31,543,055 of NC_063056.1, forward strand.
ACGGTCCAGGGACAGTCAACGGAAAGAAGCTGCTGCAGGTTGATTATGAAGGTAAGCCATGTCGTTTTCGTATATAAAACTTTTATAGCATTAGGTATTGTGTAGTGAAACATTAACTTACGTAACGTTATATTCTAAAACTGAATTTTATTTTTTTACTAAGGAAGAGTAGGTCTCAGCAATCACTATCCAATATTACGCATGTTTTACGGTCTTCGTGATAATCTTTCATAATATGACAACTAAATTTGAGCTTAAGACTTTAAAAAATACCTCCCTGAAATGACTTTTTGCAGGTTGGGATGTCTGGAAAGTGCCGTTTGAGACGAGCCGAGCCGCGCCGCACGGACCGTTTATCAGCTCGGCCTACGCAGCGCGAGCTCGGTCCTCGATCCTCGATCATACGGTACTACAACAGAGCTGTTTGAATTCGCTAAAATCTAAGATATTGTAGGCCTAAGATGAAAAAGCGCAATATTCCCAACAGCTTCTATGCAAAACCTGGAAAAACGTTGTGCAACCAATGAACGATTAGTTCATGAGTGGTTATCTTTAAATAACCTACTGTTTATTAGATTTACTGTAGTAACACTAACTGCAAATCTGGTATTTGCAGAAATGTGGTATATTAATAATGCATGTTCTATATAGTAATGCATGTAAATGTATTACAGGGGTATCTGAAGCATCTTTGTACTATTATTTCTTATGAAGCTAACGTTATGTTAGTTCTTGCATTTGTGTTGTAGCTACTAAATGTGTTTATACTTGTGTTTTAGACAAATGGAATAATTTGTGAAGCAAAGACTACAACAACCTGCTATTTAATGGAAACATTTGAAGGTAAGCTATTTAAATAAGTGACAACTTACTGACAATATTTCATTTTTCTGTTTCTGTTTATTGTAACAGAACAAGAAGTGGATGAAAGTTTTATGCTGCTGGATGACTGTGGTTCTCAACTGGTCCTAGATTATCCCCAACAATACACATTTTTGATGTCTTCCTTATCTGACACCCTTTTACGGCCTTGGAGTCTCTCTGCTAACAAACTGGTAAGTTAAATCAGGTTTAGAGAGACAAAATGTGCAGTGCTAGGGCTACTACAGAACCAGGTTGTTTGGGAAACACTGGGGTACAGTTTATTACTCTTGTTTTGTTTTTTTCTCAGTTGTCTTCCTTCATTTTAATACATTATGTTTTAATTTAAACAGAATCCAAGTTGTTTAATGACTGACAACGATTTTGTATCAAAAGAATGCAAGAAGTCCTCACAGCCAAGCTAATGTGTTCATTAGACGTACAAAACCTCAGCAAACTGCATGGATTTGATCCTTTGGAACAAAAACTATTGAAGAAATGGAATGCTGAGTTTAATGATGTTCAGAATAGTGAAGGGTTGTTTTATTTTGGGAAAAAATGTATTGACCATGTCATGCTTGTGAAATTTGTCAACACACATGTGGTATAAATACAAATTTTTTAAACTTGTCTTTCAAAGACGGTCATGGAGAAACTGCCTTCAAAACCCTTCCCGTTGTCCTGCCATCATCGCCATGTCTCACAGATGGGAAAATGGTGCTGAAATGAAGCACAGCTTAACTGACAATCACCCTGTAAGTAAAAGCAACACTACAAAATTAGCTTTGATAAATTACACTGCTCTGTACATATTGATTCTGCTTGTTAATGTGTTAGTTTACCCAAAAATGAAAATGCTGTCATTAAAGGGATAGTTCACCCAAAAATGAAAATTTGATGTTTATCTGCTTACCCCCAGAGCATCCAAGATGTAGGTGTCTTTGTTTCTTCACTAGAACACAAATGATGATTTTTAACTCCAACCGTTGCCGTCTGTCAGTCAAATAATGCTAGTGGATGGGAACTTCTACAATAAGAGTAAATAAAACTTGCTTAGACAAGTCCAAATTAAACCCTGCGGCTCGTGACGACACATTGATGTCCTAAGACAAGAAACGATCGGTTTGTGCGAGAAACCGAACAGTATTTATATAATTTTTTACCTCTAATACACCACTCGATTCGTTTGGTCTGATCGCGCTCTGACAACGGCAGTGATGTCTCGCTCTCATTGAAGTATATGCGCGAGACATCACTGCCGCTGTCAGAGCGCGATCAGACCAAACGAATCGAGTGATGAATGCAGTTGGACATACAGGGAGTGCAGAATTATTAGGCAAGTTGATTTTCTGATCATATTTTTTTCCCAAGCACATTTTACCAATTCCAATCCACATCAATCTTAATAACTACTATTAATATTGTTTTTAATCATTTATAAGTGATATATAATTGTTCATGAAGGCTGGAAATGAAAAATGCCTTATATTCAGGTGTGCAGAATTATTAGGCAAGTTTTCTTTTACAGGCAAAATGAGCCAAAAAAGAGATTTAACTCAGACTGAAAAGTCAAAAATTATTAAATACTCATGAGAAGGACGCAATGTTATTATGTGTGAAACCATCAGGAACCCTTTAGTCTCCAGCGCCACCATTTTCCAGAACTGCAACCTACCTGGAGTCTCCAGAAGTGCAAGGTCTCAGGATCTCAGAGACTTAGGTTAGCTAAAGAATCCTAAAAAATGACCCGCACTTGATAAGAATCACAAGCTGAAGTGTTATAAAATACATGAAGACTGGGTTTTTATAGGCCTTATAAACAGACAGCTTGAGAGTGACTCCTGAAGGACCAGCACCACATCCTCTTGTACCACTGTTTGAAGAATTTATCTTCCAGAATCTGGCAGTAAGTTTTGGAAGATCATTTTTAGTCCATCTCTGCAAGACAGACATTTCAGGATAAGAGATGGACTAAAAGTGAACTCAAACACCTTACTGCCAGATTCTGGATAAATTCTTCAAACAGTGGTACAAGAGGATGTGGTGCTGGTCCATCAGGAGTCATTCTCAAGCTGTCTGTCTATAAGCCCTATTAAAACCCAGTCTTCATGTATTTTATAACACTTCAGCTTGTGATTATTATCAAGTGCGGGTCATTTTTTAGGATTCTTTAGCTAACCTAAGTCTCTGAGATCCTAACACCTTGCACTTCTGGAGACTCCAGGTAGGTTGCAGCTCTGGAAAATGGTGGCGCTGGAGACTAAAGGGTTCCTGATGGTTTCACACTTAATTCTTCACCTTAATTCTTAATTATTTTGCAGTTAACATGTGTCTTTTCTTTTCCACCTGTTTTTGTCTGACCCCGCTGACCCAATGAGCATTTTGCTGTCCCTTGGTCATGCTTTAACTTTGCAATTTCTAGTATTGCATTAGTATTGCGTCCTTCTCATGAGTATTTAATAATTTTTGACTTTTCAGTCTGAGTTAAATCTCTTTTTTGGCTCATTTTGCCTGTAAAAGAAAACTTGCCTAATAATTCTGCACACCTGAATATAAGGCATTTTTCATTTCCAGCCTTCATGAACAATTATATATCACTTATAAATGATTAAAAACAATATTAATAGTAGTTATTAAGATTGATGTGGATTGGAATTGGTAAAATGTGCTTGGGAAAAAAATATGATCAGAAAATCAACTTGCCTAATAATTCTGCACTCCCTGTAGTGGTGTATTAGAGGTAAAAAATGATATAAATACTGTTCGGTTTCTCACACAAACCGATCGTTTCGTGTCTTAAGACATCAATGTGTCGTCACGAGCCGCAGGGTTTAATTTGGATTTGTCTGTTGTGTTTTATTTACTCTTATAGTCTAAGTTCCCGCTGACTTGCATTATACGACTGACAGATGGCAGCGGTTACAGTTAAAAATCATCATTTGTTTTCTACTGAAGAAACAAAGACACCTACATCTTGGATGCGCTGGGGGTAAGCAGATAAACATCAAATTTTAATTTTTGGGTGAACTATCCCTTTAATTTCTCACCCTCATGTTGTTCCACAACTATAAGACCTTCACTCATCTTTGGAACGCAAATCAAAATCTTTATAAAGATATTTAAAGAAATTTCTGTCCCTCCATTAAGAGTCCACGCAACTAAAATTTTTAAGGCCCAGAAGGGTTATTTGAAATTATTTAAAAAATGAAAAGACACTTTAAACCTGAAATTAAACCCGCCAGTAGGTGGCAGCAAGTCCCTTCTAAAGAGCGAGTCATTGAGATTCAACTGGATTCAACCGATTCATTCAAATGGCTGATCAATTCAGGAAGTGTTGCTCAGAGAATCAAAACAATTGTGTGGACTTTGTTTGGAACTATTTTCGTTGGCGAAATGGAGTGAAACAGGCGATTTAGTGTCTAAAATGAAAGTCCATTGATATTAAGTTATTTTTCATTAAACTGTACGCTGAATAAAATCAATATCACATTTGTAATTGTTGATATTTGGAGAAAAATGGCGCTGTGTAATATTGGTTAACTATATTAAGTGATATAAATATAAAGGATATACTGGAGCATTTTTGCCCCTTACCTTGAATTCTGGGTCATTCTAAAGGCATTTTAATAGACTAAACCACGCGCAGTGAAAGCGTACACTCTAAATATGCACGCGCACTAGTCTAACCTAACTGTTACTAGACTACGTCACATATTGCATGCGTGCGCTCAATGGGTGTGTTTTTGTTTGGTTTTGTAAATTGAGGGACATACTTGATAATTTCAGATCGTTAAATCAACAATTGCGATATCATAGACATAGATGATATATATCGCATACCCTACAACACTGGCCCGATCAGACAAGTGACCGTTCCGTCTACTGTCCCGAGCATCGTTCACACTGGCCCCCTAGTCCTTATTGTCGAGCCCTGAAACTTCATCCACTGTTCCCTTAACGCTGTGCTCTTTGGGAAGCTGAAAAAGGCAGTCTTTCCATCACAACCAAAAACACACTTCTTTGGTGACCACTGTTGAAAAATCTTTTAGCTTCCGTAACCCGAACGAAATGCGTTGATGGGCGTGCTCTTGCTTATCAGAGAGAAGTGCCCATACAAGGAATTCCGTCCTTTATTACATGATAAGGGATACGATAAAGGGCCATGCTCGAAAAAACTATCCGAAACCAGAAATAGTGAATCCGTCATACATCCAACTCGTGTTTTGAAATTTTGGGCATGTTTAGCATGAGAATACAACTCTTTAACAGTGTAAATAAGTCAGAATACATGAAATAGCATTAGACCCCCTCCCCCCTTTATGTAAAATGTAAAATTTTACATTTACATAAAGGGGGGGGGGGGGGGGGGGCTAACCCTTTAACAGCAGGTGTAATGCAGTGACTATATTTTAATTCAGTATAGCACTGCTTCAATGTAACTTTTACATAATTTTACATTGCTTATGTTGTCACAGTGCATGCCAACTAAACTTTATTTATTCTTTGAAGGTTGGCACTAATACAATGCATTACCTGAGCAGTGAGACAAGCCAGGATCCACATGACTTGATGCCTTGAGGACAAAGAGAACTCCCAAGTTTTTTATGTATATATATATTTTTTTTTGGATCCACTTCAAATGTTGACTATTAAGAGGGGTTCCTTCAACACTGCTGCCTCCTTAAGAACTTTGATCATCATCATTAGGTCCAACATATTTGTGGTTTTATTACTTAAGGTATGTTTACAACACATCAATGCATACAATGTACAGTGTTGACCCACAAAATAGAACCGGAGTCCTATTCCATTATTCCTACCTGTGGCCGACCTCACTGTGGACCTCAAGCGCCTGCTGTACGCGTGATATGTTTATTTATTGAAGGATTTAATGTTATGAATTTATGTGTACTCGTAGTTTTTCATTTAGTGTTCATTTTGTATTTGTGTGTTATGTATATGTGCATATTTCATGTATGTTTTGAGTTTACATGGTTGCAAAGGTTTTAAATATAGGTTTTAATTGTGTACTGTTTGCAAATTTATAGGTTTTGAATTTAATATTTACTGTACACTTTTGTGTATGCTTTAGTATAATTAGGCCTACTACTAAATTAGTAGTGATTACCATAAGATTAGTTAAAAAATAGTGTAATAATATTTAAATAGTGTTCATTTCGAATTTTTGTGTTTTGTATACATATTTTATTTATGTTTTAAGTTTACTCTGTACATGTTTGTGTAGGTTTTGAATTGATTTACACTTGTGTTTTGATAATATGTACACTTATATTTACATTAAATGGCTCCACAATATTTCATTTGTAATTTAAAATATATTTGTTAAAACATATTCTTTTATACAAATAAACAATCTAGAAAACAAAGTGTATTTTATATATTAAAATAATATCATGAATAAAAGTTAATAGTCATAGTTAGTAAATAACCCAACTATGGGTTAACATAGCACCTTCCCTGCCATAGGCGCCGATTTATGTTTCTGCCGGTGGGTGCCCAGTGCCCCCCCCCCCCCCCCCCCCCCCCTATTACATTCATATTATATTACATATAAATCCGCACTTACTTTTCGTGTTCCCTAATAGTGTAGTGGTAGAAATGTTAATACAATCAGAGGTCCAGTCGTGCTCTAATTATCAGTGGTTCGAATCTATCCTCATATCGTTTTTTTTTTCTCTCATAAAGTTCAAAGAAGTTAATTAATGTTTGTATATCAAGAGCAGGGACATGTCTGTGTGCATTTTGTTAATGATTTCCCTGGAAAGAAGAGTCAAGCGATAGATTGACGCGTATGTCAGAAGACTAACTTACACGAGCGAGCCACGCATGATTTCAAAAACAACACGTTTCAGCGCTAGTTCGCTTCTTATTTAACTCAAATCAACGTCAACTTGATGTTTTATTTGCATTATATCTGTGCAGCAATATGACAATTTCGACCCAAAAAGCACATTCTTTTCACGAGCGTTGTCGCGAGTCATGCTCTCGCTGATATCTGATGCAAGGAGTGTTTGAGCGCGCTCATGTATCTGATCGAGAGAAGAGCCATTTGTGCTCGCGCATCACTTGGATGCGCTCTCGACGTTTGCCATTAAAATATTCCCATATAAACGGTCTTATTAAACTATAAAAAAGGGTTTGGATAGTGTCTGAAAGCTCCAATTGATTTTCTATTGGTTAAAATCAATGGAGAATATCTCGTATATTTCCGTGGGTGCTCGACCATTTCCGTGGGTGCTCCAGCCTATGCTTCCCTCATCCGTCATAGCTGCCATCAGGACATATAAACTCTTAACACAGCTTAATGGACTCGTACAGTGATATAAAAGACCAAACTCGCACCTCATTTGTGATGTAGGTTAGACTATATAGGCTCCAAGAAAGCAGATACTGGCATTAAGTTGATTTGACGCTGAACGTTTGATTATGATATTCGCAAATTTAGGGACTGTCTCTAAAGTTACAACATTCTGTATTCACGTTTCTACCTTCAATAGCATTTAAAGAGAATGACTTAGTCACAAAACCAACTGTAAATTGTTCATCTAGGTGTCAGGTATAATGCAAACCTTTTAGATTTTTGATGTTTATTAAAATAAAAGGTAACACTTTATATTAAATAGTTGATATGAACGAACAATGAACTGCACTTCTACAGCACTTACTAATCTTTGTTAATGTTAATTCCAGCATTTACTAATACATTATTAAAATCAAGAGTTGTATTTGTCAACTTTAGTTAATGCACAGTGAAGTAACATGAACAATGAACTGCTGTATTTTTATTAACGTTAACAAAGATTAACAAATACAACAACAAATGTGTTGCTCATGGATAGTTCACATTAGTTAATACATTATGAACCTTACTGTAAAGTGTTTCCAAATAAACTGTCAAGTAATATGTAAAGATTGCTATGTATTTCACTACTGTTTTGGATCATACAAAAAAATGCCATAATTTAAAGCTCAATAGCATTTGATGAGAATGATTAACAATCACCAAAACTACCTGTGAAGTGTTCATCTATAGGTGCCAGGTCGAAGAGTGATGCACCCTTCTCTCTCTCTCTCTCTCTCTCTCTCTCTCTCTCTCTCTCACACACACACACACACACACATATTCAAACACACTCAACTCAAAGTACATGCACATATACTTTTTCTTTTTTTTACACATTCATCACACAATTAGTTCTACTTAGTTAATTTTATTTCTAAATTTTATTTAAAATTTGTATAAGCAGGATAATCTATGATCAGGTAAAATAAAAAATGAACAAAGTAAAAAAAATTGTGTGATGAACGTGTAAAAAAAAAAAAAAAGAAATAGTATATGCATGTACTTTGAGTGAGGTGTGTTTGAATATGTATATGTGCATGTGTGTCTACAAGAGTTTGGTAGAAGGTAGAAACGTGAATACAGAATGTCGTAACTTTAGAGACGGTCCCTAAATTTGCGAATATCATAATCAAACGTTTAGCGTCAAATCAACTTTATGCCAGTATCTGCTTTCTTGGAGCCTATATAGTCTAACCTACATCACAAATGAGGTGCGAGTTTGGTCTTTTATATCACTGTACGAGTCCATTAAGCTGTGTTAAGAGTTTATATGTCCTGATGGCAGCTATGACGGATGAGGGAAGCCCTAGTATTACAACACAGCGCTGCGATACAAAGTTAAGGAAACTAAACAACAGAGAGAAATATATGTCTATCTCAGATTTAACGTTTGATCTATACACCAGCATCGGGCAATAACGTTATCTTGTTCACTGTAGAGAAAGCTGTAGCTACACAGGGAAAGTAAGCGTAAAGACACTGAATTAAACATAAATGCAGCTTTTGTGTCTTTATCAGCTTTTCTGCATTTATACTGGCCCTGATAATCATCACACATTCACTTACCGCTTGCTCTAATTCTGTAAATCCGTTTTTATGAATGAATGACTTACTAGCGTTGCTTTGGTCTTCCTAAACAGCCGCTAGCGGCACCTGCTGGTGAAGAAGACTAACAGCAGATAGAGATGATGCATCGGCACTCTACTGCTCTTCCTGCAGTTCCCGGATGTGAAATGTTGAATTTTCTGCCGAATTTGAGCCACTGAATTTGTGGAAGCGAATTTGTAAAGTGAAATAAAATGGACTAAAAATTGCTAGTCGAATTTTATAGGTTGTATTTTTAAACAGAATAAATATCTTGGAAGTGAAATTTGAAATCTGAATATGAATTATTTAATTTTTAATAATGAAAATGTGTGTGAAATATTTTTAATTGAAATATTCACAGCTTAAATATACGACTGTGTTGAATTTCATCCCATAAAAATGCAAGCCTTAAAAATACAGTGCATCTAAATGCAAGTACAGCTAATGTAATGCATATTTTTTTTCAGTTAGAGCAATTCAACAAGCTTTTTATTTCAAAAACATTTGGCATTAATTTACTTCCATACTTTACTGTCACTTTTGATCGATTTAATGCATCCTTGCTGAATAAAAGTTTTAATTTCTTTTCAAAAAAATAAGAATAAAAATTCTTACTGACCCCAAACTTTTGAACGGTAGTGTATAATGCTACAGAAGCTTTGTATTTCAGATAAATGCTGTTCTTTTGAACTTTCTATTCATTAAGGAATCCTGAAAAAAAAAAAAAAAGCACACAACTGTTTTCAACATTAATAATAATCATAAATGTTTCATAATCAGCATATTAGAATGATTTCTGAAGGATCATGTGACACTGAAGACTGGAGTAATGATGCTGAAAATTCAGCTTTGCCATCACAGGAATAAATTACTTTGTAAAATATATTCAAACAGAAAGCAGTTATTTTAAATTGTAATAATATTTCACAATATTACTGTTTTTACTGTATTTTTAATTAAATAAATGCAGCCTTGGTGAGCAGATGAAAAATAAAACATTAAAAATCTTACAGTTTCCAAACTATAACTATAACTATATATATATATATATATATATATATATATATATATATATATATATATATATATATATAATACACATACACACACACACACACACACACCCCTTGGACTGCAACTGCTATTGCTGTATTGCATCTAAATTTACATTACAAGTTGCTCTTGTGCTCAGGGAGAAATGCTGACCCCTGCTGGATACTCACACCTCTCACACCATATTCATCAGCATATAATATGCATTCATACAGTAAATGACACTATTTTTCTTTTCATTAATAGTACTGAGTAAGGTAAGCATCACTGCAACTATTTCATACTTAGCTTTGAACAAACAAAAGACATCTAATGGACCAAAGCATGATTAAGACTTGATAATGGTCTCGTTTGACTTGGGCCAGTGAGCAACCATTCAGAACTTCATAACAACATACTTAAACACTTAAATCACCTACATATGGATAATAATGTGCTAACAGGTTCAAAACAATTTTTAGGAATGTGGTTAAAAATAGTTACTTTAGCATTAAAACATTAGCATTATGCATTAAAACATTAGCATTATGGTGGCAGCTTTTGCATGGATAAGCACCACTCACATTTTCCATACAAATTGTAAAAATCTAGTTAATGTTTAGCTTTAGAGGTGAAATATAATGTTTAGAGTTATAAAGACTTAATTTTGTGGTGGGGTTGGGAAATCTACCTCTCCTGAAACTTTGGTCTGTATATGCTAGGTTTCAAACAGAAAATTCAGTCAGAATTTCACAAACGTATGTGGAGAAACTGTGGGAATAAATGGGTTAATTAGAGTTAAGTATACCAAGTTGCTTTAACAAACTTAAACGCCCTGAGAACTGTTTACTATGTCGTCTTTAAACCTTGTCAAACTGTTGACTTAAGCGCAGCTGACTGTCCTGATATCACACTCATCCATGAGGACTTAAGGACTGAGGACACACTTTTGCAGCTCTTTTATTGTTCAAGATCAGGTGAGAGTTGAATGTTGTATTATGTTATGTTGACCATATTCATCTGTGAAAACTATTTGTCAAATTCATTCATTAGGCCTGTATATATCATTAGCAGTAGCAGTAGGTACAAAGTGTAGCTAAAGTAAGCTATATTATCAAATGTATTTTTTGTTTCAGGGTAAAATTGAAGATGGAAGAAAAACTTCCAAATGAAAAAGTTAAATATTTGCTTGCTCCATGGAGGTTTTCCTTCAGGGCACCTGGATTTGAAAATAGACTAGTGGCAGCTCTACAACTGTTTGAGCGTTTCCCTTTAGATATAGCTGTGACCGGAGGAACCCAGGAGGCTAACGCTCATTTGGCTTCTGCAATCTGTGGGCCGGATGAGGAAATTGAAGAGGAGGAATGGGAAACTGATGATGAAGATGATGAGGAAGGAGAAACAGATGAGGACGAAGCAGAAGACTGGGAAGAAAGTGAAAGTGTAGATGAGGAACATAGTATAAAGTCTAAGTTAAATACTAACCACCAGAGCAGCAGGAGGAAACATGTACGGATATCGGATCATACAGAATTTATAGGGAGTGGCAATCCTGATTTCGACTCTGTGATTTTACACCGTCAAATCCCAAATGTTCGTGTATGGACCGTGCAGGGCCACCCGTCTTCAAACTCCATTATTAAGCAGACCAACCAGCAGTATGACTCCACATGCTACGATGTTCTGGTGGTTCTCACTACAAAACAACACAAGGAGGACCACATGTGGCTCAAAATGGAACTGCATGACAGAGGTCAGTCTTTTTTTCTGGTTCAAGCTGAGCGGGACTGGGATGTGGTAGAGGAGAAGCCTACAGGGCCATGCATGACCTGCGCCTGGGAACGAATGAGAGCTCGCACACTGGAGTTGCAGAAGAGAAGTAAAGAAGCATTTGGAGAGATGGCTGATTCAACAGATAGTCCTTCTGACACCTCTCAAGATCCAGAGTTAGTGAAGATGAAGGATATTGCCAAGGTGCTTGCTGAAGCCCTGCCTGAGCTTCATAAGAAAGCTTTTAGTCAGTTTTTAGTGGCGATTACAAAGGAACTTCGGGTTCCTAAATTACTGACTGATGACACACAGTAAGTCAACTTTGAAATGTTTGATATTGTCATGTGACACAAATAGATTTCCATTTAAAATTCACTGATCCATTGCTGGTTACACATGTCCTGAGTTCTGGGGTCAATATGTTTTGTTGGTCCTGGAACAAAAATCCTGTCAACAAAATAAATTCTAATTCAAACCTATCCATAACCCAACCCTTAAACTAGGGGTAGAAGATAGGATAAGAATGGTGACATTAACTCTAACATTAGCCCTAAACCTAACTATAAAATCTAATTGGTTGTCTAGAATGTTATTTTAGAGACAATGATGTTTTGTTGGTCCTGGAATAACAATCCTGTCAAAACATAAATGACAGCTCCCTAAATTATAACTCCATAAAGCCCTACCAGTAATCCAAACCAAACAATCCAAACAATAACTTAATCCAGGGGTTTCCAGTTCTGCTCCTGAAAGGCAGATGTACTACCTGCTTCAGTACACCTTCCTGAAAGTTTCTAGAGGTCCTGGTGCCATTTTAAAATAATTACTATGAAACCTCAATGCATGTTCAGGTGTGTTTAGTTACTGCTGGAGCTAAACTTTGCAGGACAGTGGCGCTCCAGGAGCAGGACTGGACATTCCTCCTCATGCTTAAATTAGAAGGAAAAGATAGTGGTGTACAAGCCCCTAACCCAGGGATGGGCAAACTCGGTCCTGGAGGGCCACTGTCCTGCAGAGTTTAGCTCCAAGCCTAATCAAACACACCTGAACCAGCTAATCAATGCCTTCAGGATTACTAGAAGGCTACAGGCAGGTGAGTTTTATCAGGGTTTGAGCTAAACTCTGCAGAGCAGTGGCCATCCAGGACAAAGTTTGCCCATCCCTGCCCTAACCCTAATGTTAGCCATAAACCTAACTCTAAAATCTGATTGGTTGTTAGGAATGTTGTTCTAGGACTAACAAAGAAAAAGGTCTCCAATGCGGAACCTGATTTCACCAAGTGCAACATGTTTCATATTTGTTGATCCTGGAACAACATTCTAATCATCCAATCAGATTTGAGGGACAAGTTTACAGTTTGTCAAGTTTAGGCTTACAACCGGAGTTAGGTGCTTCTACACCAGTGTTATTCATCTATCATTTCCCTCTGATTTTAGGGATAACTTATGGGTTTTCGGACAGGACTGTTGTTCCAGGGTCAACAAAATATGTTGACCCAGGAATGCATCTAACTCTGTAAAATCAGCACATGTGTCTCCAACATGGGCTGCTGGTGTGCTTGTGTCCTTACTAGGCAGGGGTGCGTTTCCCGAAAGCATCGTTGGTGAACCGTGGTCGTAAGTCCCATTGAACTCTACTGGTAACGACCAAACTGCGACCATAGTTCGCTTCGGGAAACGCGCCCCAGATTAACTTGTTTAACTAGCTAATCACCTCACTCAACCAGCTTCATTAGGAAATCTGTTGGTCCACTAGCTTAGTTTTGTTGTAAACAAGCACTAACTGCCATAAAACAGCCTGAACTAGCACGAAAATTCATTGTTCATGAATATTTACATCTAACCAATTCTCCTTGTCTGTCTAACCAGGACAGGAGGTGTCTACATTTATCTAACAAATTCATTACATTTGTTTCTCAGGTTTGTAGTTTCTACTGCTTTGAAGTCCAGGAAGATAAACAAGGATGATCTTGACCAGATCTCCAAGCTCTCACAGCCGAGAGATCTCACGGACAATCCCTCCAAGCTTCAGGCAATCCTTGCAGCTCTCGATCACTTCCGTCTGGATATTGGTGTGCTGGGTGAGACGGGTTGTGGCAGCTCCAGCCTTGTCAATGCCCTCTTGGGCCTGAAGAATGGCGATGAACGAGCTGCCTCAACTGGTGTCATTGAAATCACCAAAGAGGCTATGGAGTATCCCTACCCTGAATCCCCCAATGTCCGTCTTTGGGACCTCCCTGGGCTTGGAAAAATAAGTAATCTTGACAGCCTTTCCTCTGCATCCAGCTCTTCTGAAGCTCAATGTGTAGCATCTGTTCTTACTTTGTGTGATGTATACATACTGGTGTCTCCTTTAAGGCTTAGATTGGGAGCCTTACAGTTGTTGCAACAGGCGTCCTCCTTGGGGAAAGAGTGTTACCTGGTGGTTTCCATGGCGGACTTGATTGACGAAAAGTCTGTCGCGGAGGTGAGGCAATGGACTGAGGGAGTCTTGGGTAAACTGGGTCTCCAGAAGAGCTTGTTTCTGGTGTCCGCTCACCATCCAGAAACCTTAGACTTACCCAAGCTAAAAGAGACCTTGAATTTAGCCTTTCCAAGTCATAAGAAAGTTGCTCTTGCCAGATATGTATCAAAGCAACTGGACGGAGATGTTTTCTGGAAAAGATCGGATTCTTGCAAATCCATGTAAATAAATAGTTCTTAAAAAAAAATAAAGATTAAAAAAGAACAATATATTCCCATGCTCAAGCATGCTTTATTAGGAGGGTTTTTCTGTTTGTTTAACTACTCGTCACTCTCCAAACATCTTTTCAACCCTATATGAGAACCACCCTATTCAGATGTAGCATATTAGAGAGCATCTAAAGTGTTTTTTGCATGTGCTGGTTATTATTATTTTCAGGCTAATCATATATCTTACTGTGTTATATATCTTAAGGCATATATTTTAAATTTATATATTTATATTTACTCTTTTAGATTCTTTTGTTTTGGATAAAATCCTGCACACAACCAGATTTGCAAAAAACATGCACTATTTAATGCAATTAGGCGAGGTTGTAAATATTGTAACTTTTTGCAAGCTATGCTATTGAATGGGATTTTTTCTTCCCTGGTTATTGAAAATCTGCAGGTTTGCAAAACTCGTAAAATGTAAAACCCATGTAAAACCTGTCTCTGGGATATTCTGGTCTGTAGATATGTCTTGGGTTTCTTTTGCCCATTTTGTATTTTAGTTTAGTTCAACGGCAAATCTGATCACAAGTAATAATGCCTTTTTATTCAATAAGCAAAACAGTTAGAGAGATCATTTATGTATGTAGCACAAAAGGTGCGGGAAAATGTATACTAAAGTTTTATACTTAGGTTGTAGGGTTTAGGATGACTTTTTAAATGACCAAATAACCAAAGTGCTCTATCTACAAAGCCATTACGCACTTACATTAAGCAAGGTGTGTCAAGAAAACAAGAACAGGTCTATAGGTTCCTCTAGTGAAGCATTGGAGAATTGAATCTGACAGCCATATCTCCATCCCTGCCACTCATGCCATTTCATTTCTGTGATGGAAAACACGGGAACTTCAGTCTCATTATTCACTCAACACCTCACCTGTTAAGCACATGACCCCACCCACTCATGCCTGTGGGTGAAGCCGTCTGTGAACGCAGCTACTTATTCCTTTTAATTTGAGGAGGAGCCACAAACTACTTACCCCAGAGCCTTAGGGCAGTACTAATGTTCACATTTAAACTCGCTGATAATGAAAACATGACAAATTGGTTCAGAAATGCTCATTGTGCCGTGAAATGCCTGATGAAAAGACGCAAGGTGCATGAATACCTAACAGAATAATTTGAGAACATTTGATGATCACCTCGAGGATCACCTGAATGGATAAACGTTTAGCTTTGTGAAGCACGAATGATGACTAAGGAGTAAAGCTGGATAAGGAAGAGTCAACCAGTCACCTGTCAGATGAGGACTCGTAAGTGATCAACATGAACCTTGAAAGTAATGGATTGTCTGTGCAGTGCTACCTGAAGCCAAAGCTGATGGGAAAAATGAGAAGAAGAGTTCAGGAGATGAGAAACCCAAACGCTCAGGGGTCTTCAGTGGATCTGAGTCACAATGAAAGCACACGACTGGCTATGGATGCTCTTCTGGACAAAGGGCTTGATGGATACCAGGAAGTGCTGATCAAAGAGAATGAAGCAAACTTTCTGTCTGCGGAGGAGAAAACATACATCTTAAACAACATTAAAAAGCCTCTCACTGACAATGAAGAGGCGGACAGGGATGAAGTGATGTTCAATTCTCCACCAGTTTCTTCTGAGACATACTTTCCTGCAGTCACAGAGAGTGAACCTCCATTTCTTGACTACGGCTGGCCGGTGGCTGACTGGAGTTACCATCTGCAAGGGATTCCTAGTGTGGAAGTGTTCTTCCAGTCAGCGAAATCCTCTTCCATGAAAGACCTGCTGCGGGAACTCATCAGGCAAGCAACTACAGTAAGAACCTGCCATTTTTGTTTCAAATATTAATTTTGTGATGCAAAAAAGATGCACACTGCAATTACAAACAGCACTTTCTATGAATACGGTATACTTTGGTGTCCCACACCTTTTTTTTATTTTTAGTGTATTTGTGGCACGAATTGCATGTTTTTTGTTTCCATGTTTGTTGTGCAACTATTCTCCATCATATTAATGTTTTTATTAATGGGTTAGTTCACACAACAATGAAAATTCTGTCATTATTTTTTCACCTTTATGTCGTTTCAAACCTGTGAGACTTTTGTTTATCTTCGGAAAACAAATGAAGATCTTTTAAATGAAATCTGAGAGCTTTCTGTCCCTCCATTTACAGCCACAATTACCACTTTCAAGCCCCAGAAAGGTAGTAAAGACATCATAAAAGTAATTCACGTGACTCCAGTGGTTTAACCTCAATTTTATGAAGCGATATGAGTACTTTGTTTGCGCAAAAAAATATAATTGACCACTTTATTTCCAAAATATTAATCCCCAACATGTGTTCACGAGAGTACGAGAAGACGTTGTTGCGTGAATCCATGTTGGAATTTAATATTATTTTGGAAATAAATAGGTAAATTTTGCGCAAAGCACTCGCTTTATACGGCGCTTCTTAAAATTGAGGTTAAACCACTGGAGTCACATGGAGTAATTTTATGATGTCTTTACTACATTTCTGGGGCTTGAAAGTGGTAGTTGTGTAGCTGTCAAAATATCTTCATTTGTGTTCCGAAGATGAACGAAAGTCTTATGGTTTTGGAGCAACATGAGGGTAAGTAATTAATGACAGAATTTTAAATATTGGGTGAACTAACCCTTTAATAAATTCATTATAAATTATTACTGTCTAATCTTGATGATTGTTTATTGGTAAAAAAAAAAAAATACAAATTGCACAGTGAACACAAATAAGACTTTTAAAATGTATTTGTTTTGATGATAAAAATTAAAAAAAAAATGAATTGTTTGAACCCTTGAAGTTCTGAATCTGATATCAAAATTTTCTTAAGTTCAAGCACCTCTTCTTAAAATAAAATAAAAAATAAATAAATCCTGTTTATGGAAAGTGCCTGGCATTTTTAATATGAAATAGTCTGAAAACACACTATTGCAATCTAATATTTGCTCCCTAAATTACACTCATCAAAGGTTTTGGCAATAGTTATGGACACATTCAGCGATGTGGAGATTTTCTGTGACATACTGGAGGCCACAAGAAAGCGCAATGTGTACGTCTATCTCCTTCTGGACCACACCAATTTACAGCTGTTTCAGGACATGTGTGAAAATGTAAAAATCAACAAGTCACACCTAACTGTAAGTTATATTCTAGTCAGAGCCTTTTACATTAAAGATATTTAGCAGCTTTTGCCTGTGGATATGCCACAAAATGTTATTATATGAAAATATATGCAACATTTTTGTCAGTTCTGTGAAAAGAAATGAAAGTGGATGAATTTATTATATTTATAGCCAGTGTGCTTATGTTTGTCTTCATCTCTTCATACAGAGAATGTCCATTCGTAGCGTTCAAGGTGAGACTTATTGTGCCAAATCGGGCAGAAAGTTCACTGGACAGATGAAAGAGAAATTCATCATTGTGGACTGCACAAAAGTGCTTGTCGGCTCGTACAGGTAGGCTACTATCTAAACATACACATATTTAGTCAGTACTGAAACTTGACATTCTTCAAGGGGGAGATGATATAATGTTTCAAGTAGTGACAGAAGTGCGACATGCTATTCTCATTTAGTTTGCAACGTTAATCTTAGTTAGAACTGCATGCTGTTTTTTTTTTATAATTGTGGTAATACATATAATACAGGAATATTTTTACTTTTTTGTACATTTGCGCTTATATTAAATTAATTTTAAGCTAAAGTTCTGATAAAATTCTCCATTTGGCACTGCTAGTGATGCAGAAACTTCACCTTTTACTAGATCTTTCACTGATGCCTCTTTAACCCTGTCACAGTCTCACCTGGCTGTCCTGGCAGGTTCACAGAAGCTTGGCTGTACTCTTCAAAGGCAGCGGGGTTAAACCTTTCGACCTGGAGTTTCGCAGACTCTACGCACTTTCTAACCCAGTGCCAGGATATACCTGGCAAACATCAAATCCTGCTGATCTCCACCTACCCTTCGAGAAACTCCAAATCCCAATATGGCCAGCAGGTATTCCCAGAAACACTGCTGACCACCAACAGAAACCTCGTAATCCAGGTAACCCAAGCTTCCTGACTCCTCCTGTCCTGGTCAGACAGACCAGCTATCCAAGTATCACCACTGGACCACAAAGATCTCAATGGCTTCCACGGAGGAACACGATCCATCATACCACTGCTTGTCAGTCCCCCCTCTTCAAAGATTATAATATGAGAAGCCAAACCTGGCGCCCAATACAGGGGAATCACATCAACAGAGGTGTTCCTGAAGCTTCCCACTGGTGCTAGAGCGGGTTATTGCAATGCTTAATTTTAGTAACAGTTCTCTTGTGTAAAATTGCATGAATTAGCAGATGTAGCAACTTTATTTATTTTAAAAAGTTCAACTTTATTCTGCTTTGTAACAGTAAAAGCATGTAACTCCAATAAAATATTCATTTATAAAAGGACAATCACAATATCCATATCATTCATATGTCTCCTTCAGCTTTTCTGTGTGGATCAAGCTGCCGTCTCTTCCTGCAGTTTAGTGTGGAGTTTGTTCCACCATCTGTCATCAAAGTCTTTAATATAAAGGCCTGATAAACTCTCTCCATCTTGGCTTTCCTCCCTCATCTTCTCCGGATTGAGGTCTTCTGCCATCACCTAGTTATTGATCAGAAAAAAATCAAATCAGTTAATCAAAATAAAGATTTTAGGGTGTTGTGTGAGAGATGTGTAACTCTGATATGTATAAATATAGAGAATAAACTGGCTTGTGTTGTATTCTATGTTGAATCGGGGGGAAAAAAAACTTTCTAAAGCTACTTTTTGTTATGTCTCTTTGATGCTTTTCTCATTTAACACAATAATGACTTTAAATTACTTTTGGGGGTAAATTTTGATGTGAGATTTGAAGTGCGATTAATATATATATATATATATATATATATATATATATATACATATACACACACACACACACACACACACACACACACAATAACCCTAACCCTGTTGAATTCCATGGTTTTCCGTATCAGGACATAATAAAAAAAATCAAATCAACTGGTCCTTGGGAGGTCTTAAAATTTGGAAAATAAAACCCCAGACAAACAACAACACATGACATATCACATCATGTCATTATTTATTTAACAAAAATAAAGCCAAGATGGAAAAGCCATGGGTGACAAACTTAGGACACCCTATGATTCAGTAGCTTGTAGATCCACTTTTAGCAGCATTAACTGTATGACTTTATCATTCTCTTACATTATTCTGGAGGAATTCTGGCCCGTTCTTCTTTACAATGTTGCTCCAGTTTATTGAGCAGGGATGCAAACAGGTAAGGGGGAACTGGATCTATGCAAATCACATAGGTGACCTATTTTGATCTCAAAAAGGTGAGTTGTCACTGAAAGGTGAGGAGTTTGCATCTATGATTGAGGTTTGTGTGCATTTGTCTATGCACAGCTCCTGCCACAGCTTTTCAGTCAGAATGATGTCTGGACTTCACTGGGCCATTGCAACACCTTGATTCTTTTCTTTTTCAGCCATTCTGTGATAGATTCTGTTGTAGTTTCAGATCACTGTCCAGTTGCATGACCCAATTTTAGCCAAGCTTTAGCTGTTGGATGGATGGCCTCATATTTGACTCTAGAATACTTTGGTATACAGAGGAGTTCATGGTCGACACAATGACTGTGAGATGCCCAGGGCCTGTGGCTACAAAACAAACCCAAAATCATCACCCCTCCACCAGCATGCTGTTTGTTCTGATATGCTGTGTTTAGTTTTCAACAAACTTGGCGCTGTGCATTACGGCTAAACATCTCCACTTTGGTCTTGTCTGGCCAAAGGACATTGTTCCAGAAGTCTTTTGGTTTGTTCAGATGCAACTATGCAAGATGTTTAAATAGAAGAGGCTTTCTCCTTGCAACCCTTCCAAACATGCCATACTTGTCTTATCTTTTTCTTATTGTACTGTCATGAACTTTATCATTTAACATGTTAACTGAGGCCTGTAGAGTCTGCAATTTTTTTGAGCACTACACAGTCTGAACTTGGGGTGAATTTGCTGGGACGTCCACTCCTGGGAAGATTGGTGTCTGTTTTGAATGTCTTCCACTTGTGAATAACATTTGCTTCTCCAAGATCATTCATTGCTGATGTCTTTACTCTTTGGCATTGTGTTAACAGACACCTGAAGGCTGCAGAACAGCAAATTGCCAGAACCTCAGCTTTTATAGCGGCGTTCACACTTGCTGATGGTTATTCAAAGGAATTTGACTAGCAGTGCATGACCGTTACTTACCATCTCAATTCCTAAGGAACAACGAGGGTGTCCTAGTTTGTCACCCATGGCGTTTCCATTTTGGCCTAGTTGTTGTTAAATTAATAATGACATGGTGTGATATGCGCTATTCTTCATCTGAGGTTTTATTTTCCAAATTTTAAGACCTGCCAAGGACCAAATGAATTTATTATGTCCTGATATGGAAAACCATGGAATTCAATAGGGTGTCCTAACTTTTTCACATGTAACTATATATTTCTCTCTCTATTAAACTGTTTATTGTTGTTTGACCTCAGAGATTGTTTGAATCATCTTTTCCGTTGGCTGAAGAGCATGTAGAGCTTCCTCAATGTCTTGTAGAGCCCTCTGACTGTTCTCCAGCACAAATGAGAACTGCTGAATCTGCAGGATTTCAATTAGCAGCCTGACGAGAATCACAAGATGAACAAACTCAGCACTAAATTAATCAAAGTCAATAAATAAAGTTCTCTTGTGGTTGACATACCTTGTTCTAATCAAGCACATGAATGTCTTTAGTGCTAAATTGTTATTTGTCCCCTGCTGCTTTTCGTGTTCTTCCTCAGTGCTGGATCTCTCGGGACAGCTCTCAGACTCCAGGAGTCTCTGGAAGCTCATGGCCAGATTCAGCCAGTGCCACGGATGATACGGATGAAGGCAGCACAGCTGCTGCAGGCTGGAGATGCTGTTTGTCAGCTCCCTGTAGTGATCATGAATACTCAGTTCCAGCTGAAGTACGCAGGTGAGGTGACAGGTGTTGGATACTTCTGTCCTCTGTAAATAAAACAGTAAATAAGCAAAAGGATAAACAAAAGAAGTGGAGTAAGTGATTTAATATATTTACCAGTTTCTCGCAGGCTTTTAGAGCCTCTTCTTTTTTCCCCAGATGACAGCAGCATCGTGCGATCCCTTCTAGCACATCTCTCTTCACTGATGTGTTTCCAGCAGGTACCAGCGAGAGGCAGTTCGCATACTCATCCAGAGCCACCTGTCATTCACACAAATGAGCTAATGAATCAAATAATAGCAGAGGTGTAAAGAGTACCTGAAAACCATACTTGAGTAAAAGTACTGATACCTTACATTGAAAATGAGTAACCAATTCCAATACGACTTGAGTAAAAGTCTTTAACAGTACTTAAGTATTTTACTCGTACTGAATGTAGGCTCAGAGATGCGCTAGTCCTGAGAGACATGCCAGTGAAAATAAAACAACTGATTTGTAAGATGAGAAATCAAGTTTATTTTCTAAAATCAAAATGAACACCTCAATGTTGCAATAAATCAAGGTCGACACAACAACCTTTTAAACATCTACAAACTCTCAAGTCTCAGTTGAGCTCAAGTGCACAGAAAGGCCATAAGTAAACCAATATCCTTCAAAAAGGTCTTGTCAATATAGCGGATAAATTAAACAATGTTAAGTAAAATTAAATAGCTGATGATCATAGCTGCAGTCATTTCCTCATCTAATGAATAAAACACCTGCAATCAGCAACTACCTGCTAATGCACTCACATTTATGTAAAGTATCCTTGTTGACAAGTTTTGGGTGAGTAAAGGCAAAATGCACAAGATATAATACCTTCAATGCACTGAGATGGTGATACCACTTATTTAAATCAGAAACAAACTGCTGCAGAAAAAGTTAGCTGCCATGAAAAATGTAATTTGTAATTGCATTACTCATCACAAATGTAGTGGAGTAGAGAGTAAAAGTTGCCAATATCTTTGATACTCAGAACAACTACAAAGTAGCCAAAAAGATACTTAAAGGTGCTACAGAGGATGTTTTCGACGACTGAGAAACCAAAGACTGTTACTGAGTTTTTGAAATAAGCACATGCTTAAGAACAACCCCCCTCCTTCACAGCTCATTTCGAGGGAACGCCTCCCAAAACTCGTGCATGAGTATTGGAACACGAATGTTTACCACCAGCATTCGCTGTGTCGTGTTAGTGGATTCATTATGTCGGACTCACCGCAGGTAACTCAATCTGCAGTTGTTACTCCTGACAAAACATTGCATGAGGCACCTGTGGAGTGTGGAAAGTTACTGGAGCGCGCAGCCGCGCACGTCTCTCACAAGGAACGTCATGGCAGTGATTGACAAGCCAGAGGGCCAATCGTTTGTGTGATGATCACACAAACAATTGGCTGATGTTTTTAAGGCCCTACCTCATGCACAGATGATGTATATTAATATTCCTTTCAGTGCACCTAATAAATAGTCTTTTATCAGTTAGTAAAGACAGTTTCAAGTAATATTGCAAAAATGTATAAAACAAAACATACTCTATAGCACCTTTAAGTATAGTAACTAATGACATTTACTCAAGTATGTCACACATCTGAATAATAGAGAGAGTAAATGTTGAATTCAGCTCTTTATACCTGATACTGTTTCCTCCTGTAGGCCAGATCACCTCGAAACTTGAGCGTTTTTTGTTCTTCTAATGCATCCTCGACATTTACATCTGCACAAAACCACTAGATACAATAAAACAAAGAAAAATGTGATTTAATTTCTGAAATATATATTCTCTAGAAATTTTCTGGCATTCCCACCCAGATATTCCATGACCGTGTGAAACCCGCAGAAATACCTACACAATTATACGTTATATGATAATTATCATCATAAATCATATATAATTATAACCAATGTTATATAGTACGTTGAAATAACATCATCACATCTTTAATTTATGATTGTAATGTGGTGAACTATTACAGACCAAAATTCTCAAGAAAATACCATAGTAATTTCGATGTATAGTAAGAGTAATGCCTTGCAGTGGAAGTAGCATACATAAACAGCGAGGGCCATTTCATGTAACGTTACCATGGTATCAATAGTTTCTTGTAAGTGTTCAGAGTGATACCCACCAGAGGTTCGCAGAGTTTGGGCTCGTATGTGGGCAGAGCAGCTGAGACTCTGCTCCGTGACTCCTCAAACACAGAATCATCAAAAGTGCTGCCCAGAATCTCCATGATAAAAACACGTGTCAGCCTCACGAAACACGTGATCGACACAGCAACCGCGTAAACATTACAGAAATGAGTAGGAATGAACGAAAAGGAAATAACTTCGTTTATTTGTTCGTATATCAAAAAGTAATATCCTTTCATGAGAAGTAAGCTCTATTGAATCCAATGAGACTTGACTTTCTGCCTCTAGTGGGCGCATGGTGGCTCAAAAAGCCCAATCCTCCTTTGAGCCGCATTGAAGTCTCAGCACGATTTCTGCTTGCTAAGAAGCATAATCATTCAGCTTTTAATTTTAAATTAATTTATTTCTGATACAAAAAAAAAAAAAGTTAAACTGACTTTAAAAACGCATTTTAAGATAACGTCTGTCTTCAACAAACGACTTTGTTTGGTCAATCATGTAACAACGGTTAGAAAAGCAACGTGTACCACGTGACGACGCCGTTTCCGTGAACGATATTTTTACAAGATGAAATTTGAAAAATTACATTGAGGAAAATTTAGTCTTTTTATTTCAATAATACTTCTGTTAAATATTTAAATATGCTGTATAAATATATTTTATATAATATAAATAAATTTGCTTATGTGAAAATTAGCAAGTAACAGAAACGATTAATAACCACTTAGTCACTCTTTTTTAATTTACTAAAGTACATCATTAAACAATAATATAAATAAAATGTTTATTTAAAAACATTAAAAAAACATTTCTATCTTCGACGACTTCGTTTGGTCAATCGTGTAACTAAAGCAACATGTACCACGTGACGACGCCGTTTCCGTGAACGATTTTTTTGAAAAATGGTATTGAGGAAAATTTAGTCTTTTAATTTGAATTACACTTATGTTAGATATTTAAATATGCTGTATAAATATGTTTTACATAATATAAATAAATTTGCTTCTGTGAAAATAAAAATTTGCAAGTAACAAAAACGATTAATAACCACTTAGTCACTCCTTTTTTGATTCACTAAAGTACATCATTAAACAATAATATAAAGCAAATGTTTCTTAAAAAAATTACAAAAGCATTTCTATCTTCGCAGCACCCGGATGTGTGACATCACTTTAGTGCGCGCAACGTCATACAAACTTTTACTGTCTATGATACAAACACATGGTCCTCCATTTCTCTTAACGCTGCAGATCTGATCAGGATTTTGGGGTTTAATTTTATAATCCGGTGGGATGAAAGTTAAAGTGCTTTGTAGAAACCCGGACGATTATGTTCGAGAGACAACCAGAGATATACAGCGAGGTATGTAAACATTAAGTGATTGTATGAAGGTGGAGTATTAGGACGTGTACTAACTGTAGAATGTGTCCTATCTAGTGCCTAGGAACTATGACCCGACCCTGCATCCTTTTGAGGTGCCCAGGGAATATACCAGAGCCCTGAATGCCACTAAACTTCAGAAGGTGTTTGCCAAACCCTTTGTGGCTTCACTAGATGGGCACAGAGATGGCATCAGCTGCATCGTCAAACACCCCAAAAGCCTCTCAACGGTCATATCTGGTGCCTGTGATGGGGAGGTAAAGCCTTTACCTTGGTATATGAGTAATAAGTCTCTTTAATTGAGCGTGTTTCATCAAGATGTTTACAATTACCATACAAGAACAACATGCACACCCTACATTCAATAATACAGTAAACAACAAGACCAGGGGCACATAGAATGAACTTAATTTTTGCAGTTATTCTGCCCAGTAAGTCAAAGGTGTGTGCAAATGACCATCTAGATTCAGGATGGATGGATGAATGTGTTTTTTTTTCTGACAGGTGAAAGTGTGGAACCTTTCAAAGCGGGAGTGTTTGAGGACAGTTCAGGCTCATGAAGGATTTGTACGAGGAATGTGCTCCCGCTTTTGTGGCACCTCCTTTTTCACGGTATTTTAATCCTGCGTATTCCATATTCTTCCTGTGAGGCATTAATATAGATGAAGATAATCCAGTTAGTAAGTGATTATGTCATTCTGTTAAAAAATAGGTAGGAGATGACAAGACCATCAAACAGTGGAACATGGAAGCACCAGGATATGGAGTTCGGGAGGAACCAATTAACACAATTCTGGGGAAGGTACAGTTTGTACTAATATATATATATATATATATATATATATATATATATATATATATATATATATATATATATATATATATATATATATATATATATATATATATATATATATATATATATATATATATAAATATAACTGTTTGTGTATGTATAGCGAAAACTTGTAAAACAAATATGATGTTGATCTGATTAAAGCTCTAGGAGGAGTTTGTTAAAGTGTGTGTGTGTGTATAATATATATATATATATATATATATATA
This sequence comes from Megalobrama amblycephala, assembly GCF_018812025.1. Taxonomy (NCBI): domain Eukaryota; kingdom Metazoa; phylum Chordata; class Actinopteri; order Cypriniformes; family Xenocyprididae; genus Megalobrama; species Megalobrama amblycephala. The sequence continues at coordinate 31,568,998 of NC_063056.1, forward strand.
TTAAGATCATCAAATAATCAATAAACCGCATACCATTCTCTTCCACATCTATTTGTGCCTGAATGGACACATACATGCAAAAAATTAGTCTAAATCCAAGAAAAAGATCGCCTATCATCGTGTAAACAATTGATTATGGCTTAGGTGAATGAAACAAATGAGAAAGGAAACCGGATATATAACACTATTTTGGATCCACGTCGCGCATTCAGTCTTAAAGTGATGCTTTCTGTCTCACGAATGTTAATCAAACAACAAAAGTCAAAGAGAAGCATCACTTTTGTAGTTTTAACACAGACTAATTGTTTAATTTATACAGAGACTATGTATTATTTTACATTTGATTATTTAATTTCTGTACCTGAATACTGTTAGACTTAAATGGAAAATATAAAGCACTATTTATGTGTTGTATGTTAATAATATTCATCAATGCTTGTAATTTGTTCATTATTTTCTATGCATATTCACAATCACCCCAATCATCCTAGAAAGATTAATTATTTTCAAATGGAGCAATTAGCCAATATCACATTGTCAGTTTTTTCAACTCCACTAAATTATTTTTAGTCATGTTTTCAGCTTCTAATGATGTTGTTTCGCAGACGGTGTTCACTGGCATTGACCACCACTATAAGGAGGGAACGTTCGCAACCTGTGGACAGACGGTGGATATCTGGGATGAGCAGAGAAGCAGTCCCCTCCGCTCCTTCAGCTGGGGTGTGGACAGCTTCAACTGCGTCCGCTTCAACCCTGTGGAGGTGATCAACAAATTCAACTTAATTTCAGTTTAAATCTGTGGACATTCATAACATGGATTATTTCAAAGCAGCTTTACAATGATGTAAATGAAACATTGATGAGTACTGCCATAATACAGTGCTGTTCTCAATGTATTTGAGGCCTGTCTTTTTTGGATATCTAATATAATGAGGCCTATTTTGCCTCACATAACAATATGAGGCAAAATAAGGAGGTTCATAAGGAGTGCTTCATAGAAGTAACTGAGTAGTTTAGACACCAAATGTCACACATTTCTTTCATTTTAAAGTTTTATCACCAGGAAATTGTCCCATTGTCCTTTGCAGACCGAACTTCTCGCCAGCTGTGGGTCAGACAGAAGTATTATCTTGTATGACACCAGAGAAGCTGCACCACTCAGAAAGGTCTGCAATATTTTTACTTTTCACACACAGTTTTTACTTATCATCTACATGGCTGAATATTTCTGTTTATGACTACAATGAAATTACACTGTTTCAGGTTATCATGAAAATGAAAAACAATACACTTAGCTGGAACCAAATGGAAGCGTATTATTTTGTTTGTGCCAATGAAGATTACAAGTGAGTTCATTTCAGAGTAAACCTTTACATGAAAAATTAAGTGAGTGTAAATAAATCATGTCATCTTATTCTGTTTTTTTTTTTTTTTTTTTTTCCCACAGCCTCTATACTTATGACATAAGGTATCTGGATATTCCTGTGACTGTGCACATGGATCATGTATCCGCTGTGCTGGATGTGGATTATTCACCTACAGGAAGGGAGCTTGTATCCGCCAGCTTTGACAAAACCATCCGCATCTTTGGGAAAGACGCAGGCCACAGCAGGTGAGTGTGGTGCGGAAAAGCCAAAGAGATCTATAATGAAAGTCCTCTAGTAGTATTTTCATTTATGTCAGAATATACAGGGTTTCTTCAGTGTTCTCAAATTAAGGCCTTAAAGGATTCATTCACTTCAGAATTCAAATTTCCTCATAATTTACTCACCCCCATGTCATCCACGATGTTTATGTCTTTCTTTCTTCAGTTGAAAAAAAAATTGGGGTTTTTTAGGAAAACATTCCAGGATTTTTCTCCATTTAGTGGACTTCAGCGGCTATCAACAGGTTAAAGGTCCAAATTGCAGTTTCATTGCAGCTTCAAAGAGCTCTACACGATCCCAGATGAGGAATAAGGGATTTATCTAGTGAAACAATCTGCCATTTTCTAAAAAAGTTAACGTTTATATATTTACCACAAATGCTCATTCTTGCAGTGCTCTGCGATCGCCACGCATTACATAATCACATTGGGAAGGTCACGCGTGATGTAGGGCGAAAAACTATCATTTTCTCTTCCAACTTCGAAATCATCCGATATAGTTGTTTTTTTGTTTTGTTTTTTGGTAAAGAGTGCTTGACTTGGTCTTTGCACGTTAGCTTTGTAGACACTGGATTAGTACTTCCGCCTATGTCACGTGTTACCTTTCTAACGTAATGCGTGGCACATTGCAGAGCTAGTGCAAGATGAGCATTTGAGGTTAAAAAGTATATAAATACTTTTTTAAGAAAATGACCAGTCGTTTTGCAAGGTAAGACCCTTATTCCTTGTCTGGGATCATGTAGAGCCCTTTGAAGCTGCACTGAAACTGACATTTGGATCTTCAACCTGTTGGTAGCCACTGAAGTCCACTAAATGGAAAAAAAACCTGGAATGTTTTCCTCAAAAACCTTCATTTCTTTTTGACTGAAAAAAGAAAAACATGAACATCGTGGTCTTAAATCAGATCAGAAAATCAAAAGTGGCATTACATTTCGCATTGGATGCTTAAAACGAACAGTACTGCAAAAATGTTTTTCTTGCTTGGTATTTTTGTCGTTTTCAATTAAAAATATCTCTCAAAAATCTTAAATCAAGATAAATTTAGGTCTATTTGAGAAGCAAAATATATAAGATAATAAGTCTTGTTTTCAGTGCTTAAAACAAGGAAAACAAATCTGTCGGTTGGGCAACAAAAATAAACTTGTTTTAATCCTTGTTTTAAGCACATCTATCTATCTATCTATCTATCTATCTATCTATCTATCTATCTATCTATCTATCTATCTATCTATCTATCTATCTATCTATCTATCTATCTATCTATCTATCTATCTATCTATCTATCTATCTATCTATCTATCTATCTATCTATCTATCTATCTATCTATCTATCTATCTATCTATCTATCTATCTATCTATCTATCTATCTATCTATCTATCTATCTATCTATCTATCTATCTATCTATCTATCTATCTATCTATCTATCTATCTATCTATCTATCTATCTATCTATCTATCTATCTATCTATCTATCTATCTATCTATCTATCTATCTATCTATCTATCTATCTATCTATCTATCTATCGTGCATTTTTGTGCAATAAGAAAGTAAATGGAGCAAATTTCTTGCATTACATGTAATTTTCCACAATCCTCAGGGAGGTGTACCACACCAAACGTATGCAGCATGTCATCTGTGTGAGATGGTCGGCTGACAACAAATACATCATGAGCGGTTCTGACGAGATGAACATTCGGCTGTGGAAGGCCAATGCTTCAGAGAAGCTCGGATTGGTGAGCGCATGATCCCATTTTATATCCAAGTCACCCAAAAGAAGTTTTAAAGGATTAATTCTCTTTCAAATAAAATGTTCCCAAGCTTTACTCAACCTCAAGCCATCCTAGGTGTATATGATTTTTTTTTTTCAGATGAACACAAAAAGTTAAATTAATAAATATCCTGGCGCATCTAAGCTTTTATAATGGCAGTGAACGGGACCAATGAGTATAAAGCTCAAGAAAGTGCATCCATACAAAACAAAACATACTCCACATGCCTCCGAGGGGTTAATAAAGTCCTGAAGTGAAGCAATTCGTTTGTGTAGCTTCTGCCAGACCGCCTTCCGTATTCAACTTAGGAAGAAAGCGTAACTGATATCGCCTCAGTTAAGCTTTTGTCAGAAGTTGAATATGGGAGGTGTAGGATGTTGTGTAAGCGCTTTAAACTGCGAGAGGCACTACACTTTCTTCACAAGTTGAATACAGAAGGTGGTATGGCGGAAGCTAAATATTTTACTTTATTACTTGTTAATCGCTTTGCTTCAGAAGGCCTTTATTAACCCCTCGGAGCTGTGTGGAGTACGTATGATGGATGAATGCACTTGATGGATGCATATGATGTATGAATGCACTTTCTTGAGCTTCAAACTCCTTGGTCCTGTTCACTGCCATTATAAAGCTTGGATGTGTGAGGATATTTATTAATATAACTCCAGTTGTGTTCATCAGAAAGAAGAAAGTCATATACACCTAGGATCGCTTGAGGGTGAGTAAATCTTGGGCTAATTTTCATTTGAAAGTGAACTAATCCTTTAACTCACTGATTCTAGGTTCCATCCTTGATTGTAGAGCTTTGTGTGGGTGTTAACTTGTTGCAAATGCACTCAGGTGGATAATATGGGCCACAGTTGGCCCTGTGGTCACCCTACCAAGCACTTAAAAGGAATTACACCCACAAATCACTTTCATTAAGCACTTCTATGGCAGTGTTGCCACGGTCTGAAACCTTGCCAGGAAAAAGCTCTAGAGTTTTATGTGTCTTGTCAAAGCAACTCTTGTAATAGAGTGCCCCAAAGTGCCTACACCTATTTCATAAAGTGAAGTTTGCTTACAAGGAAATCCGCACATGTCCATAGATGTTTGTTAAAGATTGAGGCACTTTTATGGTTCATTTAGGCATAAGAGACTTGAATAATTTAGTTCTCTGTCAGAAAATAGTATAGATTAGTGCTGGATGGTTTAGCTAAAATATTATTAAGCCTTTTAATGGAATCTGATCTTGAAAGTTGCTTAAAAATAAGATATTATCTGTTAAGGAGCCCCAATTCATGTCAGGGGAAAATAATTGTTACAAAACTGGCCACTTTAAGTGAACTTCACCTCCACCTCCACTTTTTGCTGGTTGGTTTTGCTCCAGGTGAATGTAGTTTCTTCTCCCCATCATCTCGTATCAGCTCTAGTTCATCTGATTCCCTCATGCGGTCCAGCGTTGGCAAGTTTTTGGCTCCCACTGGACTTTAAGAGAGAGATTTATTCTGATGCGTTTCACTTAAAGAGATCAGACACTCACTGCAGTTATCAGCAGTTTGAATCAGCCAATCACTTAAAGCAGGAAAAATAATGAAGACATTAAACTATCAGGCACATGAGAGTATTTAATTAAAAGAGCAGATGCTGAATCAAGAGTCTGTTGTTTGGAGAAGCTCTTTGGAGCTGGGTTTGGTTTGTTTTTGTTTTTCTTAGCCATCTGATCGAGTGCCTATTTTACTAGATAAATATAAAAATCCTCTGTTTATGAGGTTGACTCTCTAAGTGACTTTTTACATTCACAGTATCATATTTTTGCACATAAGCACATTTATGTCTATCGTTTCTATTAAAGGGGCCATGTTTTAATTTACGGCCTTTTATTCAATTCATTGAAAGTCTTTGAGATGTGCTGGAGTAGACTTTAGAGAGTTCTTGACTCTTGCATTGCCAACACAAGATCTTGACCAGAAATTAATGCACCTCTTGATGGAAATATCACATTTATTTCCATCAAGAGGTGCATCAATTTTTGCTGTTACCAAACATATAACATCCTAGAAACATAATAATCACGGCAATAATGATCCAGTCATAGACTCTTAAAGGGTTAGTTTTACCCACATCATTTCAAACCTGTGAGAGTTCCGCTCATCTTTGGAACACAAATGAAAATCTTTTTAATGAAATCTGAGCGATTTCTGTCCCTCCTTAGCTACCCAACTAGCACTTTATTGCCTCAAAAAGTTCATAAAGAGATCATAAAACTAATCCATATGAATTGAATGGCTTAACCAAATTTTCTGAAGAGACTTGATCGCTTTATATGATGAACAGATTTCATTTAGGCTTTTATTCACATGTAAATATTGATCAGCAAACATAAACAGAAGCTCATCCGTACCTGCTTGATGCGCGAGAACCTCATTGGTTCTTGCGGAAGCTCAAATGTGCTGCGTAACACACGAGAATGAACCTCATTGGTTCTCACATGTCAAGCAAACATGCTTGAGCTTAGCACAACAGATGTGTGAGTTGATGAATGTTTAAATACGAATAAAATCCTAAATCAAATCTGTTCAGCATATAAAGTGATCGAGTCTCTTTAGAAAATATGGACTGAATTTGTACATTTTTCAGTTGTATTACACATACTGTTAATTTTACAAATATCAAAATATTCTTATTCTAAAATTCAATATGAAATTCCTGTGGGATCCAATGGCTGAAATGCTAATTCGCTTCTTGTGCTGCGTCTGAAATCGTGTACTGAGTAGGTACTACATTTACATTTGAATTTACTTCACAACCTTTAAAAATGTACGCACTATATACTATGAAATGGGTAGTATGAATGAAATTCGGACATACTACATGTGTCGCTTCTTGCATTCATAAATCCTCCCCCATGGCTTCATTGGATATTAAAGTGTCCATTGAATGCGCACTTCAGAACCTTGCCGGAAGGTTCTTCATAGGTTTTTCATATTCGATTTCGGACGCAGCGTTGGTTTTTTTGGACTACAAACACAATAGCTCTGTTATGGGATGTCTCCATGGAATCTGCAGAGTCATGTTTGTTTTCGTTCCCCTCATGTGAATGCTGTCAAGAAGTTCGTAAATAAGAGTTAACAGGCCTTCAGATTTTCCTCCCGAGCGCTCTGATGGCATCAGCAGCTATTAGATTGCCCTAAACAAATTGAATTTGAGAAAATCATTGCTTTTAATTAGAATGAAAGCCTTTGGAGGGGTGTGGAGTGAGATGCGCCAAAGCCCGGGAGCCACAGAAATGTTATGATAGAGAGATAGATGAGGAGCACTTGGGTTCTTCTACTGAAAAATGTGCTGCTTTACGTTGATTGCCAAACTAAAAAGACTTTTCAAGATATTTTTGCTGCCACAGTGCATTCCTAAGAAATGTGTACATTAATACAGTTAGAAAGCAGGTTCCCATAGCAAAATCTTTCCTACTTTAGCAAAATGTATGTATGTAATGTATATTATGTAATGTATATTATGTATATTTTTTGACCATTGACTCAAATCTCATTGTTCACAGCTCTCTGCCCGGGAAAAAGCTGCCGCAAACTACAACAAGAAGCTGATTGAGAAATTTCAGTACCACCCACAGGTGAAACGCATCGCCACTCACCGCCACCTGCCCAGAGAACTCCTGAGACAAAAGAGAGAGCAGCGGGAAATGAAACTAGCCCAGCGCAGGAAGTAAGTTCCTTTCACCAAATGTTAAGACTTTTCAGTTTTCAGTGCTGATGTGTATCTTGAACAATCCTTGACAGGTTTTGTGAGAACTAAAGGTTATAATTCACTCAAAAACCATAAACTCATTTGCATTACATACAATAACAAGTTCAACATGTTCACTGTGACTTGTTTGGAAAAGCATGAAAAAATGACTCACTTCAACTTTAATCTTTTGATGTTTGGCTCCATTGTACTGGCAGCAAAAGGAAATGAATCCATGTTTGAGTTTGATTGGCATTCTGATTGTCTTTGCTTCTTTGTGTGTGTGTGTGTTTTTAGGGACATAAACATCCGCAAACACAGCAAGCCGGGATCTATTCCAGTGGTGACAGAAAAGGAGAAACATGTGGTGGCTGTTGTGGAGTAAGAGATGAATTAAAGAGGTGCTTTCGATGGATGGGTTTCTGTTCTCCACACACGGACGCGCTTCAGAAAATTCCACTCTTTGGCCACTCTTTTACTTCCATACTAAAACATTTTTTTGGTATATACAAGAACTTTCAGCATACTGCTGCATATTTGTAAAGAATTTTACATTAGCATGGAAATCATTCTAGAATTGCTCACTTTATAATTGGTTGATTATGAACAATAAACATTGTCTTCATCTGTGAATATTAATGTTTTCAATTTACCCTCTGCATTGGTGTAAATGTGAAAAGGACCGTTCCAAATGTGTTTCTATCACCACCTACTGTTATCAGTATGTAAATTAATTAACATAAATTTACTTTGGAGCAAGGTTACCTTGTTGGTGTTCTTACTGATCTTATGTGGGCTGCATTTGAAAGGAGCAGAAATCTTATTGGACTTCAATAATTGCTAAGGTAAGATTGGTGAGTATTGTTAAAGGGGACCTATAATGCTCCTTTCACAACATGTAATATAAGTCTCTGGTGTCCCCAGAATGTGTCTGTGAAGTTTCAGCTCAAAATACCCCACGGATCATTTATTATAGCTTGTCAAATTTGCCCTTATTTGGGTGTGAGCAAAAACACGCCGTTTTCGTGTGCGTTCCTTTAAATGCAAATGAACTGCTGCTTCCGGCTGGCTTTCCAAAAGAGGGCGGAGCTTTAACAGCTCACGCTTCAGTTGCTCAACAACAACAAAGCTGGAGAATCTCCAGAATACCGGAGTCAGACACTAATGGGGAGACTCAGGAAGAAGTTACAACTTTTAGAAAGAAACTGACATTTCTGAATGGTTAGTGGATACATGTATGTAGTTGCTGTGGGGTTGATTCAACTCATTCAACATTCTACTACAACAACTCTTCCTCTTCTCTAAAGCAGCCCAACATGGCCTCACCCCCTTTGTTGCGTGTTCTCGGGGGCAGAGTTTATGTAAATTTTGGGTTTTGTGATGTCTACGTTCCGGGAAGAAGCTCGTTGTAGTCCCTTTTGCTGTAGTCTTTAAAGAGTTAGTTCACCCACAAATGAAAATTCTGTCATTTATTACCCTCATGCCGTTCCACACCCGTAAGACCTTCGTTAATCTTCAGAACACAAATTTTTTAGTTGAAATCCGTTGGATCAGTGAGGCCTCCATAGGGAGCAATGGACACTTCCTCTCTCAAGATCCATAAAGGAACTAAAAACATATTTAAATTGGTTTATGTGAGTACAGTGGTTCAATATTAATATTATAAAGCGACGAGAATATTTTTGGAGTGCCAAAAAAAACAAAATAACGACTTATTTAGTGATGGCCGATTTTAAAACACTGCTTCAGGAAGCATCGGAGCACAATAAAGTGTATCGAATCTGCTGCGGAGCGCCAAAGTCACGTGATTTCAGCCGTTTAAAGTTTGACACGCGATCTGAATCATGATTCGACACGCTGATTCATTGTGCTCCGAATCTTCCTGAAGCAGTGTTTTGAATTTGGCCAAAATATTCTCGTTGCTTTATAATATTAATATTGAACCACTGTACTCGCATGAACCGATTTAAATATGTTTTTAGTTCCTTTATGGATCTTGAGAGAGGAAGTGTCCATTGCTCCCTATGGAGGCCTCACGGATCCAACGGATTTCAACTAAAATATCTTAATTTGTGTTCTGAAGATTAACGAAGGTCTATGAGGGTAAGTAATAAATGACAGAATTTTCATTTTTGAGTGAACTAACCCTTTCAGACGTGTTTTCTGTAAAAGAAAATATCTCCCTTTGCATTGAACTTTGAGTGGCGTAACTTTGCAGATGTTGTTTATGTTAAAAGAGAAACATTACACATTAACTAAAGTTAAAAATGAAATCATAATCAAGGATCCCTTTAAGGATCTCTCAATTTACATTCAGCCTTTAAATGCAAACCTGTTTTTATGGTGTTTGTGTCATGTATAATTGTTTGCTAATGTAAACCAGTGCAGTTTTTCCCCATCCTTTTAAAGACTTAATGCTCTAATGGGATAAAAGATCCTCTTCACCTTTTTAGTCCATAATCCTATCATCTCAATCTACTCTCATTTAAAACCTTGCAGTCAGTGAGAAATGAAGAGTAAGGAATAAATATACAGTCAGAAACTGTTGGATGAAGACCTGGGTAATGCTTTCATTAAGAAGTCATTAAGCATCTGATGTATCAATTTTTGACTAATGATCTAAGCATACATAATGTAGTAATGTTTGATATATTGATGGACATGCTTTGATGTGGTTAATTAAAACCTTGTATTGTAATCCCATATGGAATCAAGAATCACCTCATTAATATTTAATGCAGGTGTTTTATTTGGCTCTAAATTGAAATGAAGAAGTAGATATTTGATTTTGCACTTTAAAATGTGATTGAGCATTATCATCTCTTAAAAGGACGTATTATTATTCCATAAAGGGTGTAATAAATTAACAAATTATTGGTCTATAAATGTAATCTGCAAGGGGCCCTTCTGAGGTTATTTTTAGAATTTATTGCTGATCCTGCTCGAATGAAGGTTCCAGTCCGTTTTTTCACTATGATTTTCCACTGGCTGTCAATGAAATTGCAAGTCCTACTATGGCAAAGGTTTAGATGAATATTCATTAGGTCATACTGACGTTGTGTCATCATGACCTTCCAATGGTCAAGCACTTAAATATTCATTGGTTCATGCTGACGATGAGTTCTGGTTTTGGTACCTGAATATCAGAATTGAAATGTTGAAAACATTTTTGGAAGATTTAATTTTAATGTATTACACACTTGTCAATTTTGTGTACTGGAAAATGAAACAATATATTTGTTTTTATCACGCTCTATTAACGTTATTCTGGAAAGATTATTAAACGTCAGGGAAAGTTGTAATGTTTATTATGGGAAACTTGCTACAAATCTACAAATACCCATTTTCCTAGCATTGAATAAAAAATAAAAAAAAAGGTTTGGCTACTGAATATTAATTATGTAACGCTGACGTCAACTGCATCCGTTCCAATGGCGAATGATGCTTTTAAATATCAAAATAGACCGTGCTGACGTCGTGTTGTTTCCTTCCAAAAGCGAACGCTGCCTCATGAATATTAAACAGCAAACCTTCGCCATAGCACGATTGGTAAATTCGCCTCCCAGCCGGGCGGCTTTGCTCCGCCCACACTCTTCCAATTGGGATTCTCTGTCGCTGCATCCATTTTTGTGTATTTAAGATATCTTCAAGAATTACCAAACCTGGAGGAAAGCGAGGCACCAGAGCAGAGGGACTCAAAAGGGAAACAAATATTTATTATGAGATGGAAAAGAACTTTCCCAGGACGATGACAGCGATGGGTTAGACAGGATTGAACAGGATGATGGCCAAATAAAAGGCAAGAGGCGCTTTCACATCCTCACTGAGATCTGGAATAACATCTGCTATTTTATTCATACTGCATCGTTGCTTTATTCATTTTCTTTTTTTTTTATTGAGGAAGAGGAGAATTTTAAACAGGATTACGTTCATTTCAATAGCCATTGCCTTTAAAGGACCAGCTGTATCCATTATTCTGTTGCTCAGAGAATGATTGATCTAATGCTGTAAAATCCACCTTATATATTCTATGATCTTGCATTATCATTTCAATAGTTCTGTAATAACTTAACCTGTTTTATAGTGTTGTAAAACATCATAACGGTCATCAGAGATGCTGCTGTGGGTGCTCTGATTCCTGAGCAACCAAAATCCACTGATGATTGATCAAATAGACCTTACATTCATCATGGATTAAGTCTGGTTATTGATCTTCTTCAGCATCGGCGTGTAAAGATGTCTGCTCCAGCCGGGCTCCGCAGCGGGCCTGTCCTGCCGGAGATGCCGGACCTGAGCCACCTCACCGAGGAGGAGAGGAAGATCATCCTCGGTGTCATGGACAGGCAGAAGAAAGAGGAGGAGAAGGAGCAGTCCATGTTGAAGTAAGAGCTTTATGGATCCTATATGTGAAAAGGAGATATATCTCGAGCTGAAGGATTGAGGAGGAATGAGGTGTGAATGATCCCTGTGTGTGTTATTCGTTTGCCATATAGAGCCCGTGGTTCTGAGTGTGTCAGAATCACATTTGTGCTTATTAGTCATATGGAGATCAGGCCTCTGCTTCATTCTCAGCTCTGGGATTGTATTATGCGCCATTTTGCCTTTATACAAGTGCACACTTCATCGTGACAGCTTATAGTACAATAGCACACTATTCCGGTTTAATCTATGTGAATATCTAATGTTGTTTTGACCCGAGCATTGAGGCTGCGGCGCCAGAGATTTCAGCACGACGGCGCTGTCCACTGACTTACAAACCGTTCTCACTTGTGAACCATGGAGAATTTAAAGTTGTTTTGATGATAATTGCAAAGTGATATGCTATTGTATTCCTTTAGTGGTTGGATTTTGTCAGAAATATGATCTCGGGGACATTTGCGGATGTTTAGCAACTGTAACTGAGGAAAAGGTTCAGTAACAGCAGGGGTTTTCAAACTTTTTGATGCCGAGGACTCTTAAAGGTACAATATGTAATATTTTTGCAGTAAAATATCCAAAAACCACTAGGCCAGTGTTATATATTTTGTTCATTTGAGTACTTACAATATCCCAAATGTTTCCAACTATTTGTAAATCGTGAGATAATTGCAATTTTTAACCAAGGCTCCGGGACGTGTGAGGAGTCGCCTGTCAATCGCGTCATACCCGCGTTACCCTCGGTTTCCGTATGTAATATATTACACGTTTTAATAGACAAGGGAACATCTGTTTTGATATATTTATAGACAGAAAACGGATTGTTATATAGCTCAACACGTTTAGTCTTATTGTTTAAATCTAATTCTTGATTTTTGCGAGTACCATGCTTTACCATGCCTCAGAGAAAAACACTATTTTGTCAAATAGCTAACATAGCATAATCAGATGCAGCTTTATTTTTATTAACAGTAATACATAATTTTCTCCATCATACAATACGTTTTAAAATTAATTGCATGCCATTTATCAACACAAGCCATCCATCATTTAATATGATATTCTAAAATCGATCTATCTTACTGCAGTGTGTAACAGTGTCTCACAGCAGCTGCTGAGCACAGAGTATCGTTATAACATTTTCAACACACTCAAATGTATCTAATAATAAACAGAGCTGTGTTACCTCATACGCGACTGTTTCATAATAAAAGCTCCGCTGCTCGTGTGTTGCGCAATCGCTCCAGCGGCCTCGTTCAGCTCCCACAACACTCAGTTCTGCTCTGCTTCATACTATAGTAACGTTAATAATCTCATCTATGAACATGATTTCTTCCCGACTCCAATCCCTATTCTTTTGCACCAGCCGTTGAGATGGAGACCACATGTCCTAAGATTCCACACCTCTAGCGGCCAAAATTATTACATATTGCACCTTTAAATATTTTGACAAAATTGTGAGGGATTTTGTCACTTTATAATGTAAAACCAACTATATAATGTATAAAGGTCCATTTATACTGTGTGTGAGAAATATTATTTGTGACATTTTAGTAACAACATGGCTAGCATAACATTGCATTACATTACTTTTGCCTTATTTTTTTCTCAATTGGGCTGGGCTTGTTTATTTTTTAAAAAACAAAACAAAACAAAAAAACATATATTTTTGGCAAATGTAAAGGCTCTTTCACTCTGAAAGTGAAATAACAATGGTACGTCCTCCTGGGAAGTTCGTATTTACAAGGTCACTTTCAAGTCACTTTTGTTGGAGTAAGATGGCATCGTACCTTCTCTTAATTAGTTACACATAAAACAGCACATAAAACATCAGGTGTTTTTTGCTTTTTTTTAAAATGTTTTTAGTGAATTTATGAAGCCACTGTAAACTTTTATCATTACATATTATATTGTTATATTATAATGCTACCATATTTTGTGCAGGCAATTAGCTTACTTCGTTGTAAATCGCTGCAAAATACCTATAACATTGTGGTATTCCGCCATGTTTCGCACTGACACACCCCCAACTCGTACAGATTGGGGCTTAAAGAAAATCCCGAACCCGTGGCGTTCATGTGCGTTCAGCTCATAAATACAATTTTTCCGACGTGACTTGAACGCACCATAAGCCTCACGCTGAAGGAAATGCAAATTCACTCCTGTACAGTAGAGGGCGCAGCTCAAACTAACCTTTCAGTTATGCTGCATGCAGATACATGGGAAAACAAAGTTTCTTGCATTATGTATTTGAAAAGTAACTCCGATATTTTGTTGTAAATTTTAAAGTAATGTGTTACTTTAGTTACTTAAAGTAATCTGATTATGTAACTTGTGTTACTTGTAATGCAATACCCCCAACACTGGTAATGACACCAACATGTGATAAACGCATCAATTTATAGAGCGATATGTATAATGGACATTAGTTTCTTCGACCTAAAGACCTGAATTGTTTATTATTATTAGTGTGTGTATATATATATATATATATATATATATATATATATATATATATATATATATATATTTTTTTTTTTTTTTACCAGCCCTTTTGTGTAATATATAGTTGATCAGCTTAAAGTCTGTGATTAGTTGAAAATGTTTCTTTCTATTTGCAATTTCTTAACGCCTCTCGAAACAAAGTAATGTTTTTAAGGCTAATTATGGCTAATGACGTATCTGATTTCCCCCAGCTAGTGATTTGGTAGTGTTGTGTATGCACAAACTCTCTATGATTCAAACAGGAAACATGAGCAAGCGTGCAGTGTCTTTAGCTCATGGATTTTTTTGTGAGGGTGTGGAGACGTGCCTCTATCATTAGGTAAATATTAACACTGCAGCATGGAAATAGGACCAATTCCGTGCAATAAGTGAAGTAAACATGAGTCATAGACATAAAGCCGACTGCCACCTCGATGCTGGTGTGTGTGTGTGTGTTTTAGGTGAGTCACTTGATCCCTCCCTCTTAAACACACACTTCCACCATTCATAGTTTTGAGAGAGCGAGAGGGATGTGGAGTGCTGATGTCATATAAGGGAGGGTGATGGTTGGTTAGCATCAGTGTGGACGCAGTGACGAGGCCTCTGATCTTTTCTAGAGTAGTGTGCAAACGGCCGGTGTAGAGTTACACAACAACACAGCGGCTTGTTGGCCCTTGACTGTTACTTATACTGAACAGTGAATGTGCAGAGCTGCTGCCCGTGTCATGTGACTCAAGGCCTGATCACATTCTCATCGTTGGTCCACAAGGCCATGCCTTTATTTGTGTTATTTAAAGAGGTCATAGCATCATAATTTGCATTATTTATTTTTTCCTGTAAACCAGGGGTATCAAACTCAGTTCTTGGAGGGCCACCGTCCTTTAGAGTCCTGCAGGCTCAACACTGCTCCAAAACACATACCTGTAGTTTCCAGATAATTTTGAAGGACTTTGATTAGCTGGATCAGGTGCATTTAATTGTAATTGAAGCTAAATGCTGCAGGTCTGTGGCCCTCCAGGAAATGAGTTTTGCACCCCTGCTCTAAACTATGACAGTTTTAGGCACATAAAACCTCAACTAACTTAAAGGTAGGGTAGGCAATTGCGGAGAGGCTAGCAATAGCAAGTTAGCTTTGAAAGCATAAGATCCCACCCTCCCTTCAGAGCGTCTCCAAAGCCACACCTCCTTCAAAACACATGAATGCGCACAGCAGTTTCTGCAAAATGTCATGAGAGATGGCGTTAAATTACCTCACGTCTTAAACCACATAACGTTGCAATAGTAATGAACGTAAGCAACTCTCAGAGCTTGGACTTGTACTACCTGACTGCTGCAGATTAATTTTGGCGTCGATAGTGCTGACATAGAAATGCATAAATCCGAGTCTGAGGATGGGAACAGCTCATGGGTTGCCATCTCATAATTACAGTTACGACATAGTGTGAATGCAGTATAAGCTTGTTGTTTTGGTTCAGGAGGAACTGTAAAAAGCGGCTGCTGTTTGTTGCATTCGGACCGAATGCAATGATTGGGTGAACATTTTTGGTCCTGAGACTTCCACAGAAGATATATGTATATGTTTTAATATTTAGACTTCTATTCTTGATTGCTATCAGGATGTGAAGAGAGTTTCAACCGCTATAACAAAAAGTGTTTATAAAACAAATTGCCTACCCTACCTTTAAGTGAACTATTTTCAATTGAATAGACCGATTAAGCTACTGTAATTTTAAGACTTATATTTGTAGACAACCTCAACACTTTTTTTTTTTTTTTTTTTTTTTTACATTTGAAATGGTTTGCCAGGGAAATGTAGTTTGCACTCTACAGTGTACACTGTAAAAAAAGGATTTTTTGAAATTGTAAATACATTATTGGAGAAAAAATACTATTTCAGTTTTTCTATGTCAAAATGTCATGTTTAATTCAATATGGTACTTGCCATTTCTTAGAAATTATTAGTAAATTTCACAAATAATTACTGAGTGAAATTTTTTTTTCTTTCAATAGCTGTATCATATGGTGACAGATTCATGCAACAGTCTGTGTGGAAATGTGCCATCCAAGCCAAGTGGTACTCACTGCAGAGTCTATGATGGCCAGCTCCTCCTCTCTGGACGTCCAGTGGGATGGAGGGATAGAACTCTCCACCTCTCTGGACATCGAATGGGGTGGAGAGATAGAGTTGTGGGTAGGGTTAGGGTAGGATAAGGGTGTGGTTGTACATTTGCTCCTCCTCACTGGACGTCTAGCGAGGGGGAGCTAACGTAAGCTCCACCCATTTGCTCTGCAGCGAGCACCTTCTCATCCAAGCTGTTTAGATCAGGTTGAAATGATCAGAAACCTTGATTAAAATAAACTTTAGCCCTTTTTTTCTCATGTTAGGCTCTTTCAGAAGGATCTGCAGAGTGGAAGGTGCTACATAAGACAGTAATGGCTAGGTCTGGGACAATAAATCGATGCATCGCAAATTGAGAAATGATTCTATATCGAGTCTAAGATTTTCCGAATGCATTTCTGAAGCTCTTGAATCGATTCAGAGCTTAGTTTTTAACAGCAGATGGCACTGTGCGCTTTAGAAACAGCCGTACTCTGCTTGTTTCCAATTCCTTACTCACACCACTTGAACATTTCTATAAAATAATCATTCATAATGTTCGAAAAGATTAAAGCGAATTGCAAGGGTTTTTGCAGTTGGCTGTTTACATTAATCTTGCATCATAAAAGCATTTTGAGGTGCAAGTACATTCTCAGACTCTGCCGAACGCACAAGCACTCTTCTTCGTGAGCATTTGAGTGTGCAGTTAAAAACTAGCCTAGAGCGCCATCTGCTGTTAAAAACTAAGCTAAGAATCGATTTGAGAAAGAATCACGATGTATTTGGAAAATCTCAGAATCAAGTGATGCATCGATTTATTGTCCCAGCCCTAGTAATAGCACAAGATTTGACAGACTTTACCACATTATGCTTTTTTCATTAGTTCTTCTGGTGTTTAGGATTAATAGTATCTGTCATATTTTCTCCTTGCCGTGGTGGTTGGGAAAAGTTTTTGGTGTCGTTGACGTGTAAATTTGGCCAACCACAATTGTGTTAAAGCATCTTTCTAAATTTGTGGAAGTTCAGTTTTTGTAGCTTAGTTTCAATAAAAGCTCTTTTGCAGTTTGTTTTCATGCATCATATTTTCTCATTATAGCATGGTGGTTCTGGAATTAAACTCTGTCTAGTCAAGGTGGTAATGGAGAACAAGCAGGTTAACTGGTTGACTGGACATTAATGAGAATTTTAGCTCTAGTAGTTGCACCATAAATCTCAGCGTAACCATGTTAGTCAGGCCACAGGATGTTCCTTTAGAAGAAAGGATTTTTTTTTTTTTTTAAAGAGGCATAAACACAAACACACAACAGTGGCTGTAAGCCAGATCAGGGAATCCTGAGAGAATGAAGAGATGAAGAAGCCCTCTGAAGAAGTGTTTGCCAACTTCCTGTCATCTCACTGGATGAGCCACAAAGAAATTGAAACAAATCCAACAAGAGAGAGATGGAGAGTGAGGGAGAGTTTTAGTAGCTGAAAGTGAGAGTGTGCCAAGGGAGGTGTTTATAGAGTATGAAAGAGAGAGAAAGAATGAGAGACAGGATGTTTAAGCGATTTGACTGGAGAGAGATTGCATTGAGAGAGCAGTTGTTGCAGATTTGCTGTGTTATTATCCAGGGGGTTGTCCCCCTTCCCTCTGGGATCACTGAGGCCTATGGGTAAGACTGAAGGTGCGTCTCTATTCGCGTACTTATGCGCTATTCCATGACGTTTTTTAGTATAAATAGTGGGGGCTCGCCCGGTAATACAACACTGTTTGCTAACCGCCACAACAGGAAAAAGAGCAGAAGAAGAACAGCACATACGCAAATGACTTGAACGCTTGAAAACAAAGTCCACTAGGTAGTGCGCATGCGTCAAATGCATCTTTCTGCGCTCATGGACAAAGGAGAATACTTTGAAATGGAACGGAATGTAGAAATTAATTGTAGGAGGGTTGAACTTAAGCTCTGAATGTTTAAATAGTTTAAGTGTTTAACTAAACAATACCTGAGTATCTTTCAAAGATTTGATGCCACTAACCTGGCAAACTTTGGCAAATCCAAAGACTAGTTATTCCTCAAAATTGCTCACTACATTGAAGGTGCAGTGTGTAATATTGACAGCGAGTGGTTGAAATAGGCACTGCAGTCCAAATTCAAAATATTGGAGAGGGTTGTTCCCCCGCCCCCTCCTCCTCAGACTCGACGCTCATGCGAGTTTCCAGATCGAGGACACGCAACAGAAGCAAGCGCAATTGACAATCGAAAGCGACCAGCCTTACACTGTAAGCTGATCAGCTAATATATCTGCGTTTTAATATGCCTCTGGTCATAGAGCTTTTTAGATTGATGCTGAGGCTTTTTAGGTCAGGTAGAATCTGCAATCTCTGACCCAGTTTGTTTGCTGGCTTCTATGGCTGCAATACACTGTTTTACGCCAACTGGCAACCCGGGGTGTCGGAAATACTATTGGGTAAATTAGCAACGGGCGGAGTCACACAACAGACATTTCGACACGGAACACACATTTCAAAGTAAAATAACTGGCTGTAGCATTGTTTTTCTGAGAAGCAAGTATTTGCACTTAACATGTTTCCTAAATATCTGCAAACATATTATAGTATTTTGATACTTTAGTACTGTAAAAAAAAAAAAAAAAAAATTACATGCAGCACTTTTAAAATGCAAAAATATGCACTTGTTTCCAGGCAGACCCTAGACCCCTGACTCCCGGGCGTCAACCCGAACTTCTAATTTGCTTAGTGTTTGTCAGTTTTATGCATCAACCGGCCAGATATTGGACTGTGGATGTGCTGTCTGAGGCTGAGAAAATCATTTCCGTCAGTAATCACGGGAATCCCTCCTCAAATCCATCTGTAGATTTCGACAGTGAGGAGGTGAGGAACGTTGTGACCTGAATTGTAGTACACATGGCATCCCCCGCTACCATGTAAAGAAACCTCCATGAGACCCCCCTCCCCCACACACACATCTTGTCGCCCCCGGAGGGACTAGCCGCAGTGAGGCTCAATCCACACTGCAGAACACACACCAAATGGCTCCAGCCTGCTCATTAGCGTCTTCCATCAGCACCCTAGCTGGCATACGGGATGTTAATGGGCTGGTTTGTAAAAACACCGGGTGTTGGTTAACCAAAAGTGGAGGGTGTGTCCTTTAGCTGTTCCAAAACCTAGTGAGCTGCCTTATGGCCTAGATACAGTAGGTAGCTGTCTTATAAGACAGCATTTTAAATTGAAATCCCCACTGTGACTGATTTGGAATGCTCTACATAGACAGTAGTGCAACATACAAATCATGCTGCTCACATAAATCAATATTTTGATTTTGATTCACAAACTTGCAATTCGATTTAAATCCAATCTTGGTTCAATTTGATATTGATCCATTTGTGTATATATATCAAGAATAGTACAAAAAAAATTAATGCTGTAAAATATACAGGAAATCCTGTCAGTTGGTACATTACTGTTAAAGGTTAAAGCCTAACAATTGATTTGTAGACAAACATGTACTGTACATTGCACATAAGGCAGGTTTTTATAATAAAAACGTTGTATTAATACATTTTTAATGATATAATAATGAGAGATTTTAGAGATTTTAATGATCTCTTCCCACGAGATCTCGCAAGATCACTAAAATGTGATGAGATTTCTCGTCGAGGTGAAAAGCTGTCTCGTGAAATTGCCATGATGGAGTGTTAGGGTGAAATTAGGATAGAATATGCCACCGCTACATTTACATTACGCCTCCACTGTCGTTTTGCTTTTTATAGAAATAAAAATAATTTAATTCTGTTGGATAACAGTCATTTCAAAGTTCATTGATCACGTGACGAGATGACTGACAAGACCATGGCGGAGAATTTGTTGCACAACAGAGCCTAAGCGTCTGACAAATGTCTTATCTTGTAGAAATCGTGCTCAGCACCGCCGCTCCATATTCATAGAGTATGCGCGATCACAAAATCGAAAATAAAACTTGAGCACGCATTCAAACGCGATGTCAATACCCCGCATTTTTAAAGCGATTGAATATTGTTGTCTTTTACTGCATATAAAGTAATTCATACTCAGAAAGTAGAACTGAAATGACATTCATTACAAGACGATTAGTTATTTCAAATGCACCTGCAGACTATTTTTCTAATAATGTATTTCGTTATTGAGGATTTCCTAAAAATACTGTGTAAAAAATCTCATCTTGTTCTCGTGAACTCAGTCTCCTATCTTGTCTCGTCTTGTGAGCAACCAGTCTCGTCACACCCCTAATATGAATTGATCCAAAGTGCTGTAGATGATCGGTTTACCTGAACTGGCACATTAAAGAGCACCAAAACGGTATTTATTGTTTAAATTTCATAATAAAATTGACAGAATTTGAAAGCTGGAACTTTGTTGGTAGGCACGCTACAAATAATGTTTAGTGAAGTTTTGTTCTCTGAAACTGAAAACAGCATAGACTAATAGATCGAGTCTTGGGATTTCAGAAATAAGTATCGGTTCATCAAAATGAGAATCGGTTAAATTAGAGAAATCAGTTATTCAACCCAGCCCTATAAAATAATCAGATTTTACGTCATGTATACAATGCTTTTCATTATAGAAAAGTAATTTTTCATTCTAAAATGACTAAAACCGAAATAAAAAATTAATTACAGGTAAATAGAAATATTAAAAAAACTAATAAAAATGACAAAAGCACATAACACAACTTAATCTAAAATTAAAATATAAACATTAAAGCTAATTTAAAATATTAGTAAATTCTAAAATAGTATGTATAAAAATATCAGAATAAATGACCTGTATCCCACAATACAATGTGCTTGACTTTCCATTTCCAGGTAGTGAATGAACCAGAAGTTATATAAGCTGTGATTTTATAATTCATTTATAAAAAAACATTTTCAAACAAAAGCTGATTAAAAATGCAAAAAACAGCATCTGCTGAATTAAACATGAGGGCATGTGACAGCAATATAGCATAATACTGTATAAAATGTTACTATGTATGTTGTGCAGTATGCTAGAAATTCATTAAAGTAGATATATGCTGTATGCTTATGTGTGTTCTAGAGCCAAGATACATTTGTTGACTCATCAGTAAAACAAAATAAATGACCTCAAACTAACATGCTGTGATACGCAGTGTATGAGTAAATCAGAACTCAGCCAGTTTCCTGTGCAGCGGAAGCGCCCAGCGTGAGTGTAGTACACAGAGCGCTACGTCACTGCTCTGAGAAACCCAACACTCCTGCTGTATAGTGCTGCCCTGATATTGCATAAGACTGACCCGGCATGCTGGGAAACATGGAGAGAGAGAACTGTGTGCAGCGTTTAGAAGCGTTTTGGCACAAATGCAATCTGCCTTTATGTTTCCCAGTTTCCTTTACATTTATGTAGTTAAAATAAAGTTTATTATTATAAACGCATGTTTCGGGGCTTCTCTCGGGGGACTAGCGTAAATTGACCCATAGCAAAGCGCCATCTGCTGTTTTGAAAGAGGAAGTTGCTCAACTGCATTTGTGAGAAAATCTGCTTGCACACATTTGTGAGAAAATCAAGCTGAGAGATCTCATAAAAAGGCAAGTGTCTTAAATCGTAACAGACAGGTGTGCGTATGTATGCGGCAGATTTGGTATTTGTTCATGCCATTTGTAGGATGGTTTGTATTTATTTATGAAATATGATGTAGGCTCAATTATTTATATACGTGCACGGATTGGCCCTCTGTCTTTTCAATCACTGCCATGACGTTCCTTGTGAGAGACGTGCGCGGCTGCGCGCTCCAGTAACTTTCCACACTCCACAGGCGCTGCATGCAATGTTTTTGTCAGGAGTAACAACTGCAGATTATGAGTTACCTGCGGTGAGTCCGACATAATGAATCCACTAACACGACACAGTGAATGACGGTGGTAAACAAACACTCGTGTTCCAATACTCGTGCACGAGTTTTGGGAGGCGTTCCTTTGAAATGAGCTGTGAAGGAGTGGGGCTGTTCTTACGCATGCGCTCATTTCAAAAACTCACTAACAGTCTTTGGTTTCTCAGTCGACGAAAAGATCCTCTTTAGCACCTTTAAAAAGTGATTTCTCCCTTTGCATTGAACTTTGAGCGTCGTAACTTTGCAGATGTTGTTTATGCTCAAACAGCAACATTACACACTAACTAAAGTAAAAAAAAAAGTGAAATCATAATCAAGGACCCCTTTAATCCTTGTGATCAATTCATCAGTGGACGTTATTCTAAATAATCCACATTTTGCAAAATGTAATAATTTGCTCCACCTCTGAAATAACTTCACTTTCAGGTGTCCCTTCTAGCATGTAACACCCATTTTTCATTATTCAATCAATGTCCTGTAGATAAAATCAAACCCCGCCATGCGTGATTTCTTGTTTGATTACCCTACTTCACTTGGAAAAAAGTCAGATAACAGAAATAAAATTACTTTGTTGACTTTCTTTCCTTCATCTTTATATGTCAAGAGAATGACAGTGAAGCAATGGAGGGAAGCGGGTCTAGTGTGTGTGCCGGCCAGTCAAAATGAGTGCAGAAATGTGAGAGTGTGATGTGGCACCGGTTCATCTGAAGCTGATTGCTTGCAAATCCTGAAGAGCCTCACGTTATTCATGGGCGACTATAAATAGCTTTGGACTGAAGTCGCTCTCTTTGCTCTGTTGGGGTAGTAAGAACTAGCAGTCAGATCACGTTGCATTAGGCAACATTCACCTCCCATAATGCCATAGAATGACTGCTTAATGAAGAGATGCCAAACACACTTGGGTGATACTTTAAACATCACTTTAGAAAGAACGCTTTGCCTTTTTGGAGTCAGGTTTGGAGTTTGGTCCTTATGATGCTTACTTTAAGTGTCCACTAGCATGGAGTGAGCAATTTATTCTCAATGGGAGCTGTGTTGCAGTTTTGTGCAGGGAATTGTGGGAATGGAAGCAGAAGTACAGTACTATTTTGTTTTGTTTTGTTTTGTTTTGTTTTGGTTTGGTACGATTTTTTAAATATTTTTGAAAGAAGTCTTTTATAGTCACCAAGACTGCATTTCAGACAGTAACAACTGTAATGCTGTGTTGGAAAAAAATATATTATGGAAGTCAAAGGGGACAATCAACTGTTTGGTTACTGACATTCTTCAAAATATCTTCTTTTGTGTTCAGAAGAAAGAAATCCATACAGGTTTGGAACAACTTGAGGGTGAGTAAATGATGACAGAATTTTCATTTTTGGATGAATTATTCCTTTAAGGATATTATTTCTGTGAAGCAGTTTTTTTTTTGGTTGTGTCTGGCCCATTTTCTCAATCTAATCTCTTTGCTCCATCTGTGAAGTATTTAAATTACTTTTTGCATGTTCTTAAAGGAACAGTTCATCCAAAATTTATGTCATCATTTACTCACCTTCATGTCGTTCTAAAAACTCTTTATCTGCCATTTAACATAAGAGATGGACCATACTACCCATCAGTTCTAAAAGCATCCAAAAAGCATTTGTCAATATGTGGTAAAAATCATCCTCTCTTCCACAAATTCCTGTGTCATTCATGTTTGCACATATTAGAAACTGCTTTAAGACAATTCATGCCAGATTTGATGTCAGATGTCATTGTTTTGGTATGTTTGCTGTCGTTCAGGTGTGGAATGACATGGTGATGAGTAAATTATTCACCTTCACTAAAAATCCTTTTTGGATGAACTATTCTTTAAACATTAAAATAGACTGAAACTTGAAGTTTTTTTTTAAATATTGAAAAATTCTGCCACTGCCATTCTGCCATTTTCTGCCACTGAATAAAAAATAAAAAAGGTAATTCCAACTTTTTTCACTATTCAGACTTTTTTCATGCAATTGCGAGTTATAAAGTCAGAATTGCAAAATTATAAAGTCACAATTGTGAGTTATAAAGTCAGAATTGCAAAATTATAAAGTCACAATTGCGAGTTATAAAGTCCAAATTGTGAGTTAAAAAGTTTGTCTCGCAATTCTGACTTTTTAACTTTCAAGTGTGACTTTATATCTAAAGTCACTATTATAATTTTTAAAGGCATTTATAATGTTACATATTTAAAATAAATGCTGTTCTTTTGAACTTTTTTATTCATCAAAGAATTATGGGAAAAAAAAAAAAAAAAAAAAAAAAAAATATATATATATATATATGGTTTTCACAAAAATATTAAGCAGCACAACTGTTTTTAACATCGATAATAATAAGAAATGTTTCTTGAGCAGCAAATCAGCATATCAACTTTGCCATCACAGGAATAAATTACACTTTAGAATATATTAAAATACAACAGTTATTTTAAATTGTAATAATATTTCACAATATTGCTGTTTTTACTGTTTTTGATCTAATAAATGCAGCCTTGGTGAGCATAAGAGACTTCTGCAAAAACAATTTAAAAATCTTACTGACCCCAGAACAGAAGTGTATTTTGATGAGATCCAGTATAGATTTAATCACGTGGTGCATTCTGTAGTGTTTTTTGTTTCTAGTCTTAATGGTTTCTCTTATCTGAGTCACTACAAACCTCTGAGACTGCAGGATCAACCAGATCATCCGGCGATAAGTAGAACCATAACTGTGTGAGCCATTAGGCAGTGCGTTCTCACTGGGGAATCATTGTGTATCGATGCCTGCTGGACCATTCAAGATGTCAGGTGGCAAGGGAACACTCTCGTCACACCGTGCTGTTTCTCAGGTGCGTGTATTGGCTGGATAAAACCGGTCTGTCCATTGAAAGTTGGTTTCTAGGTTTCTAGTCTGTTGGCTCATTCCTGTGGTTAGTTTGTTTTGTTCCAGTGATTCTTCTTTTTGTGCGGCTCTCATCTGCTTGATTGATGGGAGTATAGAATGAATGCTGAATCAAAGGGATGCTATTGTCCTTGTGCAACCCCCAGCCTATAGTGAAAATCTCTAATGTAATCAGCTGAACACCACTGATCGTTATGAGAGAATTCTTTGTGCAATGCTCTGACACACGGTGTGATGAACACTCTTAAAAAAAAAAAAAAAATTCAATATTGGCATTGATGGTTCTCCGAAGAACCCTTAACATCATAGAACCTTTCCTTTCCACAAAAAGTTCTTTGTAGTGGAAAAAGGTTTTTTTAAATATTCTTCAAGAAAAAAAAGGTTCTTTTAAGAACTAAGAACTTAGTTTTCTGTTTACTGAATGGTTCTTTGGGGAACCAGAAGTGGTTCTTCTGCTATAGATATTCTCTATTCTATTAAAGTCTAGTCAAGTTTACAGTTTATTCTAGCCAAGGATTTTACACTTAGCACGAAGAAACTGCCTGACTGTCATGTTTGTTTTGTTTTTTCATGCTGTTTAGGGGCAAGTTTATTGGAAATGGATGATGTTGCAATAATTGACCAGTGTATAAAATGTGACATTGAAGTCTCTGCTGCTGTTTTTACAGAGGACACAGAATAAATGAGTAGAAATGTGTTATCTGAATTTATACAACAGTTCTTTCTGGTTCTCGTATCTGATTGGCTGAGAGGTCTTTCCGGCCATACGATATTCTACCAGTATCGCCCCAGGAACCATTTCACCTTTTGAATACTCCACTGTCAGCATTCTCACAGCAAGTGTGATGGCAGATGAGTAAACCCACCATATTTTTAGGGCTGCACGATTTGGGGAAAATGTCATATTGCGATTATTGAGGTCAATATTGCGATTGCGATTTGCGATAGCGATATAATAAACAAACAGTATCATGAGTCATCTTGTTTGGTTCTCAATGAAAATACACAGATTACTGATAATGCTGAAATGTGTATTTCTCAACTCAAACTAGCAACAACAGCAAACAAATGCACAGCGTTTTCAAATTAAAATATTTTTATGAAATTAAATAACATCTTTGCATTACTGCAAACTTGTTATAATCCCATTTAAGATATTTGTTTCTTTACTAATCTGTAGTGGTTCAATGGATCACAAAACTCACGGTTCGGATCACATCACGGTTATGACGTCACAGATCGGATCATACTTCGGATCAGCACAAAAAAAAAAAAAAAATTTGATGGGGGTAACTTAACTTTGCATTTATTACTTAGCCCACTTAAACTATTCTGATACCATAGCATAAACTGCTAGCCTAAATAATACATTATTAAAGGCAAGTGAACAGACTGTAATAAGAACAAATACTGTACACCAATTACAACAAGCATAGATAAATACTACATAAAGACTAGCTAAGGTCTAACTGTAGTATTAATTTTCATGCACAGAAATGTAATACTTAAATGTAAAATGACACTGTTCATTGTATAAATTTAATATAGATTAATCTTTGTTAAAGCTGTGTTTTGTTGTTTGATTTACATGACAGACAACAGCAGGTATTTATAGGTTGCTGTCACTTTAAGAGTAAGACATGCACGCACACATCGGACAGATATACATCCGAATTCTCACCTCGTTCAATTAGGACATAACTGAATGTGTTTACAGGAATACTTGCTGAGAGGGGTAGCCTGGGTGCCAGCCCGAACCCCGCCCACAACATTTTTTGGACGGGAAGTTCGGTCTGGACTCGATCCATTGTGGAGTAAAGCTGCGTTCACGTCACCTCGTATTTACCGGAATCTTGAAATGACAACACGTGACGTTATATTCGGAGCTGTTCACGTCCTTTTGGTCCTTGAACTGGGAATTATGCGTTTCCATGGCAGCACTGTCGACGCCTAAATGAATCTACAGCTGTCAGGTGGTACAGCGCGGCCACGTGGTATATCTGGGAGCTTTCAGAAAACTCCCAGCTTACAAGCTGTAATTATGAGCTCTACGAGGACGTGAACGCTTTTTACAAGCTAGAATCTCGTAACTACAGGAATTACGAGGCCACGTGAACGCACCTTAATTATGCTCGGCTCCCAGAAGGCCGAGCCAATCAAATTGCCAGGGCGGGCTTTAATCGATGATGGACAGGCTATCTGCGGTTACGTAACCACCCACGTCATCAAAGAGCGCTTGGGTTGAATTGGTTTTCACCAACGATGACTGCAGCTGGAGAAGTAAGATGTTTAGATTCCGCTATCACGTCTGTAATAAAAGAAATCGACAGCGCATTAATTTTAAAAGACGAACAAAGAACCGCAATCAAGGCATTTGTCGATGGGAAAGATGTGTTTGCCGTCCTTCCAACGGAATTCGGCAAAAGTTTAAGTACAAGTTCAACATACGTCACTTACTGCGTTGCTCTGATTGGTTGTAGGTCTATCCAATTGAGTGCAGAGTTTTTTTTTTTTTTTTACTGGTTCGGTTAAGACACGCCCCATAATTCAAGTGCAATGGAGCAGTATCAGACTCACATTCTGCCTAGAATATGAGTATGACGAAGTCAGGCTATGAGAGGGGTATTTTGACTGACATAATGCGTGTATGTGACCATCCAAGTGCACTGAGGACGCGAAAGAGAAATCAATTTGGAGTTCGCGAGCTATAACGCGCCTCTCTCTCTCTCTGTGCGCGCGAGCCTTGTATGTATGTGCGTCATGTGCGCACCGATAACAGCGCTGCGTGCGATACCGAATTAAATCCTCTTTCCTCTTCAACCACTACTAATCTGGGTTTATAATCTTATAGCCAAAATATCGCCATATAACAAAGGTAGCGTTTTTTCTTGCCACCAGTTCAGTGACAGTTTGCTCCGCATCCATCTTTACCCGTTCTCTGCGCTGCACACCGGAAAAGTCATGACCATGCGCGCCACACATGCCACTGCCCAAACTGAAACTGACTGGTCTTCTTTTTATTAGAGGTGTATAAAATGGGCAAACAGCTCTCAGATAATGGGTTGTTGTGTCCACACATTTATTTTTTTATTTATTTATTAACTTATTATTATTTTATTTCATAAAATCGCAGCATTTTGCGTCATATAATCGCACAAGCTTGACATCGCGATTGCGATATGATTAATCGTGCAGCTCTACATATTTTTATAGATACTACTGTTATTTTGTAACGGAATGTAGTTTTAAGATTTTTTAGGCGAGAATATAGTTGTTTAGACCTCAGATATGCGATTTATATGTAAACAGCGCCTATTTGAAAGTTTGTTTAGACTCTTTTGGAGAAAGAGCTCTAGGCTGTCAGCGGCCGTTCAGCGCTCATGTACCCGCTGATAACAGCTTCATCTCAGCCAGTCCTTCAGGAATTTGCCGCTAGCTCTTATGCAGATAGTGTTTAAACATGAGGTTTAAATCGTTTTGGGTATATCAAACAGACAATCTTTGGTCTTATTAATCTATTACTTGTTCCAGAGCTAATAGATTTGGCTTAAGGGCTATATTAAGTTTCATAACTTTATATTTACATTGAAATTAAATCCTGTACTAACTAGAGCGCTGCTTTTGTACGTTTGCCTGAACTGTTTGCTTGTGTTTATTTCCTATTTTTTTATACTGTTATAATGGCTATTGTTGTTAATTTAAATATTATTGTTCAATAAATAATATTTTATATAAATAACATGCAGTATTTTTTTGGTATTGAAAAAGAGTCTGTTAGTGATTTTGACTTCAGTGAAAGTTACATTAATACGCCATTAGATGGCAGCAAAGACTGTCTTTATGAGTGAGTGAGTGAGTCAGACGCAAAGACTTTTATATTGAAATGGACTGAAACAAGGAAACAAGTATATTCCTTTTACTTTAAACAACATCTTACGAGTCGCAACTGACAAATGCATTGACTAGCGCTGTCATGGGAATGCTGACAGCCTGATGTTAAAAGGACAAACACAAAGATCACTTTCCTCAGTGGACATTCAAACTGATTTTGTGATTATGAACATAAAATTGACCTGAAGAATATCAGCTAGATGCAGGTAATACACTCGTTCAGGCAGTCTCTCTCTCATAATACCCTACATATTACAATGAGTTTCAATGAAGCGACTCAACATTCCTTCGTTACTAGTTCTAAAGTGATGTTTTAGAATTAGTAACGGACGCTTGGGCTCAACTGTTAATGTCAACTTTAGATTCGAATTTGATCTGGAAGTAGTTCTTCACACAAGAGTTTTTAAAGACAATCTGTTGTTGTTTCTTATTTATTTACACACTCGTGCCATTGAACTGTTGTATAAACTCAATATCACACTCGTAGCCGTGCTGATACACAGCTATATTGCATGGCTACTCATGTGATATTGTTTGTTTATATTGGTCAAAAATCTAAGTAATAATTATGTGTCTGATTGAAAATGAAATAGAACATACAGTTCTGCTTGTATATATCTCATTTACATGGTACAAATTGCCTCAAATAAAACTTTTTTTTTTGCCTGGCAAATGCAGTAACTAGTTCTTCAGAAGTTCACTTCGCAGCAGTCTAGTGTAATGTGTAACTTTGTGTTCTAACGGACTGATAAAATCTTTGCATCCTGACTTCTGGGAATTGCATTGCATCAAAACACACTGTAAAAAAAAAATCCCAGTAAAATTTACGGTAAAAAAACAGCAGCTGTGGTTGCCAGAACTTTACCGTAAAAAAAATACAGTAGCAACGTAAAAAAAAAATCTGTCAAGTTTACGGTAAAAATAACGTATTTCATTAACTGATATAATGTTAATTTACCAACCTAATGAAGTACTAATATCTGTTTTGTACCTTTATAATACACTGACAGTCACCAAACACAGTGGTGATAAGAGTCACATGATGAATGTGAAAGTTCATCACAAGCAGCTTTTCCACAAGCTGAGAAGGACAATACTAATATATAGAAGGTGCACACAGTGTCATTCACACACACACTAAACACCATCATGGTAACATGCATGAAATTTTAAAAATGCAATAAACATTAATTTAACAACATTAGATGTAACATAAAACCCTAATGTACATAACTGATTAGAAAGAAATGAGAAAAACTAAGAAGAAACAGTTATTTCAACGAAAATATATCAAATGTGAAGTGTCACGCAGGGAATTGTGGGAATGTCAATTTATGCTTTTTCACTGTAAATTTTACAATGAATTGTTATTTTTCACTTCCAAAAACTGTGAATTTAACGGTATTTTACCGTAAAATTACATTAAATGTACCGTTAGATCTATTACAGTTATTCACCGTATATAGTCCGGAAACTTTCTGTAAACCAATTGACAGTTTTTCACCACAGCATTTTTACAGTCTTTTACTGTTAAAATCACAGTCATTTTTTACAGTGCATGAACTTTGCAGAAATGTGTAATCAGAATTTCTGTTTTTCTGAATTTAGAAAGAAATTATTTTGTAGACAGAAAACTATAGTATACACACTACCATTCAATAAAAATAAAATCTATATATAAATTAATACTTTTATTCATTAAAGATGCATAAAACCATTTATAATATCCTAAAATATATTTTTTTATTCCTCATAGAATCCTAAAAGTTTAAAAAACTATCAGTGTTTACACAAAATTATTAAGCAGCACAACAGTTTTGAACATTCATAATAATCATATTAGTCAATAATCATATTAGAATGATTTCTGAAGGATCATGTGACACTGAAGACTGGAGTAATGATGCTGAAAATTCAGCTTTGACATCACAAGAGTAAATTACATCTTAAAATATATTAAAACAAACTTCTTTTCATTTGTAAAAATATTTCAATATATTACTGTTTTACTGTATGATTAATCAAATAAATTCAGCCTTGGTGAGAGACTTCTTTCAAAAACATTAAAAAATCTTTACTGACCCCAGACTTCGAACAGTACTGTAGTTCTGCTTGTAAATCTCATTCGCTCAGTTTTGTTAAAGGCACTTTGTAGTATCTTTTGGATTCAATACCATAAACCTTGTCTACACTCTAAATAATGCTGGGTTAAAAACAACCCAAGTTGGGTTGAAAATGGACAAACCCAGCGATTGGGTTGTTTTAACCCAGTGGTTGGGTTAAATGTTTGCCCAACCTGCTGGGTAGTTTTATTTAAACCAACAATTTTGCTATATGGCTAGCTTAAAATGAACCCAAAAGAGTTGGGAAATTAAAAACCAGATGCAATTAGAGGCAACAATAATAGACAAAAGGTGAATGTTTATTAATAAGCTTTAATATTTTATTAATATAAATTTAATAGTTTAATGGTTTATTAATATAAATTTATTAATAAGCAATTTAATAAATGTTTGTTTAATAATTATTCATTGAACATTAATAAATGTTCATTTCCAACATACTTTGGGTTAATTTTAATTAAGCAATACAGTCATTTTTAAACAATAGTTGAGTTAAAACTATTTTTTAGAGTGTAGTGACTAGTTCTTCCTCAAATATACTCATTGTGGTAACCTGTAAATATGACTGTAAACTTTGTAAAACTGGACTTTGCATCCTGACTTTTCAGCATCTCTTGCTATTTTGGTGTACATGTATCAGATGGTCAGTGGGCGGTCAGTCTGAGATTAGATTGTGCTGGTCTGTGACTCTGTAAAATCAGATTCAGCACCCTGGACAGCAGCACTGAGAGCTGATGCCTGATCCTTTAAAGGCAGAGTTCACCCGAAAATGAAAATTCTGTCATCGTTTACTTACTCTCATGCCCTTCCAAACAAATCATAGCAAATTATATTTTCCTCAGTTATCCATTTTGTTGGATTTTTAGTGGGCATATCTGTATGGTTTTCTGTCTTCTGTAGAACATAAATGAAGATATTTCCAGAAATGTTAGAACTGTTTTTATGTTTATACAATGGAAGTCATTTGGCTCCAATGTTGTTTGGTTCCCAACGTTCTTCAAGATATCCTCTTTTGTATTCTGCAACGGAAGAAAAGCATGCAGGTTTGGAACAACATGAGAGTGAGTAAAAGATGACAATGTTCATTTTTGGCTGAACTATAGTTTTATATCACAGCAGAGAGCTTATGTGCATTTTTTTTTTGTGGCAATGACAAGTGCTTTTTATACAGTAAATTAATAAAATTAAAATTCTGGTGTCATCTATTCAGCCCTCATAGAAGTTGTATGGACAACTTTCATGCTACTTTTATGGTACTTTTTATTATTAAGATTCTCCTACATTTAGATGATAAATAAAATAAATTTAAAAGGCAGAATTGTTTTTATTAAACACCTATTCAACTCCTTCATAACACAGGATTTGAAGAGAAATTTCAAAGGCGTTCATTTAATCAGTCACTCTTCTTCCATTTTTAATCAGTGAGCCTGAAAGACAGATTCTTGTGGTTTTAGGTCACCTAATGTGATGCCATGTTAAAATGATGGACTTTTTTTTTTTTTTTTTTTTTTTTCAGTGATCTGTTCCTTTAATGCTGTGGTTCATGTCATGTGTATTTGTTGCTGCCTGAGTCCAAGTGTGCCGCATGATGCTGTTTTTGGTCGACTGCTTATGTAGGATGGATGCTACTTTGGATATCATTTCTTTGGGAAATGATAGGTGTCCTATGTCTGACAGTCCGATCGGATTTGGTAACCACACTAATGACTTTTTGGCACAGTTGTTATTGTGTGTGTGTGTGTGTGTTTGTGACCACATTAACACACGTGTCATGCACACTGACAGCGTTTAACTTACTGGACAGGGACAGGAAACTGCGCTCTCCAACAAGGCTTGGAGTATCCATTACTGCTCTATTGTTAGTCATGTAGGCTATTATTGTAACTTACTCTTAAGAGATGTTCCCGAACCCTCCCCCCACCCACAGGCACGACAACAGCACAGCCACATGTGTGTTACCCACTAGAGCTGAAAGGACAGATATTCCATTTTCTCAGGATCAGGTTTATATGTATGTACACGTATGGCTTCACATACAGTGACCCCAAAAGGGTTTGGATGCTTAAGCCATGTTTAAAAATATCTGAATGTCATTGCGTTAGATAACAAAATATCAAACAATGTGTCATACAACAAATCAGTTATAAACAAATTACATTTTTCTCAACTATCTATTTTGTTGGTCTCCAGCTGATTTTTAGTGGTCATATAAAGTCATTTCACCTCAAGTTCACACAGCAGAGTAACCGCAGGTTTAGTTTATAACACCTCATGTTCCACTAACCTTTGACAAGTGTATATGGTAAATATACAATGCTGTTTTTTTTCGAACTTTCTTTTCATCAAGCAATCCTGGAAAAAAAATTATCACGGTTAAATATGAAGCAGCACAACTGTTTTCAACATTGATAATAATAACAAATGTTTCTTGAGCAGCAAATCAGCATATTAGAATAATTTATGAAGGATTACGTAAAAAATGTAAAATATATTTCAATAGAAAAAAGTTATTTTAAATGGTATATTTCACAATCACTGTTTTTACTGTATTTTGATAAAATTGTGAGATTTTTTTTTTTTTTATAAATCTTACCGACCTCAATCTTTTGAATGGTAGTGTATCTATTAAAGAGGATGTATTATGCCCCTTTTCACAAGATTTAATATAAGTCTCTGATGCCCCCAGAATGTGTCTGTGAAGTTTCAGCTCAAAATACCCCACAGATCATTAATTATAGCTTGTCAAATTTGCCCCTATTTGGGTGTGAGCAAAAACACGCCGTTTTTGTGTGTGTCCCTTTTAAATGCAAATGAGCTGCTGCTCCCGGCCCACTTTCCAGAAGGGGGTGGAGCTTTAACAGCTCACGCTTCGGTTGCAACAACAACAAAGCTGGAGAATCTCACACAGCCAAAATGAGTCGGACACTGATGGAGAGACTCAAGAAGAAATTGCAACTTTTAGAATGCAACTGGATATTTCTGAATGGTTAGTGGATAAATTTATGTAGTTGCTGTGGAGTTGATTCAACTCCTCGACTAGCATGTGCCGCCATTTTGTGCTCAAACAGCAACATTACACACTAACTAAAGTTAAAAAAGGGAAATAATTATAATCAAGGACCCCTTTAACAATAATCTGGTGGGGGTTATAATTCGCCACAACAACACCGTCTTCCATATTCACTTAGTGACCAAAGAACTAACGGTATGTGACTCCCATCAGCGCAGAATTGTGACAAATCTAGAGTAACGTAAATGTTGCATGAATTCAGATCTGACTGTTCAGACTGAGGTCGCATCGCATAACATCAAACATAACATAACATAACATCAAACCTATATCTGATTTAGGACCACATATGAAAGTGTCCCAGCATGGCCGAGTCAACATTGCAGATCTGATCCTTTTAAAAATTAATAACACACAACAAGCTGGATGAGTTGAGGTATCATTCATGTTTGTGGGACAAGTTACTCACTGAAGTTGAATACTAATCATGAGGGGTTTATTTAAATTGTATTAGTGATTCTTGCCAGGAATAAACATAAACTGAACAGAATTTACAGAAAACTTGCTTTAAAAACGGCACAAATTAGTGCTGTACCATAATAGTGCTTTTGTTTTTGCCCCATTTTCATTTGGCATTTACATACTCATCATCTGCTTATGGCTCTGAAAAGTGAACGTGCATTTCTGAAAGCTGGGTGTATAGGGTGGCTCTAAATGTGAGGAGGGATTTAAAGCTGTCACTCAAAGGTTAACCAGGGTCTGCTGCGACCAATCGCGGCACTCCGAGCTCAAATGAGATTGCTTTTTGATCCAGATGCCACTGCGGAACTGATGACAGCTGGAATCGAGAGCTCCCTCAGTGCTAATCCTCTTTTAAAGGGAAATGTGTTCAAGGGAGGCACTTCCCCTGCCACCCTGCTGAATGGTCCTAATGAACAGGTGTCTGATGCTATGATGGACCGTCTTGAACCCGTCTGCTATTTCAGGCATCGCTGTGTGAGGGCAGGGCAAGCTGTAAATTTAGCTTGCTTTTGGCTCAAGAACAGCCTTTGTGCTTGCATGTGGTCATGCTGTGTTCCAAAACCTAGCGTATGGAGTGTTTAAAGGTTTCAGAAGTAGGCAACTTAATTATGCTGCTGCCTTTTGGTGAAATTGGTTAAGGGACATTGCAAAGAATGTAATCCCATAATGCATTGCGATAAGCTCAGTGATTAAAAAAAATAAGATGGCGAGCGAAATGTCAATTATAAATATATAACGCATCGATTAGTTCACTCTGATTGGAATCTAACTATAAATAGATCCTTTTCACAGACTGTTATGACATGTTTCCACAGTTGTTAATATTGTAAATCTAGCAAATTTTTATATTTACATACACTACACTTTGTTATATTACCTTGGCATTAAATTACAGAAAACTAGTTATGGTTGCTAAAAGTTTTTAATACAACAGCTGTGAGAGTGATGGCAAATTCGATGTGTTTCTCTCTTCTGATCAATGTAATCAATCTCTCAATATAATAAAGGTAATTGTGACACTTTATCTCACAATTCTAACTTTTTTCTCAGAATTGCGAGATATAAGCTCACAATCGCGTGATATATAGTCAGAATTGCGAGTTATAAAGTCAGAATTGTGTGATATAAAGTCAGAATTGTGAGATATAAACTCCCAATTGCATGTTATAATGTCCAGTTGTGAGGGGAACAAAGACTGACGATTTTTCTCAGAATTGCGAGTTTATATCTCACAATTCTGACTTTATAACTCTCAATTGCATGTTATGAAGTCAGAATTGCAAAATATAAACTGAAAATTCTAAGAAAAAAGTCATAATTGCGAGTTTATAATCTAACATAAAAGAATTTTTAGACACAATTGCGAGTTTATATCATGCAATTCTGACTTTATAACTTGCAATTGTGAGTTTATATTCTAAGAAATTCTGAGAAAAAGTCAGAATTGTGAGATACAAAGTCAGAATTGCATAATTAAAACTCGCAATTGCAAGAAAAAAGTCTGAATTGTTACTTTATATCTCGCAATTCTGACTTTATAACACAATTACGAGTTTAAATCTCGCAATTCTGAGAAAAAAGTCACAATTACCTTTTATATATTTTTTTTATTTTGTGGCGGAAACAAGCTTCCATAAAACAGTAATGAGATATAAAATGACTTGAGAAAATAAGACTTAAGACAATAAGTCATTTTGCATCTCAAGTAAAAGTTTCTTTATTTAGGAATGTTTAGATTTTTGTCTGAAAAATCACACAAAACTATTGAGGAAATATTTTTTTTTTGCATTGTACCAACTCTGACGACTTCTGCCTCTTGAGAACCCTGAAAATGTCCATTTAGCCCAATAGCAACATGCCAAAACCAAACACTTTTGAAATCATTTGAGACAAGTTCTAGTTGTGTGGCACATGGAGTTGCTTCCCATTTAAAACTTTCAAAATTGTGAGGTTCAGTTTCTGTAAGGATGCTACTGTATGTAGGCAGTATGCAGCAAGACAGCACACTGTTTTGGAACAGAGCCTGTGTTCACATTCACACACATACTCTGCCTCTTAAAGTAACTTGTGTACTGTGGTTTAATCAAGTGTGTGTGTGTTTATTCAGTGGCACTCTGTGGTCTCTCAGATGGTATAGTGCAGGTCATGTTGACCTGGCTCTTTCTGGCATGAGATTACACCATTTCCGCTAAGCTCCTGCAGTGATTCTGCCACCTGTTGTACACATGCACACACACACAGATTTCCACATTCATAAAAATGAAGTCTCATACTGTCCCTCCACCTGTCGCACACTCATTCACACAATTATGCAATCTTCAAAGAAACTTTAGTTTTAAAGAAACATTCCAGGTTATTTACTAGTTTGGGGTCTATAATATTTTTTGAAAGATACGTTTTGAAAGTAGTCTGAAATATTATTACAATTTAACATAACTGTTTTCTATTACTGTTTTAATTTATTCCTCTGATGGTAAAGCTGAATTTCCAGCTTCATTACTCCAGTCTTCAATGTCACATGATCCTTCTGAAATCATCATATGCTGATTTGCTGCTCAAGAAACATTTCTTATTTTTATCAATGTGAAAAGAGTTATGCTGCTTAATATTTGTGTGTGTGTGTGTGTGTGAGGAAAATGTAATACATCTTTTAAAGATTTTTTTTTGACAAATAGAAAGTTCAAAAGAACAACATTTATTTGAAATATATGTGTCCTTGCTGAATAAAAGTAACTTTTGATCGGTAGTGTACATTTCATACACTATATTGCCAAAAGTATTGGGACACCCCTCCAAATCATTGAATTCAGGTGTTCCAATCACTTCCACAGGTGTATAAAATCAAGCACTTGGGCATGCAGACTGCTTCTACAAACATTTGTGAAAGAATGGGTCACTCTCAGGAGCTCAGTGAATTCAAGCGTGGTACAGTGATACCTGTGCAATAAGTCCATTTGTGAAATTTCCTCACTACTAAATATTCCACCGTCAACTGTTAGTGGTATCATAACAAAGTGGAAGCAATTGAGAACAACAGCAACTCGTGAAATCACACAGCGGGGTCAGCGCATGCTGACCAGAAGTCGCCGAGCAGCTGCATCCAAGCCTTACATCACCAAGTGCAATGCAAAGCGTCGGATGCAGTGGAGTAAAGCACGCCGACACTGGACTCTAGAGCAGTGGAGACGTGTTCTCTGAAGTGACGAATTACGCTTCTCTGTCTGGCAATCAGATGGACTAGTCTGGGTTTGGTGGTTGCCAGGAGAACAGGACTTGCCTGACTGCATTGTGCCAAGTGTAAAGTTTGGTGGAGGGCGGATTATGGTGTGGGGTTGTTTTTCAGGGGCTGGGCTTGGCCCCTTAGTTCCAGTGAAAGGAACTCTTAATGCTTCAGCATACCAAGACATTTTGGACAATTTCATATTCCCAACTTTGTAGGAACAGTTTGGGGATGGCTCCTTCCTATTCCAACATGACTGTGCACCAGTGCACAAAGCAAGCTCCATAAAGACATGGATGAGCGAGTTTGGTGTGGAGGAACTTGACTGGCCTGCACAGAGTCCTGACCTCAACCCAATAGAACATCTTTGGGATGAATTAGAGCGGAGACTGTGAGCCAGGCCTTCTCGCCAACATCAGTGCCATCAGTGTAAAATAATGGTCAAACATTCCCATAAACACACTCCTAAACCTTGTGGAAAGCTTTCCCAGAAGAGCTGAAGCTGTTATAGCTGCAAAGGGTGGGCCAACTCCATATTAAACCCTAAGAAGAATGGGATGTCATTAAAGTTCATGTGCACATAAAGGCAGGCGTCCCAAAACTTTTGGCAATATAGTGTATCTATGTACTAAGTGTGAAAAATGTACTTTTTGCCCCCTATGTCAAGCATACATACTGGCCATGAAACTGTATTTACATTCTTTTTAAAAAAATAATTAAAAACAGTATTTTTAACATTATTTGTTAAACTGTGCATGTCGCTTGTGGTGTTATGAATGAGATGTTAAAATTCATGTGTCCTTGTAATCATAATTTGAAATAATTCTCCCTCCTACCCCTTTGATGCGACATCTCTTCCCTCCTCTGATTATGTGTTTACTGGCACTAGGGCGGGGCAACCTGTCAATCACATGAGATCCACCAATAGCAAACCAACAATCAATTCCCAGGGGACAAAATCAAGGTTTTTTTTCTTGTTTGTTGTTTGAGAAGCCGCTTCACTTATACGTCACAATAGGGAAGAAAAGACTCACAACTTCCACTTCACAATGACTTTAATTCAGTAAAAAAAAAAAAAAAAAAAAAAATCTTAATTGGTTAATTTTGCTAATGAATATGCTCTTTGCATATGGAAAATTTGCATACTCTACAAATACTGTAAAAAGTATGCTACATTACAAAGCATGTTTTCCCATGGTTTTTACAAACTGAGAGTGAGAGAGGGAAAACATTATACAATATGCCAGGATTTTTCCTTTAACCTCAGGCTTAAGGCTGTGTATGCTGCTGTATTTTGGTTCTGAAGGCAGAGAGGACTGCCAGCCCCACTGACCAGCACAGACTGGCACACTGGCAGCTGTAATTGTGGAGTAATTATGCCCCATACAGAGATTCAGCTCTGTGTTATGTAACAGGACTTTCCTCTTCTGTGCATTGCTGACAGCAGGAGGCCAGTGTTTCCACACGTACACACGCTTCATACAGAACAACGCTTTAGTGCTAGCTGAAAAAGAGGTCAAATGCCTTTCTTTATTTTATATTTTCTTTGTAGTCCACCTATGTTTTTTTTTTTTTTTTTGCACATGACTATTTTCCACCTATTGTCTGACTTTTGTGCCTTTTAATATTTTTATATAAAAGCCTTAAGTTGTTATTGGCCTCTTTGCTGGTGCTAATTCATATGCATTTTCAGGGGCTGCGGGTCAGTGTATATTTTAATGTTATTTATATACTGTTATAGCTCGTATTAATATTTTGAATTAGCTTTCATTTTTATATTTTCAGTAATTTTTAGTAATTTTGTTGTGTGCTTTTGCAATTTTTTTATTATTAGTATTTATTAAATAATTCTATTTTTAAGTTACATTTTAACATTTTAAATATTACTATTTAGTAATATTACTTTATTTTTAGTTTTTGTTTTTTTTTACCGGGAATTTTACTTCAACCAAGGCAGCATTTCTAATTTCCATTTAGTTGTTTTTTTTTTTATCTTAATTTTATTTTAGTTCAACTTTAATTCAATTAACAAAAATGTTTTGAATAGTTTTATTGTTAATGATAACCTTGCCATGGGTTTGATTTCTCTTGATATGACCCCATTAACCACAGCTTGGTTGTCAATCATGTCATGTTTTTGCTTTCATGTGCAGCATATTTTGGTATAATACCCACAACGTTTGTGTATGAATGTATAATCAAGTGTTTCCACTGCGTAAAGGTTAACACGACAACCTCACACTATGCCACACTCTCCTAATAATAACATGGCAACTATCAGTATCGCTGAGCATGTTAATTACTAAATGACCTTACATCATTTCCAAAGAGTCCTGTTTTCCATCTTGTATTGTTTATAATGCTTTGAGAACGAGGAAGTGAGAAAAACATTTCTATTAAAAGGTGATGTTAGTCATTTTCTGCTAGAAATAGCTGAAGGAGTCAGGGTTTAGCTGGTTAGCATGAAACTGTTATTAGCCCCTGCTGGTAGATGCCCTAACTATACTATCTGCTGGCAAAAGCATCATTCTTTATTGGTGTCCATTTAAATGTAGCCATGTTTTATGACTAAAAAAATTCATGCATAATTAATATAATGCTATGCATACAGAAAATTTGCACACTGCTCACCGGATGCGTGCTATTTTGAACATGGCCACTGTTTACATGGAGCAAACTCCACTTAGATAGTATATTTGATTTAGACAGTTTTACGTCATGTTCAGACTGCAGGCAAATCAGATTTTTTCACAGATCAGATCATTTCAGGCAGACTGTCTGCACTATTAATTGTAAGTGATCATAAAATTTGTGTGTCCAGAAATAACCAACCTGTCTGCATGGGTTGCTTTGGTAAGGACATAGGCGTACCCACGTGACAAGGCTTTCAAAACAGATTCAGGAAAAATAGAGGTGCATCACCTCGCTCTCCAAATAAGCACCCTGTCGAGTTGCAGTACAGAACTCCTCCATTGCACAGGAAAATGGCTAAATCTTTGGACATACCATTTGAATACCATATGAATACTTCTGGCTAGAGATGCACCGATGTATCGGCCAACAATCTGTATCGGCCAATAAAAGCTATTATTATCACTGTCGGCCATCGACCAATTGTTTAAAAACAGCCGATGAAAACAGCCTCAGTTTTTTTTAATTCTGTCCATTTTATCACAAAATTCAAACAATAAATTTTGATATTCTTAAATGTGACGTCATTTTACAGATCGCTGTAGTGCCTCAGATCAAGCGGCAGTGCGGAGTCTTTTCTTACACATTAATACAAGGTAGGGCTGGACGATATGGCCAAAATTTATATCACGATATAATTCTTAATTTCGGTCGATACGATGTAATTCCGATATCGATATGAACTATATAATAGCCTCGGAAAAACTGCCAAGAACGGCCACAACGGATATCTGTACCTAAAAATGTTTGAAAAATGAATTTGCCAAATCTATGAAATCTCTTCCTATAAACTATATAATTTTTTAGAAATAAAAACAGTACAAATAAATTTATGTTCAGCTTTTATTTGTATTTAGCCTTCATACAAACATAAAAAATAAACATAAGACTCACTCACTTTAGTAATATTAATATCTTTAACATTAAACTATAACGTAGGCTGATTTTATTATCCTTAATATAGATTAAAACAAAAGTGCTTTAGCCAAGGTAAAGATTGTGAACAGTAAAAACAGAAAAAACAGTGAGAAACAACAAAAACACATTGCTGGGGCAGGGAAGTTGTTGAGTGTTGATGACACTAGGGGTGCAATGGTTCAAATTGCTCACGGTTCAGTTCGTATCACGGTTTTAGGGTCACGGTTTCGGTACGTGCTATTTGCACATACCGAACCGTACCGAAACTGTGACCCTAAAAATAGGACTACTGTCAAATAAAAATAAAGAAAATAAGAACAAACAATTAAACTACAAGCAACATCGCAAATAAGTACAATAAAGCAAATATTCAAATAAAATAAACAGTGCTTTTCAGGTTTTTCAGGTATCTTACAGTAGTTTTCAGGTACAGAAAATAGATAAAGTAATCAAATATAAAATAACACTGCATATTATCTTTACTGTATAAAATAAATAAAAATGAATCATTATTGAAGTTACAAAAACTATTCAGTCAAGAGCAGTGAGTGATTTCTTTGTTATTTGTTGTTTGATTTAACATTAAAAACAGGCAGCAGGAATAGTTTTTTTCCCTTTAAGACATGCACGATCCAGTACATATACTCTTACACATGCGCTGTCTTTCTCGACTAATATACATTCACTTAAGACATAACCGACTATGTTTACTAGGATACTCGACAAGACGGGCATGTTGACATAATTTTTGTATGAATTTGTCCGCCGAAGCGCGAGACTAGAAAGAGAACTCAGTATTTGCGCGCTGACTGAAATAAGCCTGTGCGCGCTTCGGATGAACGCACACAAATCTTCTCACAGCGCGTGCGAGTTCTCTTTCGCGTCTTGTTCTTGAAGGTTTAAATCAGCAAGGTTTAAATGAGTAAGTTTAAACACAGATAGCAACGTGTGCTGTTCAGGTCTCACCTGCGCTCGCGCGCTATCAACACCCGGGTGATGACGGCGTAAATGACTGGACATTAGAGCATACAGCACTAGCTGTTAACAGTTTACAAAGAGTGACTGTTTTGTCCACGCTTTTTAAATATAACGTTAGTTGTTGTAACGTTTTGCGCATCCATCGACTGAAACATACATTAACTGAAATCTGTCTGTCTGTTTTCCACGTTGCTATTTTAAACA
This sequence comes from Megalobrama amblycephala, assembly GCF_018812025.1. Taxonomy (NCBI): domain Eukaryota; kingdom Metazoa; phylum Chordata; class Actinopteri; order Cypriniformes; family Xenocyprididae; genus Megalobrama; species Megalobrama amblycephala. The sequence continues at coordinate 31,611,466 of NC_063056.1, forward strand.
AACCATATTAACCAATAGATACGCTGAGCACTGGCTGATGGCTGCGTGTCTCTGTGGTGTACGTCATCACGCAAATAGCCAATCGCGTTCTGCTCTTTCTAACCGCTGCGCCTCAAGTCAGTGAGAAATGCTGTAATGTATATATCGAAATACCGGAAATGTGTTTAAAAATCATATCACCGTTATCGAAAAAAATTATATCGCGATATATATTGATATTGAATTATTGTCCAGCCCTAATACAAGGTATATCTCCAAAAACATGCATGAACATCAAAAGGTATGTTGAAAGATATGTAATCACTTAATCTGTGTTTCAACCACTGAAAGACGTCAATAAAACAGTTTGTAAACAATATGTCACATAATGTTGCATTTACCTCAGGAATGTTTTCCAGTGTTCACAGTTCCTTAGTTAGCTATTAAAACAACAACAACAACAAAAAAAAAAAAACACTAGAGAGGAGCTTATTTACTGTTAATTTTATGTTTGAATAAATTTGCCATGAAGACGAGCTTATGAGTTTTATACAAACACTTAAGTTTTTATTTTTTATTTGAGTGTAATTATTATATCTGAAAATAAAAATAGCAGCTGAATATAATACCTCTGTTGTTAATTGTAACCTCTAGTGTATTAAATGACAGGGTTCCCTGTATAGTTTGCAGCATTATTTAGGAGAGATTTTTTTCCTTAAGAAGTATCGGGCTGATATTCTGAATAATCAGCTATCGGTATCGGCAGAAAAATTTAGTATCGGTGCATCTCTAGTTCTGGCATTTCCGTCACCAGTTTTGACGTTATCGTTGTGTCGCATTAAGAGTGACGCAAAAGACGATTTGAGCATCCAGAATGTCCAGACTGAGACGCATCTGTAAACATCTGTAAACTTTCACTGTTTTGTAAAGGTTATGATAAGATAAAACTTTCTTTAAATAACATTTATAGAATGTTCTTATAACATCATTAATATTTGAAAACATTCTTAGAACAACATTCTTGGAAAGTCTGTATGTTGCTGTTTTTACTTGAACATTCTGTTAACATTGAGGAAAAACATTCTGAGAACATTTTCGGAACATCATGATGTTGTTTGTACTTGATGTTGTAAGGAACCCCCCATCGGCCCAAAAATGGAATCCGACGGCCTGGGCGTAGGTTAACGCGTGTATGTCTTTTCAGCACCTCTGTGAAGTTCACTTAATTTCACTCGTTTAATCTGACTCCAATTTCAAATGATTCTTATTCTTAGGTTGTGCTTCCAATTAGAAATTAATCATTAGTTATGCCTTAATTTTGATTTTTGATTATTCTGATTACCTTATATTTTCAATTATTTCATTCACTGCAGTCCCGGTATCACTTTAGAAGAGTCATTTTGGCCAACGGACTGCTCTTCCCGGACACAAACTCGTCAGTTCTGACCTTAAACATTGGATGCAGGGTAAATATCTACCTTTAAGTCGGTCGCGCTCTGCTTACTCGTAGCAAAAAGCATAGTTTATATATTTACGAAAACTGCAACTTACAGTGATAGTCAGAAATCAAAATGGACTTAATCGATGTGCCCCATGCTCCATCTATTAAACCTTTCGTATGAACAATCCTGAACACAGATTTGAGGTAATACCTTCACTTTGATCTACTAGAAATAATGAATTAAGAATAATACAGAATAAACCAAATATAACATTTTATTTGTCAAGTAAAAATATATCATGCCAATTACATTACAGTTAGACAATTAGAAGCCAATTCAAAAATGATAAATGCATAACATCAATTACTCGAAGAAATGCATATGCACACAGTGATGTGTGAATGGGGGTCTCTGGCTACAGAAAATCCCTCCTGACTGCTTTGCAATTTACCTTATATACAGACCAAACAAAAGGGTTATAAATATTTACTACACCAACACCTGTTTTGGGGGGAGAGGAGTGGGTTTTCACAAAAGGCACCACCCAAAGATAGGACAGAATTTTCCTTAGTTTTCAATCTTCTTCATAATACCAGTGACTGCTGTGAAATTGAGACCATTTTACCAATCGCACTGAGACATTTAAAATTATACCAAACATAAAAAGGGAAAAACAATAGATACACAAGTTACATTATATGTCTTGAAGAATTTTCAGTGACTTGAGTCAGGGGGGAGGGAAGGTGTGTTTGTTTGTGTGGTGGGGGGAGGCGTTGTCCTTTTGGGGTTAGGGCAAGGCGTTGTTCTTTACTACTTCTTTGAGATCTTTTTCCAGATGAGTTTTATTATTTTATTGCAGGATGCTTGATCTCTGTTTTTGTCTAGCAGGAAAATCAAGCCTTACAATGTTAATGTTAACCATCTTGGAATATTACAGATATTACTGTAGATGTTTGTAGATGCATTTCCCATTTTGTTTCCACATATCGATTCAAACGTAAGGCCACAGATGGAGTTAAGAGATGTTAAATTGAAAATAAGCTGGAATACTCCTTTAAGAGGACTGTGCTGAGACTCTGATGGTGAGATGTGGGGTGTATTATTTAAAGTGATGAGTCAGCTCTCATTCTATAGCTGTCACATCAATGAGGCCTCTGTCTCCACCTCCACTCAAGAGCGCCGAGATACAGAGAGAACAGAGAGGGATGAGGAGGAGCGAGGACAGTCATTTGAGGTTAAATTAACAGTCTGAGAACAGCTCAGAAAGAGGGCTAATTTGGTTAGAACATCACATGGAATACTTGCGAGTCACGGCTTAACTAGTGCAGTTTTTCTGTAAATTAACCCGACATTTGCTTCATTTGCCCAATGCTAATTTGTGACTGAAACCAAAGGCAGCTGCATTGCCATATATATATATATATATAATTCAAGTTTGAGACTGCTACACTTTTTCCTGTAATATAGTTGCAGTGGTTGGCATTCATTCCTTAATATAAGAAAATATTTGACCATTAGAGGGCAGTGCCACACTGTTTTATCATTTTGCACAAAATGTTTCAGGAGAAAATGTAATATTTAACTTCACATTCAGATGGGTTTTTTCCACTTAAATTCATACACATATGCACAAATGATCTCAGACAGGTGATAAAGGGGGTCCGGATTTACCTAAACATGATCTGAATCTGTACATCATGCATTCAGGATAACATTCATAGCAGTTTAATCAGGACTTCTGATTTTTGGGGGGTTCATTAACCATCTTTCCTTGTGGATTATATATATGCTACCGAAGTTCTTACAGCGTAATGCTGTGGCGGATTTATTTTATGTATGTTTTTATATTGTTTTAAGCTGAACACATTGAGTCTGATGGACTATGTGTTGTGGACGGTGTTTTCTTTGTGTGGTCGTCCTGTGCGACGTATGTGGAGGGCAGAAAGATAATGTCCCTGTGTTTGATTTCTGTTTACCTGTTATTTAGTTTCTTTTTGTTTAAAATATTTAAGTATTCCATGTCTTTGCATGTTTTCTTTTTGTGTATATGTTTAAAATGATCATGTTCATAATATATATTTGCATATTTCATATCATATGGTGGGTGGTTGGTATGACCAAAGTCTTATTAAAGATAAATAATGATGAGTTATTTTATTTTACAGTAAAATATATATATATATATATATATAGATAGATAGATAGATAGATAGATAGATAGATAGATAGATAGATAGATAGATAGATAGATAGATAGATAGATAGATAGATGGATGGATGGATAGATGGATAGATAAAATATCAAATCAAAAGATAATATTATATAAGATTTTAGATATTATATTCACAACAAATCAAATTAGGTTGCCTGTGTTAAAAATAAATTGACTTACAATCGTAAACCTAAAATGATAAAACTGCTATGACAAAATTATAATTGGATGCGTCACTTTTAAAGCCATATGTAGTCATACCGCCCAGTACATCACATGTGTTGATCTTTGTTTGCCTGTGTTTCCATGTTTTTGTTTTTTTTAATTTTGTTGTTTATGTTGTCTTTAATTTCTGTTGTCATCCTGCACTTTTGTTGACTTTTTTATTTTTTATTTTTAGGGTCAAAGAAGATGAAAAGTCTCAGCCAGTCCAGTAAGTAACACTCAGCCAGGCCTAGACAGATTCTGTGGACTTTTCCCGCATTTTCCGCATTGATTTTGGGGCAAAAGCTGCAGAATATTCTTATTGGTTACTAAAATCATAATCAGATTAGCCAAAGCATTTAGTAAACAAACAATAACGGGTCAGAACTTTGTTGGTGGTTCAGATTCTGCAGTTTTTTCTCCAGGCACAGATTCTGTGTGGGCTTCTCTTAGCTAGAGACCTCAAGGCTTTGACATTCCCGCCTGCCTGGTTAGTGGCGTGTGCATTTGTTGTGGCTTCCTCTGTGATTGGCGGCTCTTTTCCCCTCCTCTCTCTAGTGATTGGCTGCCTGCAGTCTGTTATGGCTCTATTAGAAAAGCTTTTGGCAGCTTCATCCACATGTAGGCTGGATGCATCAGTCCTGCTTTATTTTGCTTGTTTGTCAACTCTGTGAGTTGCACAGGGACACTGTTTGATCTCTTTCTCTGTATCTGTGGATAATTGACCATATCCCGGGCTGATGGATGCAAAATTCATTTCACTCGCTCCAGCTTCTTTGCTTCCTTCTCTGGCTGAGTGTGTCTCTTCTTTTTTCCCCTTCTCTCAGTACTCTATCTTTGTATTTCTCTTTTTCTTTTTCTCTAGTCTTACATAGCCAGGTTTTCCACTTTCCAGCCACAAAACACGCACTTAGACAGGAAAAGACTGTTTGACCAACATGTAAAGCGACCAATCACGGCTCATCTTGTTTGTACATTCCATTTAGGGGTGGGTTTATATGAGAGAGCTTTTCACCACAATAATATAACTCTGTGGGGAAAAATTGCACATAATTTTCTGTCCACGGCCAACTATATGAGAAATGCTGGAAAAGTCAAGTCACCTTTATTTAGCGCTTTACACAATACAGATTGTATAAACAGGAAAATAATGATTCAATAGCTTCCTGTTTCCATCCAAAGTTACAAATTTAACATATGTTAAAAATTGGAATTTCACATAAAACATTTGCGAATAAAGCAGCGAGTCGAAGAGAATAAAATCGTCACTTCCTGATAAACTGGTGTCAAATATCACAAAGAAAAATGGAAGTTGTTGCAATAGGAGAAGCCACTTTATATAATAATTTTCATATAGCCTATAACAAATGACTTGCGAACTTATTGACATATACCGGGTGTGCCTCATACGTCCTGAAAAGTGAAGCTGCGGGCTCTTTGGTCGCCCCCTGGAGGCTGGATGTAGTACAAGTCATAAACCCCGCCCCCTCTCAATGCAGACGAATGAGACTTAAGTCAAAACATAAAAATAAATTATGCTTCAAATACAATTTCCCGAAAGGTGGTTTTGGTCATTTAAGGTAGTTGTTATCACGCTGATTTATATTCAATTGTTCGTTTTTGTGATAAGCTTGATTTTAGCTAGCAATTTGGCGCTATAGAAACGGGGCGTGTCGTCGTGATTCACAGTTGATTGGCAGCTTCTCTGAGGACTGTCGGAGCTTCGAGGGGAGATTGAAGATAAATAAATTACTATTAATTTTCAATTTCTGTGTTATTTCACAACGACAAAATGAGTTATTCAGCAGTAAACTGTACTAACTGACCTACAGGATCTGACGGATATCTGAGCTTTTCTCTGTAACGTTAAATGTGGGCGTTATAAACTAATTAATAAACGTTATTAGTTAAGATAACACACCTAACGTTAACCATGACGGAAAAAAAGCAGGTGATCGTTATCTGGCAGTTACTAATTATTTTTATGGGTATAAAATAATAATTAGCAGGATAAAACTAATGATAGCCTACTCTAAATAATTATAGAGCACTGTCTACAGCAGTCAATCTCCTGTAACGTTAGTTTAACCCTTTATTTAAAATGGCAGGACCGTTTCTGACATTTTAGAGTTGTTTCTAGTGGCATATTATATTGAGTTTATCTACTGAATTTGCTGTTTCAAAAATATTATTGCTCTAGAAACAGAATGGCCTATTATTTTATAGGTAGAATTTTAAATTATGTATAATTTATATAGCCTATTTAAAATACATCAATGATGACGCAGTCGTCTGGACGGAAGTTTGATACTGCGACTTCGCCTCCGGGCTCCACTGACGATTCTTTCTGCGCATGCCCAGGCTCCAAACTTCTTTTTTTTTGACGTTAATTACGTTAATTATTTCATAGATATAACTCAAAAATGAGCAGAATATAAAGTTTTGCTCATGCATATCTAGTTTATTTGCTGCTAAGTGCCTAATAATAATAATAATAATAATAATAATGCCATTAAACTGGACCACTTTGACATATCCAGTGATTTGCTCTTCCTACATTCTAAACATGATTATGAGACGGTCGTGGGCCAAGTCTAGTCTGTCGCTGTCTTTCTCTCTCTCTTTCTTTCTCTCTGTCCTAGTAGTTCTTGTAGCTGTACATGCTGTATCCTTTATGTGTGTTCCTCATGAATGTAGCTGCACTGCAGTTGTCGTCATGATATTGGCGTGTATGTCGACTGGAAGCAGACTTGTCGACCACATATTGAGTTGCGCTGTCTGCTTGTTCATACAGGTGGTTTCCCTTTAGCGGAATCACTGATCTGGTTAATAACGTTCTCCAGCCCCCAACAAAGTCCCAAAACCAACTGCAAACAGAGCCTCCAAAGGAGCCGGAGACGTAAGTAAGACTGAATGGATTAATCTTTGCCCTCAAACCCTCAAAAAGCTGTATTCCCCAGATAAACCTTGAATTATGTGCCATTTCTGTGGATATGACTCACCTTTCACTGACAGTGCTGAAATAAATGGTCAAAAAGGTTCTCAAATGATATGTTGGTCAATTAATCAATTAGCTAAGTATCTATAAAAATTTGCTGGTATCAATTTATTGAGCTAACAACTTTGTTAATTCAAGTGTATATATAATAATAATAAGTGAAATTTATACAAATAGTGCAATGTAAAAACTGTTATTATATATAGAATTTCATATTAATAAATGCTGTAACAATATTATTTAATTGTTGCATTCATGATACATTATGCATTAACCCATGTTGGCGAATTTAACCCTTTTCTAAAGTGTAGAGTCTTCAAATGGGGATAATTCAGTTATTTTTTATTATAATGATGAAAGAAAACTCTGAATAGCTTAAGTTGCTCAGATGATAGAAAAATGACTTGCATAGAAATTTAGGGGCCGTTTACACGACACCATTTTCAACTAACAATGGCAAACTTTTTTATGCGTTTTGTGCGCCTGAAATTCAAAGTGCAAGTTTTTGAAAACAATAACTTTATCATCCCCATGTAAACAACAAAAATTTGAATTTGACGCGAAAAATGTCACGCGCATGAGTATTACACACATAGTCGCGTAGTTTCTTTACAAAGGGACATCGCCATCTACTGGCCTGGCAGTGTAATGCAGCGTTTTAGACGTTTTTGTGGATCTGTTTGAAGGTGGATCATTTTGACAATGTTGTGGTCTGCATGCTAGGAAAAACTTTTCAGTTTTTAGTGCACTGACGTGTAAACGTACCCTTAGTTATTTTTGTCATGTTTTTTTTTTTATAATTAATTATGCAAAATTATTTTGATATATTTACAGTCCTTATTTCACTATTTGTTTTTTCTTAAATAATGTCTGCACGTTTTGATCAGTATGGTCCATCAATTCAATTTGATTACGGCATCTGCATTAGAGACCTGCATTAAACAGGTAAAGCGTGGGTCTTCAGGTGGCCACGGTGTCACTCATAAAGGGAGCCCGTATCAGTGTGCTGGCTCGTGTTTCTTTGACTTCTCTATCTGCTGTGTGTTAGATGAGACGTGAAGAATGGCGTATGATTATATTATGGGTTATGCGTCTCCTGTCTGACTGGGTTGGAGGTGAGCTGTGCTGTGCTCTCCAGCTGTCTGTAATGCTACCTGAGCCAGCGCACCTGCCAGACCTCTGGAGCTCCTCCAGCCTTCCCATCATCCACCTGACTGCTGCCTGGAGCCCGGGTGTATATGCGAGGATAGATGCTGGTGTTAAATATACAATTTGTCATCATGTCAATCCAAACCCATATGATCTTTTTTTCTTTCTTTTTTTCCCTTGAGAGAAGACTGTCTTGTGCCCCAGAGTAAAATATAATATTGCATTTTGTCAAAGGATATGTGACGTGTATCTGAGATCGGAGCATGGGGTCAGACAGTGAGTGGTACTGTATATCCACATGTTCTGAGGGTAAGAGGGCAGAGGTCAAGGGGTCGGCGAAAACAGACCTGCACATTGGTGTGACTTGATCCTAGAGGGGTAAAAGGTCACTGACTTAAACAGAAATGATGTCTGATGGAGTCCAGGGTGTCAGGATTGGCTGGTTAGCTTTAAAAAGTTAGTGTCTGTTTGTAAAAAGCCTGTTTTTCCATTGAACGCCAGTAAAAACCAGTTCTCTTTTAGATTATTTATATAATATTATGCTTTGTGTTAATATTTTAAATTATATTTTCAGTTTTCATTTTAGTTTTATTTAATTTTTTCAGTAATTTTGTTAAGTGCTTCTGCCTTTTTAAAAATATTACTCTTTAGGTATAATTTTTTATTTCAGTTTTTCAGTTTTGCAACGTTTTTTATTTTATTTTATTTTATTTTATTTTATTTTATTTTATTTTATTTTATTTTATTTTATTTTATTTTATTTTATTTTATTTTATTTTATTTTATTTTTGCATGTAACAATTTAGTTTTAGTTCACAATAATAGCCCTGGTCAAAACTAGCAGCTTATTCTGATGTGTATAATATTTTTTAAATATTACTCTTTAGGTTTCATTTTTTATTTCAGTAAAAAAAAAAAAAAAATGTTTTAGTTTTAGTTTTTTTTTTTTACATTTATTTATAGTTAGTTATTTTAGTGCTTCAACTCAGTAAGTTGCCTTTTATTTTTATTTTATTTATTTTATTTTTGCATCACAGCTAACAATGTTTTTGATGGTTTTAGTTTTAGTTCACAGTACCCTTGTCAAAACTAGCAGCTTATTCTGATGTGTTTCTCCAGTATTTTCCTATATTACAGTAGAAATACAGTATAATAGTACCAGTGACCAATATTTTGTAGGACTCTTAAAAGCGTGAAACGGGCTATAAATATGTGATTGTGATTAATAAGAATGCGACTAGCTTTCTCCAGGTATTATAGACTATATGTGTAAATCAAGCATGGTTTGTCAATTTTTTTAACAACTGGTTTATGCTGAAGTCAAAAGACAAAAGTTCAGTGAAATTTGTGGTCATTAAATTTACAGGAAACAAACTCCTTAGCATTAAGTATTCAAAGTCTCCTGTCAGAGCTAGTGATTAGCGTGAGAATGTGCTCAAGTTTGAGTTTGGTGGGAGGTGGCCAGGTGAATTCTGGGTAACACCCAGGCGTTCTGCCGTAGTAAAGAGATCAGCATGCTCAATAATTCAGCCTGCTAATGAATGTTGCAGGGGCAGATGTGGGACCAAACCTCCTCTAATAGGCAGCTTATGGCGTTAGCCCCCAGTGTTTGGTTTCCACGGCTACTGTTGATTGACAGGGGACATACAAAATGCATGTGCGTCATGCATGCGTTCAGCTAGCGTTTCAGGGTCTGTCTCAAGCCTTTGACCCCCTCCGCTCTCTTACGGAAATGAGAGGGTACATGATTAAACATCACCCTTACATAAAAGTCCCATAAATACCCTCAAGGTGATCTGCTAGCTCAAGAACAAGTTGATATTTATCTGAATATATTGATAAATATCAATCAGGTATTGTAGTGGGAACTCTGGTGCAGCAAATAGCGCATGTGTTACTGTAGCTCCAACCAAACAGCTTATAATTACTGACTGTCTCAGTATTGCAGTCTATATGAGGTGATGCACGTGAGCCTGATGTGTTATCTTTGTCAGTTGGATTGAAAGAGTTTAGCCACAAATAGTCTCAAGGCTGCACATGATGCTTTAATTGCTGATGAAGTTTGCCGAAGAACAGAAAGTTCTCGTCAGTGTTAAGTGTCCGTCAGACACCTCCAGCAGTCACTACAGAGAGTTCAATCAGAGCTTAATGACAACCAACAAAACAGTCATAATAAGCCATTATAGTGATTCTACAAATATTTCATTGTGAATGTGGCTTTTCTTTCAGAACAATATATTTGTTTTCAGGATTTATTAAAAAAAAAAAATTATGATATTGTATGTGGTTCAATGAAAATATATATATATTTTTTTTCCATGTATTGAATTATTTAGAAATACTCTTTATTATATTGTATGAGTCTATGACAAATAAAGATGTTTAAAATCTAGTTCAGAACATGTGACAAGCTCTTAGAAATGTATTCCTTGTTTTCATATTAGTTTTATACCATTTAAACTTTTTAAATTTATTATAATTTATTATTTAATTATTATCATTTATCTTTATTATCATTCAAAAGTATGGAGCCCCACGCATGACATGCAGGAAAAAATAGTAGGCTAAATCGTGCACATGATTTACTAATTTGTTGCCTCAATTTATAAATTGTGTGCTTGATTTAAAAATTGAGGGAACAAATAAGTAAATTGTGCGCATGATTCAGCAAATCGAAGGAACAAATTAGTAAATCATGCACACGATTTAGCAAATCGAGGGAACAAAAAAGTAAATAGTGCGCACAATTTAGCAAATCGAGGGAACAAATAAGTAAGTCATCCGCACGATTTAGCAAATCGAGGGAACAAAATAGCAAGTCGTGCGCACAATTTATCAAATAGAGGGGACGAAAGAGTAAATCGTGTGCACAATTGAACAAATTGAGGGAATGAAATAGTTAGACATCCGTGCAATTTAGCAAATGGAGGGAACAAATAAGTAAGTCTTCCACATGATTTAGCAAATCGAGGGAACGAAATAGTAAGTCGTCCACATGATTTAGCAAATCGAGGGAACGAAATAAGTCGTCCGCGCGATTTAGCAAATTGAGAGAATGAAATAGTAAGTCGTCTGCATGATTTAGCAAAGCGAGGGAACGAAATAGTAAGTTGTCCGCACGATTTAGCAAATAGAGTGAATGAAATAGTAAATCGTCAGCACGATTTAGCAAATCGAGGGAACGAAATAGTAAGTTGTCCGCGCGATTTAGTAAATAGAGGGAATGAAATAGTAAATCGTGCGCATGATTTAGCAAATCGAGTGAATGAAATAGTAAGTCGTGCGCACGATTTAGCAAATCGAGGAAACTAAATAGTAAGTTGTCTGCACAATTTAGCAAATCAAGTGAATGAAATAGTAAATCGTGCGCACGATTTAGCAAACTGAGGGAATGAAATAGTAAGTTGTCTGCACGATTTAGCAAATCAAGTGAATGAAATAGTAAATCGTGCGCACGATTTAGCAAACTGAGGGAATGAAATAGTAAGTTGTCTGCACGATTTAGCAAATCGAGGGAACGAAATAGTAAGTCGTCCACGCGATTTAGTAAATAGAGGGAATGAAATAGTAAATCGTGCGCACGATTTAGCAAATCAAGTGAATGAAATAGTAAGTCGTGTGCACGATTTAGCAAATCAAGTGAATGAAATAGTAAGTCGTGCGCACGATTCAGCAAATTGAGGAAACAAAATAGTAAATTGTGCGCACGATTTAGCCAATCGAGGGAACGAAATAGCAAATCGTCCACATGATTTAGCAAATAGAGGGAATGAAATATTAAGTCATCCACACGATTTAGCAAATCGAGGGAACAAAATAGTAAATCGTGCACACTATTTATTTATTTTTTTTCTTGCATGTCATGTGCAGGGCTCCGTACAAATGTATGGGGTTGGTGATTTTTTTTTTTTTGAAAGAAGCCTCTAATGCTCACCAAGGCTACATTTATCAAAATACAGTAAAATATTTATGTTGTGAAATATTATTACAACCAAAAATAACTATTTCTATTTGAATATATTTTAAGATGTAATTTATTTCTGTAATGCAAAGCTGACTTTTCAGCGTCATTACTCCAGTCTTCAGTGTCACATGTTCCTTCTAATATCATCATAATGACATCATTCTAATATGCTGATTTGCTGCTCAAGGAACATTTCTTTTTATTATCAATGCTGAAAACAACAGTGTTGCTTTATTTGAAATATAAACCTTTTGTAACATTAAAAATGTGTTTACTGTCACTTTTCATCCATTAAAATCCATCCTTGCTGAATAAAAATGTTAATTTCCATTTTAGGATAACTAAGATAAGTTGATATTTGAATGAAACATAAGTCTCATGAGCTATCAAAGTGCAACCTCTGAGCAATAAAATTGTCCTGTTGTTTGTAATCCATGACAATACCCCGATCTCGTTTCTCAAGTGATATCCCGTAATGTTTAAACTTATAGGCCCGGTTTCACAGACAGGGCTTAGCTTAAGCCAGGATTAGTCCTTAGTTCAATTAGGGCACTGAAGTACTTTTAGAAATGTTCCCTAGAAAAAAAAAAAAACATTACCGGTGTGTATTGAGACAAAACAATGGCTCTGACATATTATAAGATATGTCAGTGCAAGTTACTTTCAGTTAAAACAGCTCAAACAATCATTTTAGTCTAGGACTAGCCTAAGCCTTGTCTGTGAACCCGGTGGATAATGTGTTTTCTAGATGTGTTCTGATTGGCTGTGTTCTGTTCCCCACAGGAAATTGCACCAGCAATTTGAAATGTATAAGGATCAGGTGAAGAAGATGGGGGATGAGACACAGACCACCCAGGAGCAGAAGAGTGATGCCCCCACCTGCGGAATCTGCCATAAAACCAAGTTTGCCGACGGCTGTGGCCACCTCTGTTCTTATTGCCAAACCAAGTTCTGTGCTCGCTGTGGAGGAAGAGTTTCACTACGCTCTAACAAGGTACAGCCGTATACACAAGCACAGAGTGTAATGACGTGTTCAGAATGGAATACTAGTTGCTCACCGCATACTGTGCACTTTGCACCATACACAGCCTTACAGATGGAAAGACATCTCAATTTTATAGACCGTTTGGGAGAAGACATCACAGTTCTGAATGTGTTCGTTTTTATAGAATTATCAAAATTGTGAGATATAACCCTTCTATAGACTTGAACTGCAGAACTGTCACTTTCTGCCACCAGGTTGGCTCCACCCACAAAACACATCATTGCCATTTACAAACACCAAAATGGTCTATTCAGAGGCTCAAACTGAGCAAAAATATGTCATTTGGTGCAGTTACTGATATCTATATGGCCAACAGTTAAGATTAAATTATGATAGTAATGTAAATCAATGAGATCTTAATAACAGTACAACAGACTATTTGGATAAAATGCATATATCAGTTGTCACTCTATATTGCCCAATAATATGCCTTAAGATTATATTTAAATTCTTAGTTTTTTGATTAAAGACAATGATGATTGAGAGATGAACAAATAAATGTTTCTCAAAATCCTGATGTATCATATTTAATACTTATATTTTAACATGATTTTTTTTCTAAAAATTATGTATTGATAATCAAGTAAACCTAAGTTGCTTCAGTTCAGTAAGTGTTAATCTTGAAATATTACTAAAAATATAAAAGTTTACTTGTTTTACAGCAAAAAGACATGTTCCACAACCTAAAGTTAAATTTTTAGAATTATACTAAAAAGGTCTTTTACTTGGGGAGAAAAAAAACGATATATATATATATATATATATATATATATATATATATATATACACACACACAGTCAAACCAAAAATTATTTAGACACTAGATATAATTTTTTTTTTTTTCTTTTACTAGTGGGTGCAGGACACTATAGTTCATTTATGTAAGTGAGGATAGCAAAATAAAGTAAACTGTGACACTGTGTCATATTATACCCAAACATTCTTCATACAGTGGACTACCAGAAAAATTTGGGACCAAAAATTATTCAGACACTTTGACCTGACCATGTTTTGCTTAAGTGTTATCTGACATAATTAAGATTATTTGTTTTCTGACACGGTTTAACGAGATCTTGTCCTATTTTATTACCTTTTTTTTTTTTAAATATAGTACATAAACTGTAATAATGAATGAAATGTTCAAGGTGTCTGAATAAATTTTGGTTTGACTGTATATATATTTATATATATAAACCAGTCAGATGGCAGAAGGCATGTAGGTTAGTAGCAAAGTTAATCCAATTTTGAGCAATCCAATGTACATACTGTACTTAGTATGCATACTGCAAAAATAGTGAGAGTAGCGTGTACAATATTTCCAGGAGAGATAAAGAGGATGTTTTTGAGAAAAGTGATAGTGTTTATAGATGCTAAAAGTTATGTTGTGTTGTTTAAATAATGGAACCTATTAATGCAAGGCCTTTTAATTATGAAATTTCATACAGAAATCAGTCAACTCATTGTAACACATTTGATCTTTCCTCCTGTGGAAGACTGTTATTTCCTACAGCTGACTGCTGAGGGTTGAGCAGTCAACACAATGACCACTAGAGGGTGATACTCCCTCTGTTTTTACCACAACGTCCTGTTGGCCCGAGGCGATGGATGTATCAGTCCAGAAACTGCTTATCTAACCTTTTGATGTCTCTCTCCCAGTGCAGTCTTGGTGCTTTTAAATGACTTTGCTCAGAGTAATAAGCGGCGATGTGATTCGCTGCAGTAGTACATGAACATCTCTTTATGTGTGTCTGAATGTCACTCACAGTTGTTCTCCCCTCTTCTTTTTTCCCTTGTCTTTCTCTCTTGCTTTTCCTCCCTCTGTGGAATTGCAACAGGAGGATAAAGTGGTCAGCATCCCTTTTTCTTGTCTATGTTTTGATAATTAGCTTAGATGATTGCACACCTCCATTAAAGGTGCTGTAAGCGATTATTATTATTATATACATACATTTTTTTTGGAGTAGCACACATAAAACGAGCCTCGCAAAGGTAGTAAGGACATTTAAGGCTCTTTATTTTGCCAGCCAGAAGCAATCTCTGCTCTACATGTCTTTTTAGGGTGGGTTTTTGGAGAGAGTGTGTGTTGTTGAAGCTACACTGTAAAAACAATTAAAATACACAGCGATGATGTCACAATTTTTTCAAGAATTTTTTTTTTTACAACCATTTTAACTGTTTTAATACAATATAATTTTGTTATAAAAGTATATGAACTATATATATATATATATATATATATATATATATATATATATATATATATATATATAAATAGTTACCTTATAATTTTTTATCAAATTATAAGGTAATTCATATAATTTTTATTTATTAAAACTCAATAAAAGTATTTTTAGAGTATTTTTTCAAATTGTTATATTTTACAATACATTTATGTATTTTTTAAATTATGTTATTATATTAATATTAATTACTATATCTACAATAATATATTGTCGCTTGAAGTTAAGAATTCACTTTTTGTTCTTTTTTAAAACTTTTTTAATATTGATTTTATTAACAGTTTTAACAGTGATTGCAAAATGGCCTGAAATCGCTTACAGAACCTGTACTAAATGAGAAATGGTCGTGATTAACATGATCATCTGGTCGATGACATTGCATCACCCCTCATTTCAACATCAGCACTTTTTCATATTAATTTTACAAGGGAAAAACACATCATCAGCTTTGTAAGAAACAGCTTTGTGAATTCTTTTATTCTTGTTGTGGTTATGATTCAATAACGACAGACCATACAATAGTAACAGAAAGGAACATTGTATTATATTGTTCCCATATTTCCTTGATGTAGAAATTTGATAAGACAAATGCTTCAGATGTTTCTCATGAGAAAAAGTCCTCAATAATCTCACATAGGCCTACTGTATATCTCTTTTATAGTTTCAGGATTTCGGTTTTTATTAAGGACAAAGTTGATACTTAAATGAGAACTCCTTGAGCAATTAAACAACAGCCTCTTTATTGTGTGTGTTGTTTTGGCTGCATGAGTACAGTGTAGTAAAAGTGTTGCGTCCGGGTCCAGGCTGGCCGGCAGCACAGCTCTTTGTGTAGAAGGACAATAGAGATGGTCTTGTGTTCCCTTGAGCACAGATGGTGATGCAGAAAGTTCACCTGGAGTGTTACCTGTCATACACCGGCCCTGCTTCAGAGTTATGGTGATCCCCATGGACCTCACTCACTCAAACCTGTGGGTCTAACTAATCTTGATAAAGTAATATGGAATCTCATGGAATCTCATGGAAACATGCCCAAGTCACTCGAAAACTTGGAAAAAAATATAAAATTATATTTTGCATAAAGAAAATTAAGGCTCATCACCATAATGTCTCCAGATGTATAAATATAAAATTAAAAAAATATTAAATAAATTAATTAATAAAATTAATTCCAAAATGAAAGCTATTCATTACCATGTGTCCAGATTTAAAAAATAAAATTATGTTTTCTATATAAAAATATAAAAATTTCCCTTAAGAAAATTATGGCTATTCATTACCTTGATGTGCATGTATAAATATAAAATTAACAAATATAAAATTACATTTTCCTAAGGCTATTCATTACCATAATGTGTCCAGATTATAAATATAAAATATAAAAATATAAAATTAAATATTCCATAAACAAAACGAAAGCTATTCATTATCAAAATGTGTCCAGATGTATAAATATAAAGTAAAAAAGAAATAAAATAAACTTTTTCCATAAATAAAATGAATGCTATTCATTACCACAATGTGTTCAGATGAATAAATATAAAATTTGCAATTTTTTAAAAATAAAATGATTTTTTCCATAAAGTGAACAAAGGCTATTCATTACCATAATGTGTCCAGATGTATAAATGTAAAATTATCAAATAAAATTTTCCATAAATAAAATGAAAGCTATTCATTACCACAACGTGTCTAGATTTTATACAAAATAAAGTTGTTTTCTATAAAGTAAATAAAGACTATTCATTACCATAATGTGTCCAGATGTATAAATATAAAATTAAAAAATATATAAAATTAAATATTCTTTAAAGAAAGCTATTAATTACCATAATGAATAGCTAAAACAGTAATTGCTGACTTAGTGTCTCTGCAAATCTGAGTACAGTTTGAGACAATATTGTGATCTTTTCTGAGACTCTATAGGATACTTGATGTTATTGGGATGTTTTTTCTCAGTTTAAAAATCTGAGAAGCAGAAGATAAACGTCTCAGTTTGTTAATCTCATGACAATAAATGGGAGAAAAAAAGAGATATTAAGGAGATTTCCTTTCCTCCAGTTGCCCGAATTGAGTGACGTGTCCCAGTCATTTTTTTTTAAAGAGTGTTCAGTCTCCTCTCCTTTACTGGTAGTTTTCTGCAGTGGTAGAGTGTGTTGTTTTCATATTTCTTTCATTTACCTCTGTTGTCTGAGTATTAGATGTTTGTCTGATATTTGGGCTCTGGGTTCTCTTCTCCATAGTTCTGTTTCCTTTCGTTTTCCGGTACTGGAGATCTGTTGTACTGTATCTCAGTATTTGCTGTGCCGAGCTTTTATCTGGTTGCCCAGCAGAGGATTGAATTGCTGGACAGTTCTTAGTGACTGGATTCTGTTTCTGCCCTCTGTGGTTTACACCATTAACTGTGACACACCAAGTCTACATAGGAACTAGTGGCGACAAAATCTGACTGTGTTGTCCCCTCGCGCTGGCTGCATCTTAGCCAAAAAGCTGTGTTTGCACACACCACAAAGACTACAGGCGACTAGCATGTGCATTATGTGCCTGCGTGTAAGGCATATAATGCACAAAAGTATTATTTTCTTGATGTTTCACTAGCCGATTGGACAGTTTTGGACTTTATATTTAAAGCATTTACTTATTGATACCTTTGTAGAAAAATAAAACCATTAATTTCTTTGAATGTTTTCATTAATTGAAATAAAGCCAAAATAAATATTAGTGCTATGAAATCGATTCCTCACGATTAAGCAAATCTAATATAATTTGTGTTTACATAATGTGTATAATACATATATATATATATATATATATATATATATATATATATATATATATATATATATATATATATATGTGTGTGTGTGTATGTGTGTATATACTGTATATACACACTGTATACACACATACTGTATATATATAATATATATACATACACACACACACATATATTATGTAAACACAAACTTTAATGTTAATGTTAGTCAATCATGATTAATTGATTTGACAGCACTAATAAAAAATATAAATTCAAGATAGTTGCCTGTGGCAACTTACTGAAATAAAATACAAAGTTTTATTTGAAGTACTAAAATTACTAAAACCGAAATAAACAATAAATTAAATCTAAATAGAAATATTTAAAAAAATTACAAAAGTACATATAAAAATCTAAAAATAAAAGTTTACATTATTTGTCAAATTTATTAATTTCTTTAGATGTACTAAAACTTTGTTTAGTGACAGTGAGGGTAGATATCTTGGCTATCATTTTCCCTCATCATCATGGACATTTTAGATGGATATTTATTGAGTCAGTCGTAGTGAATCCGCAGACATTGCCTCATGATTGTCGCCAGAGCTGGACTCAGCTGCGCTATCATATTCCAGTGTGTGATGTCCAACAGCTCCCCTCGCCGCACGAGACACCGGGAGCTGTAAATATTGATGCCGTCTCGGACAACAGGATCTCTTTCACCACAACTGTCAGCGTTTGGGGAAGAGAAGAAATTGCTGATGGAAAAAGAGCTGATTTCACCACTGATGCTTTTCACTGACACTGAAGCTAGTGGGTAGAATTGGAGCTAACTGCCGTCTGGAATTTGGATCTACGTTTAAATTCTTTAAAGATTTTTGCAAGATTTAAAGGAATTGATAAACCAAAAATTAAGGACTATTTTATGATTTACTCATCCTCATGTCGTTCCAAACCTCCATGCTGTTATTTTTTTTTTTCAGTGGAACACAACAGGGAAATAAAAGTAAACATATATTTTTTCAATACGTCCATGAAATTTCCATGAAATAGTTTCAAGTTAGGCTGCCTAGCAGCAACCTACACATCCCAGCTAAATGTTCCCTATAAATTATTTCAAGCATCTACATTCACAAACCACTGTTGATTTTTAAAAGAAAAGCAAGTATCCTATAGGCTACCACATGCGTGATTTGGCATGTCGGAAAGCGCGCAGAGAGTGCTCCCTTTATAATCACTAAAAAGCTGTCAATCATTTTAGTTAATCACATTCTTACAAAGTTCCTTTATAATCAATGAAGCTGACTGCACAATGAATCTCTCATAATGTCTACACTTTGTTTGTTCTAATGAGAGGATTTGCGAGTGTGCAGAACTCAGCACTGAACACAAACTCTGGCATTTTGAGCGTTGAGCGGAGTCTAACTGAAACACCTCTGATTGGCCATTGTGTTCAAGAAATCGTCAGAAATGTTTGGGATTGGTTACATCTCTCAATGCTGCAAAAACGTGTTGTAAATAGAAACCTTTGAGGCTATCCAGAGTGCAAACACACATACACACTGGATCGCTTGCCAAATCTGTTTCATTCAATATGCTATTATTACAGAGAAAACTGATCCTAGAAAAGCAGAAGCAAAAAGAGTCTTACACACACTCTGCCTATGTTTGTGTCTGTAAGTAGTTTTTATTTTATATTTTTATTGTGCTTGTGTAATGGAGGCAAGCTTGTTAGAGCTGTGCGTGTAAACCTCACTCCCCTGGCTCTAAAAAAGACTGTCGCTAGAGACTGTGGTCATTAGCGTCCTTGTTAGCTCCCGCCTTCCATGCTGGAGGTGCCGGTTTGAATCCCACTCGGAAGGGGTCAAGTAGGACCAGTTACATTTGGTGCCGTGACCCGGATGGGAGTGAGGATTGGGGGAGGAGTGTAGCGGAGGCAAGCTAGTAAGAGCTGTGCATGTAAACCTCACTTCCCTGGCCTCAAGAGGAGCTCTAGCAACTGATGCTAGAAACTGTGGCCTTTAGAGTCCTTTTTAGCATGCCCGCCTCCCATGCAGAAGACAGCAGTCCGAATCCCACTCGCAGCGGGTCGAGTAGGACTAGTTGCGTTTGGTGCCGTGACCCGGATGGGAGTGAGGTTTGGGGGATGAGTGTGGCGGAGGCAAGCTAGTAAGAGCTGTACATGTAAACCTCACTCCCCTGGCCTCAAGAGGAGCTCTAGCGACTGACTTTAGAAACTGTGGCCTTTAGCGTCCTTTTTATCATGCCCGCCTCCCATGCAGGAGACAACGGTTCGAATCCCACTCGCAGCGGGTCGAGTAGGACTAGTTACATTTGGTGCCGTGACCCGGATGGGAGTGAGGTTTGGGGGATGAGTGTGGCGGAGGCAAGCTAGTAAGAGCTGTGCATGTAAACCTCACTCCCCTGGCCTCAAGAAGAGCTCTAGCAACTGACTTTAGAAACTGTGGCCTTTAGCGTCCTTTTTATCATGCCCGCCTCCCATGCAGGAGACAGCGGTTCGAATCCCACTCACAGCGGGTCGAGTAGGACTAGTTACATTTGGTGCCGTGACCCGGATGGGAGTGAGGTTTGGGGGATGAGTGTGGCGGAGGCAAGCTAGTAAGAGCTGTGCATGTAAACCTCACTCCCCTGGCCTCAAGAGGAGCTCTAGCAACTGACTTTAGAAACTGTGGCCTTTTAGCGTCCTTTTTATCATGCCCGCCTCCCATGCAGAAGACAGCGGTTCGAATCCCACTCACAGTGGGTCAAGTTGGACCAGTTACATTTGGTGCCGTGACCTGGATGGGAGTGAGGTTTGGGGGATGAGCGTAGCGGAGGCAAGCTAGTAAGAGCTGTGCATGTAAACCTCACTCCCCTGGCCTCAAGAGGAGCGCCATCGACTGATGCTAGAGACTGTGGTCTTTAGCGTCCTTTTTAGCGTGCCCACCTCCCATGCAGGAGACAGCAGTTCGAATCCCACTCGCAGCGGGTCGAGTAGGACTAGTTACATTTGGTGCCGTGACCTGGATGGGAGTGAGGTTTGGGGGATGAGTGTGGCGGAGGCAAGCTAGTAAGAGCTGTGCATGTAAACCTCACTCCCCTGGCCTCAAGAGGAGCTCTAGCGACTGATGCTAGAGACTGTGGTCTTTAGCGTCCTTTTTAGCGTGCCTGCCTCCCATGCAGGAGACAGCTGTTCGAATCCCACTCGCAGCGGGTCGAGTAGGACCAGTTACAATTGGTGCCGTAACCCGGATGGGAGTGAGGTGTGGGGGATGAGTGTAGCGGAGGCAAGCTAGTAAGTGCTGTGCATTTAAACCTCACTCCCTTGGCCACAAGAGGAGCTCTAGCGACTGATGCTAGAGACTGTGGCCTTTAGCGCCCTGGTTAACGGGGCCGCCTCGATTGCCGGAGACAGCAGTTCAAATCCCGCTCGGAGCGTGTCGAGTAGGACCAGTTACCCTTGTTGCTTTTGTGTAATAGATGAATAACAATTTATATGTTTTTAGATATATTATTTTTATATATTTTTATTTAGTGAGAGTCCCGAGAATCATTTTAGTCTCCCGCAACCCGCACAGTGCCCCTACACATGAGTATCTTACACACTTATCTTGCACCCGCACTCGCAAACTGACCTTGTCCTGTTCCGCACTCTGTTGTATCAGGTCACGTGGGAGTGCAGGCCTCTACTTTGGGCTTTGAAAAATAAACCTACCCTCAGAAAAATTCACTGGAGTATAAGGTGTAACAACTAGCCCCGGTCTCCCGTATATGATTAGGTCTTATTTTACATATATATAGGGCAGTAGAGAAAATGGTAGGGAGAGCAGGTGGGGTGAGCTCAGGAAGTGACCACCAGACCACACTCACAGCATAGTTCTTAAGTTTAAAAATTAAAGAAATATTTATGAGTGAATACAGTGTCAAATATTACTTATATAATGTGATTTATTTTGCACCTTTAATATCTGATGTACATCAGTGACTTAACACATCTTGATGCTAAAGTTAGTGTTTCTATCTTCATCAGCGTCCTTTGAAGACAGTTAGTGAGCGTTGTGCATGAGTAATGAGTCAGACTCAGCCCCAGTGGAGCTGCACGCTCACATGCATCGGTAATGAGACCCGTGTTAGTGATGCTCGGCAGCAAAAACATGATTATATGCCGCTCCGATCGCTCTATATCATCTTCCTGCACAAGCAATTGCTTTTATTTTGCTGCTTATTATTTTTGACAACTTAGATTGATCTTAGGATTAATCTTTTTTGAACTGAAGCACAATCTTGACAGCAGAAGGAGCATTTGATCCTCAACTCTCAAAGGTCACCCGTTACGCAGGACTTTGGCATATAAAACCGTGTGGAGCTGTCTGTGAGTTCTGAATTCAGTTCTTGAACGTCAGTTTTATCCAGTTGGACCAAACAATACACAGCCGACATGGGTAAGCATGGCAACAATGATAATCGTTAAGCTTTTATGTTATTGAGATTCGGGCAATGGAAAAAAAGCTGCATTTTGTTATTTCGAAAACTGTATAATGATGATAGTGAATCATTTCATTCTTATTGTCTAGATTTGTTCTTTTAATCTTAACAGATCAATGTAAATGGTTCTCAAAATCTAAACGGCTTGAATTATAAAATCATATTGAACTTAAATTTGCGCAATATTTCAGCTAATAATAGAGATATTGTTCAACAACGTGACATACCCGCAGAGAGCTACATATGTTCTTTTCCTCAGAGATCTGCCTATTTTTGATTCTGTCGCTGCATAATTAACACTTTGTTTAACAGGTCCTTATTAAGTTCAGAGAAAATAAAACCTATGAATATGCATCTAGTCTATTACGAGCTGCTGGGCTCTAAATATAGAACCTCATTAAACATTCATGTTCCACCTGCAGGCGGTATTTTAGCTGGTGAATGATAACGCTCCCCTCATCATGAGCTTCCTTACTTTTATCAAACATCTATAAAATATTAAACGGCCCAGGACACCCTCTCCAGTTATGCTGTTTGATACACTAATATACTAGCTCCATATTGATGTTTGTTAATGTTTCACACACAGTACCTCTCAGAGGTAGTCAGATAACCAAATCTCAGGCTTTACAAATTGCAAATATTGCATTCATTAAAAAAATATTTATTTATTTCAAGAAATAAGCATTGCAAAGCATTGTTGTGTCCAATGCTCTCTGACTGTACTAGTATATGTGTTTGTGAGTGTGTGTATGTATATATATATATATATATATATATATATATATATAGGCACCACCAATATTTATCACCCGATTTTTGATCAATTTAAAACTATCAGCATTTCGACTATAGCATGAAAAAGGCCGATACCCATGGTTTTGATTAATTTAAATACTTGCCAAAACAAAATGAAACCTGGACAAAATATATCAGGACTCAACAATACGGACTGCCCGGTGCCAGCGTGAATGCTGGGACAATTGACCAAACTGTCACTGTCCCAATCGGGCCAGTGCTGCGTCATCAAATTTATCCTTTGCACTTGTTTTTAAACCTTTGCACTTGTTTTTAAACCTTTAAACCTTACCCAATTTAAATATTCAAGCACAAGAAGATGCGAAAGAGAACACAATTTGGTACTCATTGTGTGAGAAACTTTGTGTGCAAACACATCCAAAGCGTGCGCCCAGAAAGCTGCGTCACAGAATACTGAATTGAGCACTCTTTTGCTTCTTGTTGCCCTTGAACGAACAAAGTCACACAAAATGATATCTTAATGCCCATCTTTGTGAGTATCCTAGTAAACACTGTTGACTATGGCTTAAGCGAACGTAAACAGTTGAAAAATAAAATGCATGCGTGTATCAGTATATTGGATCCGTGCAGCTCTTAAAGTGACAGCAGCCTAATATTCCTGCTGTGATCCTGTCTGTGTTTTAATGTTAATCAAACAACAAAAGACGTTTTTGACTAAATGTCTTTCATTACTTTAATAAGGATTAATATATATATATTTAATTTATACAGCAGTATAATCTTACATTTGATTACTTTATTCAATTTCTGTAAAACATGATCAAAACAGTAATCAATTTATATACAGTGAATATACAATGATTTTATTTGCATCAGCATTAGATTTATAAATACTTTAAATAATTACTTTATATTTTGAATAATACTAAATTATATTATATAGTGTATCAATATTAGATCAATATTTTCCCCCCAATTACTTTAATTCTAATTTAAATAATAAAAAGCATTTTAAGCAATATTTGTTTATTTATTTTTTTCTCTTTTTTGATTTTGGAGTGAAACATGACCTGGACATGCTCTTGACAGGCTTCATGAGATTCATCCAGAAAGGTCCCCTGCCATTTGACACCAATGACAGCTCACTCAGCACTTTATCAATTTTTCACTGCACACATCTTTTCGTTTGTCTATCACTGACTGACCAAACATTCATCACAATAACACTCACATCCATCTGCGCTGTGTCTCAGAGCCGGTCGCAGTGCAATTCCTCACTGTGATCTTATCAAAATGCACTTGAAAGGTGTGACCTTTTCACTTTATTGTATGATAGGGCAGCTCATACACAACTTTTCAAGTTTCATAATAATTATTGGTTTTGGATATACTGTAGGCTCTTCGTTTGTTCGGATATTACAGGAAAAATTCTGTCATAATTTATTTATTGTGACGCCACTTTCTTCTGAATAACACAGAGCTGTCAACATTTTTTTAAAAAAATCACCATTACTGTAATCCATACAGTACGATTTGTGTGTTATATTACAAGCCATACCATAGTTTTATGTGAGGAACAGACCGTTGTCCTGACATTTCATCCTACCCGTCAGATTGTCCTACCAGGGCTTACGCTGCATGTGAACATCAAAATTGCATTATTTTTTTAAAATTGAAAAAAAAAAAAAGCATTGTTTTAAGGGTAGGTTTAGGGTAGGGTTAGGTATGGATGTTAATAGAGCCTCAAATCACATGATGCTGGTAGCACAATCTGATAGGTAGCATTTTTCACTGTTGAATTGTGCTACCTACTGTTTTAATGGGAGGTAGCAAAATCTGACAAGACAGGGAAAATTGACAGAACACCATCACTCCTTTGTTTAGGAAAACGGTGTAATAATTCAGATTTCCTAGTTCATTTCTTTTGTGAGATGCATCATTTCCAGGGGCTGATGTGGCATTTTGTATTCAGGCTGGATGGGTGAAAGCCTTTGTGTGTTGCTGAGAGCATGTTTAATTACCACCAGCAAACTGGATGGAGCATTGATGCCAACACTGGCTGCTAAGTGCATTTCTGCTGGGCAAATAATGAGGTCAGGCTGCCGTGCCCTCAGTTATGGTGATAAATGCACGTTCAAGAGATGTTCGGACTCAAGTGTTGAAAACAGGAGATTTGAGAAGGTTGTACAGTTAGACCTAAGTAGAGTATTTATAGTTATACTTGTCTTTAGAAAAAATCAACAGTTGTTTCCAAACAGGTTTCTAAACACCTTCCAACATTCAACATCTGCTATAGAGTGCTGCAGTGGTGACTGCATTTTTGTAGGCTAACCGAGTAGTTAGTAGCTAAAGTGGTTCCTTCAAAGAATACCCAACAGGATTTGTCCATTGGCTTTTGGATTAATACAGACCAACAAAAGTTCCTGATTCTTACACATTTGTTTCATCATGATAATCTGAACTTTGAAGCCTAAATTAGTGTTGTCGAAAGTACAGACTCTTCACCGAGTGCTTACACAGATACACATGGGAGCATTTGAAGGCAGGATTCTATCAGTGGATCCATCTATCAGTGGATATATTAGGGATTCGCTTATAGCCGCCTGCTTTCAAACGCTCCCATGTGTATTTGTGTAAGCGCTTAGTGAAGAGCATCACAGATGTCTATTTACAACATGTTTTTGAAGGAATGATCATTGTTGCCAATCACAGACATATCTGTTGAGTGTGTGAACACAATGGTCAATCAGAGTTTCAAGAATCCGCTCAACAGCACTCAAAATGCTAAGGGGAAATGCTGATATCGTCACATTTTTTAAATTTCAGTACCGACTTGGTACCGAAGTCTTTACATTTGACAACACTAGCCTAAATACAATTGCCAGATGTAAAAAGCTATAAACGAACTACACCATGGTTGCATGACATCAACGTCACTACCATTAAGCTTCAAGTCAACTGTTTCAGATTTTTAAACATTTTCTCTAAAAGTCCAAACTCGCGTAGTTCATGTGAGTGTGGTTATAAACACAACTGTAGACTAGTGAGAAGGCAAGTTTAGCTGTTTGGTGTTTAATGTCCCTGACAACCTCTAGTTCCATTTAGCCACTTGTTAGTAACCTCCTTTTTCTAGACGGGTAGAAGCTTGAGCTTGTGTTTACATGGATGGATTTCAGGACAATGGAACTGGAAGTGCTTAAATGCTAACTTGTTTATGGGCTTTGGCCTACAAAAATATGTCATCCCTGCAGGACTCTCTTAGTCAGACAAACCAGGTAGCTCCACCCCCAAACCCATGCCATTGGTTGAGCCAGAATTGTTTTGCATTCATCATTTCCTCTCACATGTACTCTGACATTTTTGTTTGTCAGCTGCACCAGCATCACAGTTTCCTGAACCTGTTTGTTGTGGGACCTGCGTATGAGGTTCTGGACATATCCCAATATTCACTGGCTTCACATTTGAAACCGAAATGACTGATTTAATTATACAAATCGCTTTTCCCACAACAGCAGGTTTTCATCTGTCTCATTTGGGGTTTTGACCTCTGTCTTGTGTTCTTCTTTTGGTTCTAACTTCCTGTTCTGTCACTATCAGGTGATGTGGGTATGCAACCTGTGCCGAAAACAACAAGAAATCCTCACCAAGTCAGGGGCCTGGTTCTACAGCGGCCCAGGGGACGCCCTGCCCCCGGGTGCGAGTGACCCTCGCCGCCGCCACGAAGAGGCTCCGCAGGAGAAGAAGGCCAAACTGCAAGAAGCCCCACTGCTGTACCAGGGGCCTCCAGGGGACCGTAGCCGTGCTCCAGGACTCTCGCGCCAGGCGTCCCTCAACAACGACTCCGGTCTGAAGCCCAACGACCCTCTGAGCAACAGGTGAGTGCAGATGACATGCATCAATGTGTTTTTAGAGCGATACGATGTCGAAAAGTTTGAACTTGCATTAACCCTGTTTAGAATCCTTGTGAGTAGCAGCACTCTTCAAGTTATTCTTGTTACTTTTCAAGAAATTTGCTAAAATAATTTGCCTACAGTGACCAAACCACTGTATTTGTTGATAGTATTGGGAACTTAATAGGTAAAGTCAGTCAACATAATATTAGCTTGACAAATCTTTGCCTAAATGTTTAAAATCTTCCCAGTAGATGGAAATACTGAGACAGACAGAAGGAGATAAAAATGCAAGGGCATTGATAGGGTGTTCTGTGTGATTGCTAGGGTGTTCTGAGTGGTTGCTAGGTTGTTACTGATTGGTTGCTAGGGTGTTCTGAATGGTCGCTAATACGTTCCTAAATGGTTGCTATGGTATTCTTGGTGGTTGCTGGGCTAATTGATTGTTATGGTGATGCAAGGCAGTTGCTTGGTATTTCTGGGTCATAAGTAGGGTGTTGCTAATCAGTTTCTAAGGTATTCTAGATGGTTTCTATTGCTAGGTGGATGTTATGGTGGTTTGGGTTGTTACTAACTCAACAAGGAGTGAGAAAGGCATGACAAACCAGATTGATTGGCTGTTCTTAATGGTAAGCCATCTGAGGTTGATGGATGATAGGCGAACGTTTGGATTTCCTGCTCGACATACTGTAAATACCACAAGAACCTGCCGTTAATGATCTGTCCCTTACGGACTGCTTGACTTCACCACTTCCTGTGGAGTTTTTTTTTCTGTGACTAACAGACTAATAAAATTTTTTGGCATAGAACGAACGATAGGATGAACGAACAAATGATAGACAGAAGAACAAACTAACGGACAATAGACAGACAGAACGAATGAACGACAGACGAACGACAGACAGACAGACAACTGAACGAACAACAGAATGAATGAACGACAGACAAACGAACAACAGACAGACAACTGAATGAACAACAGAATGAATGAACAACAGACAAACGAACGACAGACAGACAGACAGACAGACAACTGAACGAACGACAGACATACATCTGAACACAACAGAATGAATGACAGAGACGAACGAACGACAGACAGACAAACAAATGACAGACAGACAGACAAACGACAGACAGACAGACAGACAAGTGAACGAATGACAGACAACTGAACGAACAACAGAATGAATGAACGACAGACAAACGAACGACAGACAGACAACTGAACGAACGACAGACAGACATCTGAACAAACAGAATGAATGACAGATGAACGAACGACATACACGGAACGAATGATAGACAGACAAACAAACGACAGACAGACAGACAACTGAACGAACGACAGAACGAACAAAAGACAGATGAACGAACGACAGACACAGAATGAATGACAGACAGACAACGGAACGAACGACAGACAACTGAACGAACGTCAGACAATGAATAATAGACAGACAGCATGAACAACAGACAGACGAATGAACAATTGACAAACAGAACGAATGAACGAATGATAGACAGACAGACAAGTGAACGAACGACAGACAGACAACTGAACGAACAACAGAATGAATGAATGACAGACAAACGAATGACAGACAGACAGATAACAAAACGAACGACAGACAGACATCTGAACAAACAATAGAATGAATGACAGATGAACGAACGACAGACACAGAACGAATGATAGACAGACAGACAAACAAACGACAGACAACTGAACGAACGACAGAACGAACGAAGATAAACGAACGAAGATAAACAAACGACAGACACAGGACGAATGAAAGACAGACAGAATGAACAACAGACAGACAAATGAACGACAGACAGACAACGGAACGAACGACAGAACGAATGACAGACAACTGAACGAACGTCAGACAATGAATAATAGACAGACAGCATGAACAACAGATGAATGAACAATGACAAACAGAACGAATGATAGACAGACAGACAGATTGACAGACAGGCAGAATGAATGAACGATAGACAGATAGATAGACAGACATGTACTGGACAATCTGAAATGAAATTTGACTGCAAAAGTCCAATTGCATGAATACAATAAACGTCAAAGTCAAATGACTTATTTTTTTAGGTTTTAGAGGCTCAAATATAAAATTAACCTTGCATGAAAAGTAGCTTCTTTTTTTTCTCTTTTTTAAACGCATGTATACATAGACCTCAAGCTGGGTTATCTGAAATTGAAACTGGGACAACAACAGCTGGAGCACACAATGCATTCATTCAGGTTCCATCTGTTTTTCAGCCATTTACCATTACTAATTTGGTCCTGAACACACTAGACAGGTAAATAACAATCAGTAATTTATGGTGAAACCTGCTCTAGAACAAATGCAGGAAGTCATAACACATTTATCAAACATTACGCCCCTAATCTGCAGGGAGATGCTAATGCACCGTGAGCATGTGAGTGCGATTCCATCTTTTTCCACACAGTGGCGGTGTCTCTCTGAGCCCTGGGATCAAATTCTCTCCCTCTTTAGCTGGGATGGCTGTATCAGCTTCACTGCTCAGGGTTCAGAGGTCAGTCCTGGAGAGATGTCTCAGTAGAAACAGATGCCTGCTCCCTTGAATCCGTGGGGCCTGCTGTGTGTTGGTTTGATTTTCCGTTCCTGAATACCTGTGGAGGAGAGGAATGTTGGCACAGGGATGGGGCTGATCTCACCTGCTGTTAATGTGTGTTGTGTTGACATGAGCACATTTGAATGACAAACCCTTGAAATGGAAATTGCATATTTAGACTTAGCCATTTAGTACTGGAGCAAGTTCTGTTGCCACTTAATTGTTGGTCTGTGTACACGTGCACATGTTTAATGGGAGTTTCAGCACATCTCGTTGTTTTTAAGATGGCGTGTCAAGTTAAAAATGTAAAGTTATGATTTTATTTGACTAGGTGAAGTGCACACAGGACATGTACTTTTAATGTATACACTAGCATTAAAAAGTTTGCGGTCTATAAGATTTTATATTTTTGAAAGAAGCTTTTATTATTTACTATTTACTTGATCAAAAATAGTTAAAACAGTAATATTGTGAAATACTATTGCAATTTAAATATATATATATATATATATATATATATATATATATTTTAAGATGTGATTTATTTCTGTGATAACTAAACTGAATTTTCAGCATCATTACTCCAGTCTTCAGTGTCACATGATCCTTCTGAAATCATAATATGCTGATTTGCTGCTCAAGAAACATTTCTGATTATTATCAATGTTGAAAACATTGTGCTTATAAATCGAGGGAACGAATTAGTAAATCGTGCAAACGATTTCTTGCATGTCATGTGCGGGGCTCAATACTTATGACCTTGGTGTAACTAGCTCAAACTCCAAAATATTTACAATTTTAGAAATGCATCCCTTGTGTCTGTTCTTTACCATCAGATATTTGAATGCAAGAACTTGTACTCATGCTTGTATTCGTGTACTCTGGATACTCGTGCCCATCCCTAAAGTTTGAGGGAGTATTTATGGTGCAATGCATTTGTTTTGTTTTTTTTACTCATCCCTGGCTTCTTTACCTGGCAGATGTCCGTGAAAGGCTCAGGACAGCAGGTGAGCTTTAAGCTGCTTTCACGGATGCAGTCTGACATTTCCTGTAGAACACAACGAGTGTGCTGTGAAATGTATAAAAAGCTACTGTGACAGCAGTGCTGTTCTTTCCGATCAGATCGGTTCATATGGCGTGTTCTGTCACGAAAACTGTAAATGCTCATTTGCACTTTCTGTCTGGCTTAACGTGTTACCCCCAGAAGGTTAGATGTTAAAAAATGTGCCTGCCATATGGTAGCGAGGCAGCTTCTGATTTGTTCTGTGTTGTGTAACAGAGAGTGTTATAGTTCTGTATTGGTCTTGACTTTACACAACTACGAAAGTGAGCAGCTGCTTTAAAGGTTTGTGCAGTAAGAGGAATTTTGTTGGCCTCTCTGCTTCACATTGCTGGCCTCTCTGCTAACATCAGCTTGATGTTGCAAACCGGCAAAATCTTCGAAAAACAGGTTAGTTTACCCAAAGTGCAAATTTAAAGTGTCATTTACTCGTGCTAAAGCCATTATTTGTGTTCTCATTTATTTAATTATACTGTGTGAAGATGCATGTTTGAAGTCATTTTAGTGTTGTCAAAAGTACTGACTTCGATACCAAGTCTGTACTGAAATTTTAAAAATGTGACGCTTTGAGCGCTGTTGAGCGGATTCGTAAACATCTCTGATTGGCCATTGTGTTCACACACTCAACATATATGTCTGTAATTGGCTACAATGATCAATGCACGGGAGCATTTGAAAGCACACTGAAGTGTTTGAATTTGAAAGCGGGCGCATTTGTAAGCAGGCGTCTATAGGCACGCCTGCTTTGAAACGCTCCCACGTGTATCTGTGTAAGCGCTCGGTAAAGAGCTTCATTGATGTATATTTACAACATGTTTTTGAAGCGTTGATCATTGCAGCCAATCACAGACATATCTGTTGAGCTTGTGAACACAATGGCCAATCAGAGGCATTTGTGAATCCTCGCAACAACGCTCAAAGCGTCACATTCTTAAAATTTCATTACTGACTTTGTACTGAACTTACAGGTTCTATATTTACAGGTTCTATATTGGCATTGATGTTTCCATGAAGAACATCCTTTAACATCCATGGAATCTTTCCATTGCACTGAAGGTTCTTTATAGTGGAAAAGGTTCTTTGGGGAACCAAAATGATTCTTCTTTTTGGCATCACTGCAAAAACCCCCTTTTAGGAACCTTTATTTTTAAGATTGTACCGACTGCAATGCGGTAAGTTTATAAATACTGTACAGTAGTGCATATGACATTTTAGAGCTGTGGTGGAGATTTTCAGAGCAGACTTAAATTTTGTTAGGATTAGGAATATACTGCACACATGGATAGACTAGTTTTATGATGCTTTAATGGTGCTCTTTGTCATTTTTGTGGCTTGACAGTCCTGGTCACTGCTGTTGTTGTATGGAACAAAACATGAACATTTCCATTTTCCATTTCCACACAAAAAATAAAGAAAGGTAATTGTGAAATAGCCAAAGTCGCTATAAGAATTAAAATTGACAATTCTTATTTTTATGGAATATTGCAGCATTTGATATATATTATTTACCTGTGCACATCATTATTTTTTACATTTTAAATTCATGTGCTCTCATAAACTTAAATAAAAATAACTTCCTCTCCCTCTTGCAGAGACTTCTCTTCTCTTCTCTTCTCTTCTCTTCTCTTCTCTTCTCTTCTCTTCTCTTCTCTTCTCTTCTCTTCTCTTCTCTTCTCTTCTCTTCTCTTCTCTTCTCTTCTCTTCTCTTCTCTTCTCTGATGATGGGTGTACTGGTGCGAAGGCAGGACAACCTGTCACTCACACGAGATCAACCAATAGCAAAACACAACCATCCAATCAATTCCCAGTGGACAAAATCAAGTCCTGCCCTACATTTTTTTTCTTTTTTGAGAAGCGTTTCACTCACAATAGGGAAGAAAAGACTATTGCAAATTCTATTTCTTGCAGACTTTAAAATAAGAAATAAAGTCACATTGTAAGATCTATAGTCACAATAAGAGATATGAGAGAAAAAATTATTAATACTTTTTTTTTGCTCTGAGGCAGAAATGGTCTTCCACAGAAGAAATAAAATAAATTTAATTCTTCATTTTATCTATTTAATTGTGATATTTGCTTATTTTTTATTGCTTGAGGAATCACAAAAATGAAGGTGTTAAACTGTGAAAACAGTCACAAACTTCATATAAAATGTATAGAAAGAAATAAAACAGCTGCTCCAGGGCCACATTAGACTATCGTGAGGCCTGCCTGAGGCTCACTCTGGTGGGTGAGAGAGTTCAAATTCGACCGCGATGGGTTACTGGAAGTATTAAACATCCAGGAATTGACAGGCTGGCTTTCTGAAAATGTATCCAGTGAGGATGCGCCATCCCCAGGCATGAATCAAGATCAGACACCCCTGGAGGAATGTCCTTTTCAGAAAAATTTAGTTTGACCTCTTGAGGTTTGATTGACGATCAGCGAGTGTCTGTGTGCAAAAATAATAATAAAAAAGATATTTTTATATTAATTTCAGGCACTTCTTCTGTTCGTGGAAAGTGGCAGGGGTGTTTTTGGGTTAACTGCTGTCAAAGTGGATAAGAATGGCCTGACCGTTCAGTGTTAAATAGTTTGATGCCCAGGAATAGAGCTCAGGAAATCACTGAAAAGCACTTCCATTAATCTTAAAGAATGTTTAAATTAACTCCGATTCTCCTTTCATGAAAAAGTGCTGACAGGCTATTTATATCCTGAAATAATGTGGGAAGAGCCTAATTTGTCTTGGTCTCAGAGGTGTCATTGGAGTGAACGCTCAGACGCGGCGCGAGTGTGGGTGAAACTGCTAGATGAAACAATAATAATTACACTGGGATTCGGATTTAATTACAGCCGTTATGTTTCTCTGGGTTTTGCAGGTTTTTGTGCGCTTGCATCTCCTCCCCTTCCATCTATAAAATCCATTAGTGTTTTTATCGGAGCTAGATGCAATGTGACACCTAGGTTGAACCACAGACAACAGTGGTTGTTTTAATGCTGAAATTAGTTTGACAAAATGCATGAGTCACTTGTAGTGTTGGGAGCTGATCTTCTGTTGTCACTGCAAATACTGCAAAATAGACAGACAGACAGATGCATATTGTCTCGTTTGTTCAAGAGGTCAGCACAAGTTTCACTACAAGTATGATGTAATCAAGTTTCATGCTCTTGGCTTGTCGCTATGGGAGCTGATGTTGTGATATGGAGGTTTTGTCTGGAGAGAGTTGTTAAGAGAATGAAAGATGCACCTGCAGGAATTCAGTATCAGCATTCTGATCTCACACCTGCCTGCTCTCCAGACGACCCTACACTAATGCTTTAAATGCTGATCTCTAAACAATTAGTGCACTTGAGGTTTAGCGTGGTCATCTCTATTTATCTATCTATCTATCTATCTATTGTTCTATCTATCGTTCTATTGTTCTATCTATCGTTCTATCGTTCCATCGTTCCATCATTCAAACTACCAGTCTATCACTTTGCAGTCCATTCATCTATCTATCTATCTATCTATCTATCTATCACTTTATCACTTTTTTGCAGTCCATCCATCATGTTTTTAATAGTTTCCATAAATACTAAATACATTTTACTATATTTTGCAGAAATATATATATTTTCTTTTAAAATAAAATTGTAAGTATTATATTATATTATATTATATTATATTATATTATATTATATGTAAGCAATAAGGTACGAGAGGCTGTGCTGTATCTTGAATAAGTCACGGCTGAAGGGCGTTGTTAGGCACGACTCGAAGCGGAGTAACCCCTTCATCCGTGATTCATTCACGATACAGCACTAACCTCGAGTACCTTATTGCTTTTATAAAAAGGTTACCACACAATACAAATATTAAAGCCAGAAGTATATATCAATGCAACTTTCATGAAGTAAACTTTCACTAAAGCATTCCTTCCGCCGGAAAAAAATAGTCCCTGACCATGAACAGCAACAGAAGTTACATTTTTATGCCATTAGATGGCAGCAAAGACTGTCTTTATGAGTGTGTCAGTCAATAGTGAAGACTTTTACATTGAAAAGACTGAATTGTTGTGAACACGGAACAAGACGCAACTGACAAATGCTATGACTATTGCACTGTCAGTCACGGGAAGACCCCTTAACTGTTAAAAGGACAAGATACTGCAGCGGACCGACATTTAAACAGATTTTTTTTATTATGAACAGGACTGACCTAAAGGAAAATGTTAAATATGAATGCAGGTAATAAACTCGCTCATACAGAACATACAGTTTACATTGCTAAGAGTGGTTACTAAGGATGTTGTGTAGTGATACACAGAACCGTTGGGTGAAGCGGTCATAGTCGTGTTTTATCGTGAATAAAACACAGCTATTGACAAATCAGAATCAAGGACAGGAACAAACCTTTTATATTATATAATATTATATTATATTATATTATATTATATTATAGACAACCCAAAGTCAATAATATACTTCAAAATGCATGTACAATGTAAGCACATAATAGATGCAGTCTTGATCATCGTGCTTATGGCTTTAACATGTCTCTCATAATAGAGTAAATTCAAAGGGCCCTGCTTCCCTTTAAGATGCATATAGAACATTTTTTTAGGTCAGAATGCATGTTAAAAAGCCCTCTTATTCCTTGTGTCCTCAGGGCAGTGCACTCCACACGAGAGCGTTTTCTCTTCCTCTAACGCCCTTATTCCTTCAGGTCATCAAATATCCACACACAATAGTTGTCTTTTAGAGCAGAGCATCTCTCCACAGAAAACCCTTAATGATGTGGGAGAAAGAAAGCTCCCCTCCTCCCCACGCCACATGCGCTGTAATGCTGGTAGAGGATGTGTAGTGCTGCTCTGGTGCCCCTGAAAGCGGATGGCTGCTGTAGATGGGAGAGAGAATCCTGACAGCAGCGTCTCCGCGAGCCTGGGCTCTCTAGAATCCGGACGCGACGCGCTTGCATGCGTGCGTATGCGTGGATGTTTTTCGCGATAACTGTGGATAATTAGAGGCGCGAGGGATCTCCGGTGCGTTTAGGAAGCGCTGCGCGTTCGCTTTCTCTCTTAAGTTCGGATCACAATGACCGGGAGAGCCGGTGTCGGTCCGGTCTCCTCGTCCAAATGCACTTTTCACCGGGAACAGATCACATCGGGAAGTTGAATCGTGTTTATGTTGCGCTGGAGATGCGGCGCGTCCGGAGCGAGGAGCGCTGGAGGAGTTTCATCTGAGGGAAAGCGGGAATATA